>NW_025336248.1:1827492-1841205 GCF_004798865.1 Varanus komodoensis
TAAAAGATTAATTCTCTTTTGTTTAAAGTGTTTTGTGAAACTGAATCGCAAAATAAGTAAGATATAAAGACTTGTATGGATTATAATGGATCTTTTAAGAGATATAAACAATGGAGATTGTGATAAGCTAAGTTCTCAAGTAACTTGTTGAGTCTAGAGGAAAAGAAATTAATAAGAAAGAACCCGTTGATTTAATGTTCCCTCTTTTGGATGAATATTGTATAACCGTTTTAACCTGATCAACTAAAACTCAATGACTTGACATGGACATAGGGCACCATCTGCTGGATGAATGTTGTATGACAATTCATTTCATTTCATTTTTATTTGGTAGAATAAGGCTGTAAGAATAAGTGATTTAATTGGATTTTGTATAGTGAATTGTTGATGCCACAAAAACAGCCACAATGAAAAATTCACTCTGTTTGGACATATGAAATAAGAAAGTATCATATTTTATTTTAACTAGAGTTACTAAATTAGCATGTACAGAGAGTGAAGAGAAATTGGAGGGAGCCTCCGGAAGTGAAACAATGGCTCATGAAAAGACCTTGAAAGCTTTTCAGAAGATTCTAAACTCAAGTTTGCACCAATTAAAAGAAGATAATTCTCAGAAATTTAAACAGATGAGAGAGCAGCTGAAAGAAGATATAAACAAACAAACAAAGGCTATTAATCAGATGAAATGAACATCAGTAAGCTTTTACAAAAATGGTGAATTAAATGAAGGTGATGGAGAAGAAATTCAAAGAAACAGAGATGTTGGCTAAAGCTAATACATTGGATATCATTTGCCTTTCTGGAAAAAACAATCACAGCAGGAGAAAAAGGTGATTCATATGGTGGACAGAGATCATAGAAGGAATTTATGATTGAAAAATATAACAGAATGACCATCAATGGAAGAACAGCAACTTAGAAGTGATGTGCTTGCATGGTTTAAAAAACTAATGCTGACAAGAAATGGGAAGAAGGAGAGAGTACATCATGTTGGCTTCCAACACTGAGTTAGACTAACTTTGAGAGATGATAAGTCTCTCCAACTTCTCTCAGAATGAAAGGCTGATGAGAAAATTGAGAGAAAATTCAGGTCAACTAAAGTTTAAGGATGCACCTGTTCAAGTATTTCAAGATTTATGTTTCCAGACTATTTCATTTAGACATTCATTGCATGCATTTAACATTATTTTGTTGAATAATAATATTAAATATATATGGGGAGACCCAGTGTATATGAGAGTTTGGCATAATTACAGAATAGAGTTGTTGGAACAAGGTTTAAAATTGGTGCATGAATGGGGACTTAAAGACTAAGACCAGTGGAAAAAAAATTGAAGAGACGGGCCAGAATAGAAGACAGGATTAAGAATTTATGTCAAAAGAAGGAAAAGGAGCAGTTGGCAGAATTTCTTCAATCCCGGCTACTGACTATGAAGAACAGGATCTTGCAGTATTTTGAAAGTTTCTTCAGGATGAAAAGGAGGAGCATGGGGCAGTGTGGTGTCTTTCTCCAATTTATCCTGTTAAATGAGTTGAAGAAGAGGCATTCTAATCAATAGTTAAGAGACGGACAATAATTTACACTCTACTTTATGTTAGCTATAGAGAAGGGGGACAATTATTGGGTAAGGTTTATTATACAAGATTAAAAGATAAGTAATAGCTTATAACTAAGATAGAAGAATTTATAAATGGGGTAGAGTACTAATTTTGAATAAGCTAAATATGATATTGGATGAATTTTGAGTATGTGAAGTACATATAATTGGGAAAGGTACTAATGAGAATTTAAAGAGTTAAAGAAGTGAAAATTGTTAAAAGGATGGATCAAGATAAGAGGGGTGTAGTGGCAATGGGAAGGAGAAATTCAGAGTCAAGCAGACCAGTGGTTTCTCCCTCCCCCTTTCCATGTAGGTGGAAATAGTGCCCGGAATAATGATATTCTGGGGGAAAGGGGGGGAAGGTAGTCTTTTTTTTGTAAAGGTTTGTTTTTGAGGGGATGGGGAATGATAGTGTGGGTTGAGGAAATTTATTATTATTATTTGTGTGTGTGTACATATACTTGTCAGGGTGCATAAAGAACCAACAATGATATGTCTATTAAATTTGAAATGGTTAAAATTGTAAGTGCATTATCTTTGAATATTAAAGGCTTGGGGAATGTAATTAAAAGAAAAGATGGAGCTATTATAAATATAGATAAATCAGATATTGTATTTTTGCAAAAGACACATCAAAGAAAAGAGGGGGTTAATGTCATGCCTGACACCTCAACAGAGGCGGCACCTCACGAGGAAGAGTCAAATGCCCAAAGAGAGAATTGGGCATCAGAACAGGAGGACTTATCCTTGAGGAACTGTGACCAAGCGACCCTTCCACAACCTGGCTTAGGGGTAACTGAACAGATGCCTGTCCCTCATCCTGACCCTTTGCCCATTGGGCAGACAGCCACACCCCAGTGCGACCACGAGGGCCCCAAGGGAAAAGACACTACACGTTCTGTCCCTGAAGAGCGGGGGCAGGATGCTCCCCTTCCTCCTGACGCTGAGTCTCCTGAACAAGATACAGGAGATGCAAGAGGCGGGATAGATTTGACTCTCACGTCTCTTAGATGTAGCTTACACCGATTGGAACAAATTATTATTATTATTATTATTATTATTATTATTATTATTAGAAAATGGAAGCTTTGTCCCACCTTAGGGGGGAAAGGAGGGACAGAGAAAGCTAATCCCACCTGGGTTCCCTGAAAGACGTTACTAAGAAGATAGCAACTAACTTGTAAAGACCATTGCAGTAGAGCTTATTCATAGCATCGTAAATCTTGTAGAAAAGTAGCAATAAAAGTCTTTAGTTTTATTGCCTGCATAAGTGTGGATCATTTATCACCTCACAACAGTTAATGAGTTAAAGATATATTTGGAGACTGTTTATTGAATATGTATAAATAAAAAGAAAGGAGTGTGAAACATCACAATGCAGTTTGGAAAAGGAAGTGGAAGTGGGGCAAACTGAATAAATAAAAGATATAACATTGAGTGGCATGATTTGTTCGTCCCGGTTGAAGTAGCACTGTTATAATGCAATGCTTAATAATGTTTATTAGTAGTTTTTCATTATGTTCATTACTATTATATTAATTGCATTGTTTATGTATGCTCAATTAATAGAAATTAAAAAAAATTCAGAACAGTATAACCCTTGAGTAATTTATGATGATCAGATTCATATTATTGAGTGCAATCCCTTTTCTGCACATCCATGTGTTGCATGCTCAACATGGGTACAATGGGAAAAGCCATGGTGGCTTCAGTGACCCTGCAGCGAGCAAGAGAACATAATCTAGCAGAGGACAGAGAGAAATTGTATGGCAAAATTCTTCTGTGCTGAATGTTCAATGGCTGGAATGGACAGCAATAAAGAGAAAACATAAAAGACTGGGATGAATGCATGTGGAATGTATTGATTAGCAAAGAAAAGCTAATGGGTATTTGTTCACTGAACATTATATGTTTTAGCAGAGCATCGTTTTCCTCAGGAAAAACACATTTGCATGCAAAACAATATTCAAATACCATATACTATAACAGTCATGGAAAGAACGTGCTGGAATGCTTAAAATGCAGCAATTTCCATAAAGTGGTTTTGATCTCATTGTTTCCCGTGCTGTAAATGAATGGATACAATATGCGGGGAATTCTCATATATATCACAGGAGAAGCTTATCCCCAAATCAGAAGACTCATCTGTAGAAGGTCTCACATGGGATAATACTGACGTGAATATGAGCAAAGAGAAAACAGTCAGATGGGGAAAGCAAGTGGAGATGGCTTCCTTCTGACCATGTACAGAGGAAACTTTGAGGAGTGCAATAAAGATCTTCACATATGTAATGGTGATGAATATGAAGCAACACATTGCTGTATGAAAACCTAGGACAATGAACCCAACTTCAACTAGGAGAATGTCAGAACAGGAGAGTTTTAATAACTGAGCAATTCACCATATTAGAAGGTGTTTGTAAATGTAATGCAAATGTATAAGACCTGGCATACAGCAAAACAGTACTAATACAAAGACCAAACACAAACAAAAATATTAAAAAATATTAACATGGAAACAAACACATGTTTGCAAAAACACTCACAAAGAAAAGAATTGCACTTTTATACAATCAAAGAGATGTTTGCAGTGGGCAAAAGCATATCAACTACCAGAGGACAGAGAGCAATCACATGACAAAATTCTTCTACGCTGAATGATCAGTATGGGCAGTGTTAAGGAGAGATGATAGAAAAGACTGGTCTGAATTCATTTCAAATGTATCGAACATGACTAAAATACAAATGGGTATTTGCTCACTGAGCACTACATGTTTAGCAGAGCATTGAATTATTCAGGAAAAATTAAAATATAAACATTTGCATGCAATACAATATTCACATGCAAAAGAACTGTACTTATTTGAGTCTTGGAAAAGACGTTTTAGAGGAACGATCAAAATGCAGTAATTTCCATAAAGCAGTTTTGATCTCATTGTTTCTCATGCTGTAAATGAATGGATTCAGCATGGGAGGAATTGTGGTATACAGCACAGCAGAAGCTATGCCTAAATCAGAAGAAGCATCTGTGGGGGGTCTCGCATATGCAAATACAGCAGTGAATATGAGCAAAGAGACAACAGTGAGATGAGGAAGGCAGGTGGAGATGGCTTTCTTTTGACCATGAACAGAGGGGATTCTGAGGACTACAGTAAAGATCTTCACATATGTAATGATGATGAATATGAAGCCACCTACCCCAATGTTAAGAGCAAGCAAGCTGACACCAACTTCAATTAGGTAAATGTCAGAGCAGGAGAGCTTTAGTACCTGTGGGATTTCACAAAAGAACTGATGGACATTGTTAGAGCAGAAGTTGATTGTAAAGGTGCCACAAGTATTCAAAACAGCATTAAGAACACCAGCAACCCAACCAAAAGCTACCATCTTGAGGCAGGCTTTTTGGTGCATGATTCTCTCATACTGGAATGGGTTGCAAATAGCAACATGGCGGTCATGTGCCATTATGGTTAGGAGGGCCATATCTGTTGCTGCAAAGAGGCAATATAAGAAAATCTGGGCAACACATCCAAAATAGGCAATTGACCTGTTATTTGTGAGGGACACAGCCATGGATTTGGGTACAATGACAGAAACTGTGCCGAGGTCTACCATGGCCAAATGCATGAGGAAAAAATACATGGGGGTGTGCAGATGATGGTCAAGGACAATGACGAAGAAAATGAGAAGATTCCCTGTTACTGTTATCAAGTACACTACTAGGAACATTAAGAAGTGTAAGATCTGCAGCTCCCTGACCTCTGAGAATTCCAGCAGCAAAAATGTGGCCGTGGATGAAAGGTTGCTCATGTTATCTTCTGTGCTTGAATTCACCTGTAGGAGGAAGGAGAGCAGATTTGATATTGATGAATTGGGAAGCATTTCAGAGTCTAGTCCATCTAAATGCTGAAGCCTGCACCATGTGAAGATCCTTTCCATCAGTTCCAGTGCATTTCAAGGCAAAATTGGCTTCTCTTGGAAGTGATCAGAACTGAAGTTGGACCTTGTGAGCACTTTGGTATGCAATTTAAACTTGAGAAAGTCAGTGTGGCTCCAGAAAGGCAGTCACTTATTATTTGTTTATTTATTTAAAACTTTTCTAGAACTTCCCTTTCATGGTCTCAGGATGGTTTAACAATATTACAATATAAAATAAAATGAAACACAGCAACCTAAGAAAATTTCCAAACAATAAAATCCCAATTAAAACAATCAAATCTGAAAACATTAGGAGAATAGAAAGGTTTTTGTCTGGTGCCAAAAAGGATACAGAGAAGTTACCAGGCAAACCTCTCTGGGGAGCAAATTCCACAATTGGTGCACCACCACAGAGAAGGCCGTTCTCTGTGTAGTCACATTCCTAATCTCCTTCAGCAGGGCTCCTGGAGAAGAACCTCTTCCCCAGATCTTAATGGGTGGGCAGGCACATATGTAAGGAGACGCTCCTTCAGGTAACTAGGCCATTTCATTTGATAGCAGATCAGATAGCATTGCTCTTAACTCTGACGTTGGCAGTGGGAAGGGGGGCTATGGTTGAGTGAATGGTATGCTCTTAATTGTGTTCTCTTCCAGAGGCAAATGCACACATCTGGATACGCAGTTGCAAAACCAAGAAATTGCAAAAAATCAGTCAGGAATCATGTATGCCCAAGAGGAGACTTCACCAGAGCATGCAAACATAAAGCTGTCAGTCCAACTTTGTCAGCCAAGACCCAGAAACCATATGCAAGAAGTGATGAAAAAGATACAGGCCTTGAAAGATGGCATGTTTTTGAACATCTGTTCTTTCTCTTTCACTCAATGAGTCTATGCATGCTAGTGAATAAATACTGAAGGAAATAGACTGGGATTCATCCGAAGAAGAAAGAGCAATATACTAATTAGAGGTGTACATGTGAAGGAATCCTTCACCCAGTGGAGCTGGATAACACCATGTCCGGTAATTCAAATCCATGGTTTTGAAAAGTTGGAATGTAGAAGTTTTCTTTGTTTTAAGAATCAATGTTAACTAAGCAGAGACTAAATCTCTTTCTGACAACCCAAACCCAAACTTGAATACTCACATAGACATGTGTGTGTCCATGACTGCCAGGCAAGTGGAAATGCTGTCTGTGTCCCTTCTATGATCTGGACCTTCTACCCATGCAAGATCCTGGATTGGACTCTTGGGCATGAACTTTGGGGAAAGGTGTACTTTGATGATTCCCTCCATCTCCTACTACCCTGGACCTTGTCTTTTCCACTGCTGCTACTACGGGTTTTGTAAAAAATGTTGTGCTACTACCCTGGATGGAAGAAATCCAGGAACCAGTATGGAAAATCTTGCAAACATCCCTGCAGAAGCATGAGGTAGATCATCATATTGCCTGAAGGGGACTTGAGATTTGTTTAGACGGAAACTAATTCTTTTAGACAGCTATGATCAAAGGAAATTTAACTGTGTTCATTAGCCTGGTAAAAAAAAGCAACTGAACAATCCTGATCCCGCACTGGATGTTTCTAAGAGTTTATGAAATGAGACTGATACTGTGGGAATTTTGTTCCTACAGAATGCAATACATCAGCTGTGCACATATTTCCCTGAGTAGATAAGTCTGCAGAACATTAATTGCATGGAAGCAATGTTGGAGTATTGAACTCACACAAGGGACCCTTTACTCTGGGTGCAACAACCTTGTTGCACAGTTTCCTGGTAATGGAAGTGACTTCCCCCACTACACAAGCATATGTACATCTCAAAGGTAGAAAATTATTTCCAATGCATTGATTTTATGCAAAGATACCTTCATTGATTTATAGCACTTTGTTAATCAAGAGAACATTCAGTAACTTGGGGAATTTTTGTTCATTTTAGTCAAAGGGTGAAATGGTTTATCTTTCTGCATTTTGGCATATAAAGTGTTTAAGAGAGCAGTTGGAAGATATTTTATGAAATACATGATCAAATAAAACTGAGGGGTTCGTTTGTTGATTCTCCTTTAGCCCCATCAATTCCAGTCATTAGGGGAATTGGGAGAGAAGCAGCCCTTTCAAGCAAAATTGTGTGTGTGTGTGCAAAGAATTCATCAGCTTGGAAGTTAGATAAGGGGAAAGAAAAAGGCTGAGCACAACTCTGGACTGAACCAGGCACACAGTGCACAAAAAGACTTACCTGCGCCTTTTCAATGGGTACTTTTCCTTCTGACGTGAGCTTTCTCCTCCAGCTGCTTCATCTGATCAGTAGTCCAAAGGGTGCAAGTCCATGAATCTGCTCATGTAAGCAACTTCAGTCACACTGTGGCAACTGCCACAGAATGTGTCACTTTTTATTTGTGTCTACCATAACTTTACAGGGACAGCAGAGTCAGATGAGAGAGACCTAAGTGAGTAGCACTGTACTCCTATAATATGCATGGAAAGGAATTTAAAGCTTGCTTGGGCTCCTGGGGACATCATTCCCAAAGGCAAGCAAATTGCATCAGAAATGTTGTTGAACGACTCTCCTAGACCAACGTTGTTTTTGCTGCATGTATAGCAAAGTTAATATTAGCACTTAGTTTTAAATGCACTATGTTGCTATAGAGATATACAGTTATCTTCCTGATTATCCCATGACTGCAACCCTGTAAACATTTATATGGAAGTAATTTCCCTGTAATGCAGTGGGTTCTACCCGGGCTGTTAAAACAGAAGTGCTCTGTTCATGCCCACAGATCCATAAGGATGTATGCCAAGACTACTTCTATTCCATGTCAGATTTGCATATGGCCATTAAGGATGGGAGGAAACCTTTTGGAGCCTGTCCCTATGGCATTTGCGGGCTTCCTCATGTGTTTGGCTTAGTCCTACACAGTGAGGCAAGCTAAGAGTATATCCATGATTGCTTGTGTGATGAAGGTCACCCAGGCACCAACTTTCTTCCATGTCTGCTGAGGAAATACAGAGCTGCTGCTGGTGGCACAGGATATAGATGCTGTTCCGCAGAGATCATGTGGGACCCCAATGCTTGTCAGCCTCATGCAAAGAACTTCCTTGTGTATCAGTTGCAGTAGCACTGATGCACATGGCACGGAGGAGGAACACTTGAGCCAGCCCCAGTCTCGTTCTGTGATACAGCCCTATGTTCCCCCACATGTTTCTAATACTGTTTGTCTGCACTGATGTACACACACACACACACACAGAGAGAGAGAGAGAGAGAGAGAGAGAGAGAGAGAGAGAGAGAGAGAGAGGTGGGGGGGACTGGTACAGAAACAGGAAATTAAAGACTAATTATGTAGGATGGATGTAGAACTGAAATACAGTTCATATATTCTTTCAAGGCATCCTTTAAATGTAACTGCCTAGTATTCCTACTCTGAGCTTTTTCCTCTATATTAGCTTTCCCTAAACCTGCCCCAACAACAGGTGCAGTCAATGATCCCCTCATTTGCTCAGTTCACCTAGGGTGTTGTTCCTTAACCAGCTGAAATCACCCATAGGGTTCTTTGCTGCCCCATCTTTGAGAACCTGCAAACTCAGAGATGGGACTCTGAAGGCGAACACTCTGTCCTACCCTGACCCCATGTGCTCCTCCCCATTGAACCCCCCCCCACCAGCAGGGTGCAAATCTGGGGGCTGAAAAGGATGGTGGCACACACACATGTCAAACCCTACCTGCATCCCAGCCTTCTTCACCTCCATTCCCCGATGATTTCTCGTGATAGTCTTCTAGGTCATCCATGTGACACAAGGCACCATTGCAGTGGAGATTGCCACTGCTGTGCCTCACTCCAGGCACATGATGCACAAAAGGCTCCAACTTTGCATCCAGGGCAGGGTGCATTGGCTCACTGCCTTAGTTGAGTTTCTGAGAGCTGCCAAATTTTCCCCTTGTTTCACTTACTCCTTTATGTTCTCTTGATCTGTTTCTTTTCCTTCACCCTTTGAATTATTCACCAAATCCTTGGAAATATTTGCCAGATGATTTCAAATCTTTTGAGTTACATTAAATGTCACTAATACTTATATCTGATGAAATCAGTCTTATCAAAGGTGAACATTGGTCGCAACCAGCTGGATATAACCATTGATTTGAAGAAGAAAATGTGCTCTAATCATTGAGAGATTTGATAGGTACACTAATTACAAACATGCCCTAGTTATGCTTGTAGGTAATCAAGCACTATTTGATTGCTCAGTCCTTAGACAGGTCAAGCACGGGTTGCACCATTTCAATGAAATCCAGTCAGTGTGAGTTACTCAGTGTTACTCTATCTCTACTGCAAATTATGGGTTAAGCAGTATGACCCTTGAATGATCTCCCATTCATGCATTGCACACTTAACATGACTGCAGAATTTACCTTCAGTGGGAGTGCCTGAGGTGAAAGTCATGGTGGCTATCCACCACTGCTTCAATGTACCAAATGGCCACTGCCTTGAGAAGAGAAGAGAAGAGAAGAGAAGAGAAGAGAAGAGAAGAGAAGAGAAGAAGGCAAGGCAAGGCAAGGCAAGGCAAGGCAAGGCAAGGCAAGGCAAGGCAAGGCCCCTTGCAGGACTGTGTGGGTAATGCAGACCACAAGACAGTACCAGGAAATGGAGAGTAAATTATATAACAAAGTTATTGTACAGTGAATGATCCATTGTTGGAGTCTTTATTATTTATCTATTATTTAAAGTATTTATGTAGCATAGTGCTCTCAAAACAGTTTACATGATGTAATTAAAATTTACAATGAAGTAGGCAGCAATAAATAGAGAAGACACAAAAGGCTTGGCTGAATTGAATATATATATTCAATACATTAAATATGAACAGAATCCAAGTGGATATCTCTGTGTGTACAAACATTCCCCTCCCATCTGGTGACCTGCCAGAGAAATGTTTGAGTAAGACCATCCTGCCCTTGAGGATGGTGCATTGTGGCTTCATTCCTCAGGTCCAAAATTAAATTTGATCAGTTTTACCTTTCTTCCAAACCTTATTAAGCTTTACCGTACAAACAGGGGAAGACTATTGACCCCTCAGTTGCTTAGTTCACTTAGAGTGCTATTCCTTGTCCACCTCCTATCATGCATAGGACTATCTGGAGTCCCATCTCTGAGATACTGCAAGGTAGCAGCCAGACTTTGAAAACCAAGACTCTGCCCTGCCCCCACTCTAGCAGCTCAGATGGAAAGAAGCAGGACAGCTTCCCCACCCCATAAGGGTGACTCAAGGGGCAGTTGCAGTAGAGATCATCACTGCTGTGCCTCATTCCAAGCACACAATGCACAAAAGGCTCCAGCTTTGCATCCAGGGCAAGAGGTATTGGCTCGCTGCTTTAGATGAGTTTCTCAGAGGTACCAAAACCTTCCCCTTGTTTCACCTACTCCTTTAGGTTCTTTTGCTCCTTTCCTTTTCTTACACTCTTTGAATTGTGCACCAAATACTTGGGAATATTTGGCAGATAATTTTAAATCTTTGAATTATATTGAATCCTAGTACTACTTACATCCGATGAAATGAATGAGTCTTATCAAAGGTGAACATTGGTCACAACCAACTCCATATCACCATTGATTTGAAGAAGAAAATGTGCTCTAATCTTTGAGAGATTTGATAGGTACACTAGTAGCAAACATAGCCTAATTAGGCTGCGGGTATTCAATCACTGTTTTGATTGCTCAGTCCTTAGACATGTCAAATACACATTACACCGTTTCAATCCAAGCTGGTAAGTGTGAGTTACTCAGGGTTTAGCTGCCTCTACTGCAAATTGTGGTTTAAGCAGTATAACCCTTGAATGATACAGCTTGCCATGGGTTGCACAGTTAACATGGCTACAACATTCTCCTATACTGGGAGTGCATCAGAAAAAAAAGCCATGGTTGCTGTCCACCACAGCTTCAATGCGCCAAGTCAGGGCAGGGCAGCTCAGGACAGGGCAAGGTACTCATGCTGGACTGTGCAGGCTATGCAGATTGTAAGACAATATACACTACCAGGGAATGGAGAGCCATTTATATAACAAAGTTATTGTACAGCAAATGATGAATAGTTGTTTTTATTATTTATCTATTCTTTAATGCATTTGTGTAACATAGTGCTCTCAAAACTGTTTACCCAATATAATTACGATTCACAATAAAGCAGGCAGCAATAAATAAGCTGGGCTGAATTTGCATGCAATATATTGAATATGAACAGAATCTAAGTGGATATATCTGTGTGTACCAACATACCCCTCCCATCTAGTGACTGGTCAATGAAATGTATGAGTGAGACCATCCTGCCCTTAAGGATGGTGCACGTGTGGCTTCATTCTCAAGTCCACAACTTTCCGCCTATAGATTAACCAAAATGAATCAGTTTCCCTGAATGCACAACTTCCTGCCCAGTATCAGGGGAGAGAGGGCAAATGTCCATGCTATCTGGTCCAAAGTGGTCGCAGATTTATCCATCCATCCATCCATCCATCCATCCATGCTGTTTATACTCACCCTTTTTTCCTCCAAGGAACCTAAGTCAAACTCTCCCCCTTCCTTCCACTTTATCCTTACAGGAACCCTGTGTGCTAGTGTAGGCTGAGAATCTGAACCTGGCCCAGAGTCACCCAGTAAGCTTCAGGAGGAATGGTCTGGGAAGAAGGTTGGTTGCTGCAAAGGGCGCACTCTAAGCAGTGCTCTTTCACATTGCTGTCTCTGCCACCAGCAGATATGCGGGGAGAAGAAGGCTGGTCAACGCAAACAGTGCCTGGCATGTGCCCTCACAATGTTGCTCTTCCACTGTGGCCACTGCAACCAGTCATTCTTTTAAAATAGGTATTTAAACAGCAGTCCATGCACTTTTTTTATGGAAACAACTTATAGAGCGGTCCTATGGGCACAAGGGAGCAGTGCAACAGCCAGAGAATCCAGGATCCATTTTCTCAGATTCCTTCCACCTTTTGTGGGATGTCCATGATGTCCCTCAAATTATGGTTTTGGGCATCCACATACAATAACTCCCTATATCCAAAGCAAAAATATATGATGTTGGCCCAAATGACAATATAGTTACCTTGGACCCAGTCCCAGATTAATCTGTGCCAGAATAACATGCTAGAGATTTCTAATTAAAACTGCAAAGGATTGCATTGCATATTACTTCTTGCTGAGGGAAGTAGCCCTCCTGATGAAGGCTGATGAAGCAGCAGGAATTGGTTCAGGAGTTGGGCATCTTGATGTGGTCCTCCCAAGCTCTGCAGATCTGCATTATAATGCATGTTGACCAAGTTTCTACCAAATGCAATGACCCTAGCCTCTTTTTCTGCAAATGAACACAATATATACTACAGTAGATTATGAACAATCTCCATGATAGGACTGGTATTTCTGAATACTGAAAAAAGGCTTGGCACAAAACTGAACATTACAGGAAACAGAAACAAAAAGATCACATACTGAAGAATTGCACTTTTATTGAATTGCGTGAGAAAATATTTTAGAGGAATGCTCAAAATCCAATAAGTTCCATAAAGCAGCCTTGATCTCTTTGTTTCTCATGCTATAGATGAATGGATTCAGCATGGGAGGAATTATGCCATATATCACAGCAAAAGCTATGCCCAGATCAACAGATGTGTTACTGGGAGGCCTTGCATAGGCAAAGATTCCACTGAATGCAAACAGAGAGAAAACAGTGAGGTGAGGAAAACAAGTGGAGAGGGCCTTTTTCTGGCCATGTACAGAAGGGATTCTGAGCACTGCAGAAAAGATCTTCACATAAGTTATGATGACAAAGATAAAGCATCCTGACCCTATATTACAACCTAGCACAACAAACCCAACTTCAACTAGGTAAATGTCAGAGCAGGTGAGCTTTAATAACTGTGGGATTTCACAGAAGAATTGGCTAACAATATTAGAGCAGAAGGTGTTTGCAAAGGTGCCACAAGTGTGCAACGTGGCATAAAGAAGACCAGCAAGCCACCCAAAGGCTACCATCTGAAGGCAGGCTTCCTTGTGCATGATTCTCTCATAGTGGAGTGGGTTGCATATAGCAACATTGCGGTCATGGGCCATTATAGTCAGGAGTGAAATATCTGTGGCTACAAAGAAGAAATAAAAGAAAACTTGAGCTACGCATCCAGAGTAAGCAATTGACCTGTTATTTGTGAGGGACATAGCCA
>NW_025336248.1:1841305-1845897 GCF_004798865.1 Varanus komodoensis
TCACTGTTATCAAGTATAGTACCAGAAACACAAAGAAATGCAAGATCTGTAGTTCCCGAACCTCTGAGAATTCCAACAGCAAAAATGTGGCCTTTGAAGTCAGGTTGCTCATGTTACCTTCTGTGCTTGAAGTCACCTATAGCAGGAAGGAGAGGGGGATTGAATTTAATGATTTGAAAAGTGTATCAGATCCATCTAAATGCTCAAGTAAGAGCCAAGTGGAGTTATTTTCCATGGATTGTGGTGCTTTCCACTGCTAAACTGGCTTCTCTCAGAAGCCATCTGAATTGAAGCTGGACCTTGCAAGAGGTTTTGCATCTAATTTTGGGGAAGAGTGCTTCCACCACGCTTGCTACTACTAGTTTTGTGAAAATTATGTTGCTCTTCTGGGCAGAGGTCACCCAGAAATCAACATGTGATATCTTTCAGAAAGCAACATGTTTATCCCAGCAGACTTCACCCTGGACTTCAGGCTTGCTTAGACTGAATTTAGCTGTGCACATTATGTTGGTACAAATCCATTTGAAGAATTTTTGCTTAACCAAATGCTTCTCTTCCTGACAATGGATGTTTCCAAAAGAACACTAAGTCATTCTCATCCATCACGGATCAGTGTTCCTATTGAATGCAAGAATTAGCCATTACATGTGTTGCTTTGGCTGGAGGACAAGGCAAAACAGCATTTGCATGGAATAACTTTGGAGAACTGACCTCTACAGGGTGACCTTTTACATTTGGTGATCAAGGGAAAACTATCCTGTTGCACTTTTTCCAAGCAAGGAAAATGTCCTGCATCATGACACATACATACCCCCTCCATAGTCTGGAGATTTCTTTGCAAGTTATTAGCTGCATGCAGTGAATACCTTCATTGGCTCAGAGTATTATATTAATCTTGCATACTTTTAGCATACCGAGGGATCATTGTCCATTTAAGTCAAACAATGTATTGATTTCTCCCTCTTTATTTTGACAGCTCAGAAGCATACAAGGGAACAGTGTGAAAACATTGCAGAGCATGTGTAATCAAATATTCCTTTTTCTCCCATCAGTTTTGGTCACTAGGAGAACTGGGACAACAACAGCAACTTTCAAGCAAAATCATGAATATGTGCAAAGAATTTGTATGATTAGAATTCAGATAACAGGAAGGGAAAGGACTGACCACAGTTGCACCAGGAACACAACAAACTAAAAGACTTACCCAGCACCTGCAATTCTTTGAAATGGGCAGATTTAATCCAAAAATTCACTTTCCTCCTCCAGCTGCTTTAACCTATTGGTTGTCCAGAACTGCAGGTAAATGCATCCTGCCATCCAAATAGTTTTAATCAATCTGCGGCAACTGCCCCAGGATGTATTGCTGGTTATTCACATCGACCATAAAAGCACAGTGACTGCAGAGGAGAGAGGTTGGGGTGTGCAGCAATGAATTGCTACAAACTGCATGGGAGGAATCATATTTGAAGCTTGCTTTGGCTTCTGGGGATTCATTCCCAAGAGGGAAGCATACTGGATCAGAAAAAGTTGTTGAACTTCTCTCCTGCTCCAGTGTTGTTTCTCCTGAATGTATACGAAAGCTAAGATTAGCACATAATTTTAATTCCACCATGTTGCTATTTTATTTTTTTTATTTATTTATTTCTGATTTATATCCTGCCTTTTTCCTCCAAAGGGCTCAAGGCAGCATACATCATTCTCCTCCTCCATCTTATCCCCACAACAACAACCCTGTGAGGTAGGTTGGGCTGAGAGTCTGTGACTGGCCCAGAGTCACCCAGTTGGCTCCATGGCTGAGCGGGGACTCGAACCCAGATTGCCTGAGTCCCAGTCCCACGCTCTTAACCACTACGCCACACTGGCTCTGCTATGGAGATACTCAGTGATCTTTTGGATTAAGCTATGGCTGCATCCCTGCAAACACTTATTTGGAAGCAAGTTCCCTGGTATGGGGTTGGGTCTAACTGAGCTTTTAAAACACTGAGAACATTAGAGAAGAATATAGACAAAGGGCAGGAGTGCTCTGTTCCTGTCCATAGAACCACATGGATGCATGCTAAGACTATTGTATTCCATGAAAAAATTGCATATGGTCATTAAGAGTTGAGATGAAAGCTCATGGAATCTGGCACTAGTGGGCTTCCTCTTGTTTTTTGCCAGTCTCAGAAAGTGAGCCAAGTGAAACAGGAGTCCAGCAGTACTTGCCTACTGAAGGCTGAACAACCATCAACCTTCCACCTTCCTGTAGATCAAGTGCAACAGGACTGGTTCTCATGGTGTAGAAAAGTCATATTGTCTTCCCTTTTCTAAGCTGAGTCTTTCCCATCAAAATCAAATTTGAAAAGTTTCACCTTTCTCCCAACCTTTTTATTTAAACGTCATTTTAATTGTTAACAATATTTACTTATTTATCTGTCCAGGGCAACTTCTTTTCTTTTCTTTTCTTTTCTTTTCTTTTCTTTTCTTTTCTTTTCTTTTCTTAACTTTTCTTTTATAACTTCTTTTATATCGTTTATATTTTTTATTTATTTTATATTATTAATTTTAATTTTATAATGTTATTTTTGTATTGTATTGTGTTGTGTTGTAAGCCACCCCAAGGCTTCGGCAAGGGGCAGCATAGAAATGTTCTAATAATAATATTAATAATATTAATAATAATAATATTTACCATACAAATAGGAGTAAACTATTGACCCCTCATTGCTTAGTTCACTTACAATGCTATTCCATGCCCACCGCATATCAACCATGAGGCTATCTGGAGTCTCCTCTCCAAGATCCTGCAAGGTAGCAGCAGAGTTTTGAAAGCCAAGACTGCCCTGCCCCCCTTGCAGCTCAGATGGAAAGAATCATGGCAGCTTCCCCACCCCATAAGTGTGACTCAAGGGGCACTTGCAGTGGAGATTGCCACTGCTGTGCCTCATTCCAAGCAGACAATGCACAAAGGCTCCAACTTTGCATCCAGGGCAAGAGGTATTGGCTCGCTGCTTTAGTTGAGTTTCTCAGAGGTACCAAAACCTTCCCCTTGCTTCACCTACTCCTTTACATTCTCTTGATCCTTTTCTTTCATTCTTCAACTTGTGCACCAAATACTTGGAAATATTTGTCAGATAATTTCAAATCTCTGAGTAATATTGCATGTTAGACCTACTTGTATCTAATGAAATGCATAGGTCTTATCAAAGGTGAACATTGGTCACAACCAACTGTATATAGGGATTGATTTGAAGAAGAACATGTGCTCTAATCATTAAGAGATTTTATAGGTACACTCATTGCAAACATAGCCTAATTATGCTGTAGGTATTCAAGCTCTATTTTGACTGCCCAGTCCTTAGATAGATCAAGCACAGGTTGCACCATTTCAATGAAATCCGGTCAGAGTGAGTTATTCAGCGTTATGCTGCCTCTAATGTAAATTGTGGTTTATGCAGTATAACCTGTGTATGATCTGCCCTGCCATGGACTGCACACTTAAGAAGTCTGCATAATGCATCTCTAGTGGGAGTGCATGAGATGAAAGCCATGGTGGACACACACCACAGTTTCATGCAGCAAGCCAGGGCAGGGCAAGGCAAGGCACCCATGCGGTACTGTACTGTACGGGTAATGCAGACATAAGAGAATATTAACTACCACAGAAGGGAGAGCAAGTTATATAACAAAGTTAGTGTACAGTGATTGATTAATTGTTCGAGTATTTATTTTTGATCTGGTCATCCCAAACTTTGCAGATATGCTTTAAAATATTTTTGACCAAATTTCCATTGAAGGCAATGGGCCTTAGCCTCTATGTCTGCAACTGCAAAAAATATACACTACAGAAGATAATGAAAATACACTGTGATAGGACCGATTAATTTTAAATTTTGAAAAAAGCTTAGCAAAAATTTGAATATTACAGGAAACTGAAAAAAGTAAACACTTGTGGAATAATTGCACTTTTATTGAATCATGCAGGAAAACACTTTAGAGGGATGTTCAGATTTCAATAAGTTCCATAAAGCAGCCTTGATCTCTTTGTTTCTCATGCTATAAATGAATGGATTCAGCATGGGAGGAATTATGACGTATATCACAGCAAAAGGTATGTTCAGGTCAGAAGAAGAATCAGTGAGAGGTCTGAACTGAATACGAACAAAGAGACGATGATGAGGTGGGGGAGGCAAGTGGACAGGGCTTTCTTCTGACCATGCACAGAACAGATTCTGAGCACTGCAGCAAAAATTTGCACATATGTTATGATGATGAAGATGAAGCATTCTACCACTATCTTACATCCTAGCACAGTGAAGCTAACTTCAACTAGGTAAATGTCAGAGCAGGCAAGCTTTAATAACTGTGGGATTTCACAAAAGAGCTGACTGATAATATTCGAGCAGAAGGTGTTTGCAAAGGTGCCACAAGTGTGCAACATGGCATAAAGAAGACCAGCAAGCCACCCAATGGCTACCATCTGAAGGCAGGTCCCTCTGTGCATGATCCTCTCATAGTGAAGTGGGTTGCAGATAGCAACATTGCGGTCATGGGCCATTATAGTCAGGAGTGAAAGATCTGTGGCTGCAAATAATACATAAAAGAAAACTTGA
>NW_025336248.1:1845997-1872869 GCF_004798865.1 Varanus komodoensis
TCACTGTTATCAAGTATAGTACCAGAAACACAAAGAAATGCAAGATCCGTAGTTCCTGGTTCTCTGAGAATTCCAGCAGGAAGAATGTGGTCATGGAAGACAGGTTGCTCATGTTATCTTCTGTGCTTCCTATAGAAGGAAGGAGGGGAGAAATTATTTTAATAATTTGAAAAGTGCATCATACTTATCTAAATGCTGAAGCCTGAGCCAAGTGGATTCCCTTTCCATTGATCATGCTGCTCTAAGCTGGCTTCTCTCGGAAGTGATCTGAACTGAAGCTGGATCTTGCAAGAGGGTTTGTATCAATTTTGGGGAAGAGTGCTCTCTCCACCCTGCGGTTTGGTCTTTTCCGTTCTTGCCACTAGTGTTTTACCAGTCTCACAAAGTGAACCAAGCCAAGAGGGAGTCCATGAATGCTTGCGTAAAGAAGGTTGCACAATCATCAATCTTTCTGTGCATCAAGTGTGACACCACAAAGACTTGCTCACATGGCATAGAAGGGGCATGCAGCCTTGACTCCTTGTGCAGCATGGCATGATCCACTTGACCGCTGTGTGTACTCCCCAGGATATCAGACCAAGAGCAATAAGAAGTAGTAGCTGCATATGAGGATTGTGGAAACCATGATGCTGGGTTTGGATGACAAGAGAAAACATGGTGGAGCATGAAAACCATAGAACAGACCGATGTTTCTTGTTGCAGTTTCTAAAGACCAAATAAATCATGCTGAAATACCTTGACAGGATTCACCAGACTGTCCTGCACAAGAAACCACAATGGCTAGTTGTATGAATCTTCTCATTATTTTCAGTCTCTTTTGTGTAAACATCTCCCCTCAAGGCTATGTAATAGAACACCAATACCAGGGCAACTGGAAGCGTTCATGAGGCTGGTAAAGATAGAGGCCTGTGGCACTGTCAAAATGATGAGGCGTTCACAATCATTATAACATTTGGGTAGGGCCACCCGAGATGGCATCTTTTTTGTGGCTGCTTCTGGGTGCAAAGCAGTTTTTATCTCTTCCTGTTTTGATGGCATAGGTTCTCTAGAACTAGCAAATGCTCTTGAGTAACAACAGCAATAAAGTAAGCTTAGTATTTCTACAGAATATGATTCTGGGCAGTGGCTTTATGACCCTTGTTCACTGCTGATGCTAAAAGTAAGGAGGTGCTGGAGAATGAAGACCTGAAATCTGCACTACTCTTTCGATGTCCAGAGGGCACCCAAAAATTAAGTTTGGGTTTTCAGGATCATCAAATATCTTCCAGGGAAGGAGAGTGGATGAGTTATACCACCCCATCACTCCATTTCCATTTGGAAGGCAAGCATTTTCTTGGATCCTCACAGACCAGATGAAGATCTTAGTAACATGACCCTTCTGGACAAAACCTCCTGTCTTATCACGCTTGATTTCCTTCCATTCCATTCTCACCCAGAAGTTATGTTTTGGTGGTCCATGATAGTGGCACTTTGACACTTAATCACCTGCCTGCAAGACTTCATTGTAACAACAACAATCCCTTTGCAAACATGCTATATAATGGATTTCATTCCCAAATGTACTTATTTTTCATATATTTAGAAATATATTGAGTGCGTTACTTAGCTGTTTACCTTTGTTACACAGGGAGAAGAGCAATCATGATGGAATTATTTTCAATAATGCTTTGTACTCAGCTCAGCTCAGCTCAGCTCTTGGGAATAAGATCCCAAGAAGCCAGAGCAAGCTAAATGACTTTCCTTTCAATATATTCTCCCATTATTTGTTCTTGCAAAATTCAGTTCTTATTAATTCCACACATGAATTGCACTGAATAGCAGTGTATCCGCTGCAGCAATTGTATTCTATTGGCAGATCCAAACAGCCTTACATGAAAATGCTTGGGTGAGTAGTAGCATTGCAAAGTGTAAATGAATTTCCAAAGGTATTTTCTTTTTCTTTTTCTAAATTTTATTATTTTCTCTACAATCTAACATTAAAAACAACAATTATTTAAGACTTTGGACATACTGGGTTGACGTCTTACTCTTTTTAACAAACAGTAACCATATTCAGCTCTCTGCATCGTCCCGTTTCTCTAACCAATAATAAAAAGAGTTCCAAGTTTGATAGAAATATGTATCTTCCTTCTCCTTCAGAGACAAGGTCAATCTGTCCATTTCCACGTAATCCAAAACCTTTTTAAAGATCAACTCTTCGATAGGTGGCTCTTCATTCCTCCAGTGTTGGGCAAGAATTTCCAAAGGTATTTACAAATGTTCTCAAATATACTGGAAACCTTATTTTGTTGAAGAAACTTCACTATTCTCTTTGACTTAAATATTCAGTACCTACCCGTCATTGTTTTTATTTAAAATCTCCAAAAAATCAATATTCTTTTTGATCAAAATGTTGAACAATAGCCTAATATTGTACAATTTGTTAATGTATTGTGACTGCTTGTGTTATGTGATATCAAGTAGTTTCCAACTGATGGCAACCCAATGAATGAAAGCCCTCAAAAATGTCCTGCCCATGACAGCCCTTGCAAACTCCATCAATCCATCTCATTTTCGGACTGCTTGGATAACACTCAATATGAGAAGATCTCTATATTGTGAGCTATCATAAGATAGCTGAGGGTACGATTCTGTGAGGATGTCCACCACACTCTGACAGAAGACTGTGGGCAACTTACCTGAAGTGGGAGGTACTCAGAAACATCGTTCTTATAGGGATTTCATTCCATCTATTGGAAAGCTATTTACTTAGCAGGTTTACTTAGAAATCTAATACGTTAACTGGGGTTTATTCCAAAGTAACTACAAAATTTGGTTCTAAATAATATAGCTCTATCATGGAAATAGGGAATAATCCTATGGGGATGCCCATAACTCTCTAAAATTGGAGGATAAGGGGCTGTCTGCAAGGAGTATAGAGGTGAAAAACCTTGGAATCCAAAAAATTGTGTGACTATCTTGTTGTTGTTGTTAGTCACGAAGTCATGTCCGACCCATCATGACCCCATGGACAACATTCCTCCAGGCCTTCCTGTGCTCCAACATCCCCCAGAGTCCACTCAAGCTCATAGGAACTGCTTCAGTGACTCCATCTAGCCACCTCATTCTCTGCCGTCCCCTTCTTCTTTGGCCATCTATTCTTCCCAGCATTAGACTCTTCTCCAGGGAGGCCTTCCTTCTCATTAGGTGGCCAAAGTATTTGAGCTTCATCTTCAGGATCTGACATTCTCAAGAGCAGTCAGGGTTGATCTCCTCTAGGACTGACCAGTGGATCACCTTGTGGTCCAAGGGACTCGCAGGAGTCTCCTGCAGGACCACAATTCAAAGGCCTCAATTCTTTGGCGCTCAGCCTTCCTTATGGTCCCTTCCTTATGCATTGCAACTGGGAAAACCATAGCATTGACTATACGCACTTTTGTTAGCAGGGTGATGTCTCTGCTTTTTAGTATGCTATCTAGATTTGCCATAGCTTTCCTCCCCAGGAGCAAGTGTCTTTTAATTTCTTGGCTGCAATCCCCATCTGCAGTGATCTTGGAGCCCAGGAAAATAAAATCTGTCACTTCCTCCATTTCTTCCCCATCTATTTGCCAGGAAGTGAGAGGACCAGATGCCATGTTCTTAGTGACTATCTAGGTGCTATTAACTACCCGTAGGATTGCTTTGTTTGTTATTTACATTAGAAAGTACACAGAATTCTACCTAATAGCCTATGTATCAACAATAGATACTCAACAGTGCTGTTAGAAGTTACAGAAAGGTTGAATAAATTAATGCATCTCCAAGAGGCATCTAAAACAATTCACAGCTTTAGAATCTCAAATTAGGCATGGGCTTGGTTGCCATTATATTGAAGGACTACTTTGCAAACCTTTACATAACAACAGATAAGAAGGCCCCCATAAAACATCTCAAAGGTTGATACATATAGAGGAAGTACATAGAAGCATTCTGGTTTCAAGTTTTTATATTTTCTATTTCTTTTTATCTTTATTTATTTTTTACCACCCAATAGCCAAAGCTCTCTGGATGGTTGACAAGAATTAATCCAAATACAGAAAGATATGATTCAACTGCAAATACAACAAAACACAGTATAAAATTCTAGTATGCATATTAAAACAGCTACAAACTCCAATGTGCAAAAATATAAAACAGCTTCACATCTAAAACATTTTTGATACAACTTTTCCAATAAATATGTTAGAAAGAATATAGCAACATTCTGCAAAACTGCAGAAGAACTGACCCTGCAGATTCACACAGATGGCACAGGGGACCAGGCTGATCCTCCATGCAATGCATGAAATGGAAGAAAATGGAGGCCATTTTCCTTTTAAGACTTTGATAAGTATGTTTAAGCAGGGGCCGGAGGGAGGGGAGGGTTAACTTCATGAAAAGCATGTCATCCCCTTCCTATCCATAAGGAACCTGATTCAAATAAAAGAGGGATAAATAAAAACCAAGAAGAAAACTGGATGCTGTGGAATGAGATTACAACCTGGAGTTTGACTGGAACACTCTTTATCCTTTAGTCTTAAAGGAGTTCTTTTTGTATTTCAGCTGCTTTGTTCCTCTTAACATGTTAGGTTGATTCCATTGAGGAGGTTATGGTAGCAAATCTATCCAGGAAATTATTGAAGTATGTGGGGATGTGTGTGTGGGGGGGGTGCCTTTTAGGTGGTTGGTTGGTGAAAGTTGTTCTGATCCATTCCTGGGGTTTTGTGACCCTTTGTGGTATAGCATTCTGCCAAATGCAGCAGCTCAACCATTTTTGACCATGATAGGAAAGATTTTAAGGGGCTGTTTAAAGAGATGCAGAGAACAGGGAAAGAAGGACTTCTGGTAATGGCGTCAAGACAAGACAGATGTGGTTAACGAAGCTCCGTTATCACGCTGGTAAATGTCCGGCTGTGGGCCGTGAGCCCAATCTAAGCCCTGTCGGGGCTGAAGATAAAGTGCTTGGGAAATCTCCTAGACGGTGTGGGACAGCAATCCCATATCTGCTGGGAGAAAATCAGGCATCTTTCAGCCGGACAACACAGGAAGGAGATCAGCCTTCCACGAGTCTCTGACATGCCGATTGTTTAGATTAGGAATTTAGCTATAATCGTCAGATTTACTGGGACATATTTATCTCTTGTTCCTTTTTACATTACCCGTGGGAAAGCGGCTAACTCATATAAGGAAACAAAAAGGAAAAGCCCTTTGGATGGAGGGGAGTTTTTTCCCCCGCATGGAACTGCAAGTGGCAACTGAGATGGAGCTGTTTGTAAGTAAATAAAAAGTTTTTTTTTTAATCTCTCCAAGGGCGAATAATTAAAGATAAATAATTTACTGTGAAATTGAATTATACATTGAATGATAGAAAGATCTTTCTCTATACTGGATTGCTGCCAAGAATATTTGGATATCTGCCAAGAAATTTTCATACTGTGTGGTGTTTTTCTCTCTCTTGTGATTACTTTTGGGTGAGCATTGCTTTCCCTTCTTAGAAGAATATTTGTGGAAAAGCTGTATTTGTTGCTAATCGGCACAAGAACAAAGAAAGGAAATTCCCTTTGAGGGAGGGAGGAAGCATTCCCCCCCCCCCGCGGCAATCTAATGTTATGGGGGGAGGACTTAAGGCTTGTGTAAAAGCTGAAATTGTGTTCTTATAACCTCCTCAAGGGTGAAAAACTAAAGCAACAAGTATGGTGGAATTAAGGTATACTAGAATATAATTTGTTGAAAGTGGCTTTTTTTTTCTTGGCCATTTACTCCTTTTCTGGGACCTCTGCCAAAAAGAAAAAAGAAAAAAATTGGATGACTGCCAAAATAAATTCCAGACTGGATAATCAGAGAGGACTCTGGGAAAAAAAAGAAAAGAATTTTTTTAAATTTGTTTTCAACAATTTTTTCCTGCCACCCAGTGGTCACTGGAATTACTGCAAGCTCTCTTTTTTTTCCCCTTTTCCCTTTAGTTCTTTTTTCTCAATCTCATTTCTCTTCTCTATTTTTTCCTCTTTTTTTTTTTTTTGGTGAACAACATTCATTATGAGCAAAATACAGACCTCCTCCTCAGCTCCCTCTTCAGCTGCTCAGAGCCCAATTCACCATCCTAAGATAGAAGATATGGCAAGAAGCTTAAGAGAACTGCAAACAACAACTTTGGCGATACAGACGGTCTTAACAGCTTTGCAAGCATCTCAAGAAGCGATGGTAACATGGTTAGAAAGTATGTCAAGTGAACAGAAAGAGTGGTGGGATAAATTGGATAACTCTATTAAGGAGATAACAACTCAGCTATCTGATGTTCGACTCAAAGCTGAACAGAATATGCAAAAAATACAGCAAACACAGGGAAAGCTAGAGACGATAGATAAAGAAACACAGTTAATCAAACAAACAAGTAAGTCAATATGGGATGCCGTGACCATACTAGAGATGGAAAAGGCATCTTATTATTTAAGATTCCAGAATATTTCAGAGGAGAAGGGTGAGAACTTGCGCGAATTGGTGACTAACATGTTGGCAGACCTCTTAGAAGTAGATAATGAAGCCATGAATTTGGGGATTGACCTGATATATAGGGTCAACTCAAGCTACACTAGAAGAAATAAGCTCCCGAGAGAAGTCCATGTCAAATTTTCTCTAAGGTCTATAAGAGACAATGTTTTGAGGGCTACACGTGAGAAACCGTTAAAGAGAGATGATCACCAAGAAGTGAAGGTTCTGAAACAAATACCATGGAGGGTTAGAGATGGGCGAAAGAAATACTTATTTCTTACTACGAAATTGATTAAGAAAGAGATTATTTTCAAGTGGTTAACACCAGAAAGAATATTTTTCACTTGGAACTCTGTAAGATATAGATTAGACTCAACTGTTAAAGCACAGGAGTTCTATGAAAAATTTAGAGCTATGCTTGAAGAGGAAGAACCCAGCACTTCAAAAGAAGAAGAAAAAAGTACTGAAGCAATGGAACTAACAGAGTGCCATTCTGAGGAAGGAGAAATAACGAATGACGACACACAAGAAGTACAAATTTTGGACTCAAAGGAGAAGAGAAAGCGTAGAGCTGTAAAGGTGAAAAATAAGTAGACATGTATATGTATATATATACATATATATTTATATAATTTTTCTTAAATATGGCTGCAAAAAGAGAAGGGAGAATTTAGTTCCTCTCTTTAAATGTTAATGGACTGAATGGACCTTCTAAGAGAAGAAGGGTTTTTGCTCAACTTCAAAAATGAAAATTAGATATAATTTGCTTACAAGAAACACATATTAAGAAGCAAAGCGTTAAACTTTTGGAATGCCTAAAACTAGGAATAAACTAGGAAAATTGTTTGTATCTTCTACTTCTCAAAAGAAAAGAGATCTAGCACTCTATGTTAAGGAAAAATTGGACCCTAAATTTATTCTCGCTGATGAGGAGGGTAGGATCCTGATGGTTGAAATTACAATTAAATGAAAAAAAAAAGTCCTCTTAGTGGCAATATATGCGCCAAACGATCATCAGGAAACTTTTTATCAAAAATTACACATGTTACTTCTACAAGTGGATTTCCAGACTATGTGTGTAATGGGAGATTTCAACGTGATTGTGGATAAGGAAATGGATCATAAGAATGTTAGTAAAGGAAAAAAGGGTAGGAGGATACTCCCAAAGTCCTGTTCTAACATGATGGAAGAATTCAGACTGACAGACGCTTGGAGGCACAAAAACCCATCTTCTGCCAAATACTTTTTTTATTCAAATAGACATAGGTTGTGGTCTAGAATTGATATGGTTTGGATAACTCCAGACTTAGTACCAGATCTGATAGAAGCTGAAACAGAGGGAAATGTCTGGGCAGATCATAACCCAGTATTTTTATCACCAAAAGGAACTGTAAGGATGCCCAGATGGAGCCTAGATAAAACATTGTTAAAAGATAAATTTACAGAAAAGATAAATAAAGAAATGCAAGTATTTTTTCAAATAAATAAACCAGAAGAAACTTCTTTACAGAATGTCTGGGATACAGCTGAAGCCTATGTCAGGGGACTGATAATAACATATTCAGCACAAATAAGTAAAAAGAAAAAACAAGAGCGAGCAATGATAGTAGAGGAGTTGATGAAATTGGAACAAGTATTGCAGGAGGACCCATCAAAATGAAGTCTTAAGTCTCAATTGGATATTTTAAAGCATAAGTTAAACCTTTTGGATAAAAATGAGCTTACTAAACAAATGAAGTTGACCAAGCAGAGCTTCTTCGAAAATGCTAATAAACTAGGGAGATGGTTTAGTTAAGTTAAGAAAGAGAAAGAGAAGAGATTGATTGTGAAACTGAAAGATGGAGAAGGACAATTACATGTACAGAGTGCACAAATCAAGAAAATAGTGGAAGACTTTTTTAAAAAGTTGTATCAGGAGGAGGAGATTTCAATTGAGAAAGTTAAAGAATATATTTGAAAGGAAGAGTTACTGAAACTACCAGAGAAATACCAAAAGCTATTAAATCAAGAAGTCACAATTACGGAAGTAATAGAAGCAATTAAGCGACAGAAGAATGACAAAACCCCTGGCCCGGATGGTCTGCCAGCCGAGTTTTACAAATCTTTTGAAGCAATTTTTGCTACACTCTTAAAAGATATATGTGATGAAGCACTGTTAAATGCTAAAATACCAACTTCTTGGACAGAGGCAAATATCACATTAATACTGAAAGAAGATATGGATGTAGCACAGATTCAAAACTACTGACCTATATCAATATTAAATGTGGATTACAAAATTTTTGCTTCCATACTTGCAGAAAGATTGAAAAAGTTATTAATAGACCTTATCCATCCAGACCAAAATGGCTTTTTGCCAAAAAGACAAATGAAGAATAACTTGAAACTATCTTGGATATCTTAGAATATTAAGAGATACATACCGAAAAAGCAATGGCTTTACTGTTTATGGATGCCCAAAAAGCCTTTGATAATGTTAATTGGCAATTTATGAAGCAACAGATGATTCAAATGGAGTTTGGTGAAAAATTTACGAATGCGATATCAAGTATTTCTCAAAAACAGTCGGCCAGGATCTTAATTAAAGAAGAACTTTCAAACCCTATAGAGATTCAAAAGGGCACAAGACAAGGTTGTCCGTTGTCACCCCTCCTGTTTATTTTGATTTTAGAGGTACTGAATAGAAGTGTTAGGGATGACGAGGACATCAAAGGTACTAGAATTAGGGACGAAAGTTATAAATTGCAAGCATTCACAGATGATTTGGTCTTTATAATGGAAGAACCTTTTGTAACAATGCCTAAACTTTTGCAATGGATTGAAGAATATGGTGAAGTTACGGGAATGAAAATAAATAGAAAAAAATGATACTGTTAGTTAAAAACCTTACATGAGAGCAAAACGAAAGGCTCCAGGAACAAGTAGATTTGCAGATTGCTAAAAAGGTTAAATACTTGGGAATCTATCTTACAGCTAAATGTACCACTTTGAAAATAGATAATTATGATAAATTATTGAAGGATATTAAAGGTAATTTGGAAAAATGGGCCAATTTACAATTATCTTTGATGGGAAGAATAGCACTTGTTAAAATGAATATATTTCCTAAACTTCTGTTTCTGTTTCAAATGATTCCCATAAAAATTGATAAAAAATTTTTGATGACCTGAATTTTCAAATCTCGAGATTTATCTGGAGGAAAAAGAAACCAAGGATTAAATTAAAAATGCTTCAGAAAGCTAAAAGGAATGGAGGTTTTGGTCTTCCCGATTGGATGTTGTATTATCAAGCATCTATGTTAACGTGGCTAAAAGAATGGATAACTTTGCAAAATAAGAGAATTTTGTATCTTGAAGGTCATGACTTGCAGATGGGTTGGCATGTTTATATGTGGTACAAGAAAGCTAAGTCACATGGGTCTTTTCTGAGTCACTTTATTAGAAGATCTTTAATGTCAGCATGGGAAAAACTAAAGCTAAAACTGTATAATAAATTACCAAGATGGCTTTCACCTATGGAAGCTTTCATATATCCAAATGTATTGAACTTTGAAAAGCTCACAAGATATGACGATATCTTGGATAAGGATGGTGGCCTGAAACTGGAGCAAGAAATACAAGAACAGGGACATAATATTTCCTGGTGGTATAAGGTGCAGATGCAATTGAGATATGCTAAAGATTGTAAAACATGGGGGTTCTACAAAGACCTAACAAAGTTTGATCAAGTGATGCTTAAAACAGATGAGAAAATTATTAAAAGACTATATGATTTTTTACTTGACAGGAAAATGGCAGGGGAACAGGTTAAGGAAACTATGATAACATGGGCACAGAACTTTGGATTTAATGTTAAACTATAAAAGTGGCAAAATTGTGGGAAAGAAATATTAAGGTAACATTAGCAACTTTATATAAAGAAAATTTATATAAAATGTTCTATAGATGGTATTTGTCACCAAATCGATAAGCTAAGATGTTTCCAAATATGTCAAATAGAAACTGGGTACTTTCTATCATATGTGGTGGACTTGTGATAAGGCGAAAAAATATTGGATTATAATACATAGATGGATGGAGAAAATATTACAAAAACCCTTTGCTTTTAAACCTGATGTTTTCTTGTTAGGCATCATACCCAAAGACATTAACAGACAGGAAATGTATCTGATGCTGCACCTAATCACAGCGGCGAGGATTGCATTTGCTCAATATTGGAAAAGTGAGGAGCTGCCACCGATGGATTGAGTGTAAGAAAGATCTTGGACTGCGCAGAAATGGATAGATTGACTTTATCATTGAAGGAGAAAGAGGATACTGACTTCTATCAAACTTGGGATTCTTTCTATAATTGGCTGGAAAAACGGGACTTGGTGTAAACTTAGAGATGTTTTTAAATTATTATAAATTAATTTGAATTTGACTTTGGAATGTTAAAAAATATGTAGTAGGAGGCTGACCCAGTAAATCCAATGTATGTGATGTTTGATGTTTTTAGTGTTAGTTTAAAATTTTAATAAAAAAAATTATATTAAAAAAAGAAAAGAAAAGGGAAAGAAGGAGAAAGAGAAAGAGATACTTAAAGTAAGGTTCTGAAGAGGAAACTGAAAAGAGGCAGAGAAAGATGCAAGAAAAGAACTCCTGGGAAACAGCAAACAAACAAAGGAAGGAAATCAGAAATAGTAGCAGCAATATATTTTTCCTTCCGGTTAACTATGATCCCACCAGTTCTCAGTAACTGAAGTTCTTGCATAGATAACTGGAGAACTGGACCACAGAACTTGAGACAAATCTTTTCTTCATTAAAGAAATTAACTACCTTTGTGGACTATATCACTGGATTCCCTTCCTTCCATTTCATTGGCAAGGTTCACACAATCTGACAGCCCACCACTGCTTAATTTAGCCACAAAGAATGCTACATGGTGCCAGGTTCCTGTGGGTGTTTAGCTTATTATGTGTCCTGCAGAGGGCTTTTTTGTCATAGAATGCACTGAAACGGCATTCTGGCACCTTTTTTTGATGGATTTTTCCATGTGATTGTGACTCACCCTGTTGGGCGTAGCAGGTCAGCAGCAAAAAGCATTAAAATAGTGCCTGTGGGCTGCGTGTGTGTCCATGCTGCTTGTGAGGGTGCTGCTTGGCTCGGGACGCTGCTCAGCTTGGGATCGGTCATGTGATTGCATGCTGAGTGCTTACTGCCAGCGGCGACCATTATGTTTATGTGTGTGTAGAGTGACTGGCTACATGCAAAAGGTAAATAAGTTCTTTATTTCAAAAAAAGTTGGTGAATTGAAAATCTTTTTTAGTGTAAAAGTGTGACCCCAAGAGGTGAGTTCCAGCACCTTTTTTTATATATATACAAAAAAAGCACTGGTCCTGCAATTGAAGGCAGCAGGAGTAGTTGAGGGTTAGACAGCTCTCAAATCACCCTTTAAGAAGCCATTGGTTTGAAAAAGTCAATGGTCTACAGCTGCTGTCTTGGTTTGTATGTTTCCTGTGGAGGCTGTTGTATATTAAGCCACAGTGATCTGTAATGGTGAGTGACCCAGACATTGATTCCTACATTAAATCAAGCATTAATCTGAATGATTTCTTTCCTGCCCTAGGTTGAATTAGAAATATAGAAAGAAACATAGAAACAGAGTGAGTCAGAAGGGGTCTCCTGGGCCATTGAGTCTTACCCCTGTCTCCAGCTAGCTCCACTCATGGCATGCGTACCATTAACTCCAGTTCTTGTTCTATAAGCTGTTAACTCCCCACTCCACCCCCAGAATCCCTTTTCCAGGACCAGGAGGATCCTAGTCAGCTGGCAGCACCACATGCTACATCAGGATGAGTACTTTATTCCTTTGCCCATCCCACAATCTTGCTAGTATGAAAATAAGGGTTTGCTTATATACCCATAATAGTAGTTTCTTCTATTTCTTCTAACAGGCAAACGAGGAAGGCAAAATAAGCAACCTTACTTCTATGTCCATCTTTCTGCTGTTGGAATTCTCAGATGCCCAAGAGCTACACATCTTCTACTTCTGTGTTTTCCTGGCAATATATTTGATAACAATCTTAGGGAATATTCTCATCGTTGTTTTAGTTGCTTTTGAGCACCACCTACATACCCCCATGTACTTCTTCTTAATGAATTTGGCCATGCTGGACATTGGAACAATTTCTGTCATGGTACCAAAATCTCTTGGTATGTCCTTCATGAATAGCAGGTCAATTTCCTCTTCTGGGTGTGTGGCCCAGGTTTTCTTTTACCTCTTCTTTGCAGCAACCAATTTTTCTGTCCTCACTATAATGGCACAGGATTGCCATGTTGCCATCTGCAATCCACTCCAGTATGAAAGAATTATGCACAAAGGAGCCTGCCTCCAGATGATAGCCATTGCGTGGTTTACTGGTCTTCTGTATGTCATCTTACATACTGGTAGCACCTTTGCCATCTCCTTCTGCTCCAATATTGTCCATCAGTTCTTCTGTGAAGTCCCACAATTAATTAAGCTTTCCTGCTCTGATGTGTATCTCATTGAAGTTGGGCTTATTGTACTAAGCTGTAGCATAGGATTAGGATGCTTCATCTTCATCATTGCAACATATGTGCAAATTTTTGCCGCAGTGCTCAGAATCCGCTCTGTGCCTGGTCAGAAGAAAGCCCTGTCCACTTGCCTCCCCCACCTCATCATTGTCTCAGTGTTTGTATTCAGTTCAGTCTTTGCCTATGCAAGTCCTCTCACTGATGCTTCTTCTGATCTGAACATACCTTTTGCTGTGATATATACTCTAATTCCTCCCATACTGAATCCATTCATCTACAGCATGCGAAACAAAGAAATCAAGTCTGCTTTGTGGGAAAAAATCAGATCCGGGGCTTTACCCTAAAAAATAATCATAATGTTGGTCAGTGAGAGTTGCATATGATTCACTTCTATATGTAAAGAATCAGTCCCATGGTTAGTGACCTCACACAAGGACTAGGGTAATATTCCCTTTTTGCAGCCCCCTGCAACATTGTGATGAAGCTGTTAAGGGGGTGGTGTGAGGTCTGGCAATCCCTGCAGGAATAAAGAGCTAGACAGGCGCTCAAGAGATCCAGGTTTGAGACCCTATTTGGCCTGAAGCTCAGTGGGTAATTTTGGGCCAGGTTAGGATTCTCAGCCTAACTTACCTCACAAGGCTGTTATGAAGATAAAATGGAGAGGCAGAGGAGGTTTATGCAAAGCACTTTAGGTTCCTTGTAGGGAAAACAATCTTGGATATTAACATAAAAATAAGTATGTTATCGAAGCTCCAGCTGAGATAGCATTTTCTGCCAACTGTTGACTGATCCCAAAGAAGATATTGATTCAGAGAAAGTAATTTATTTCAGTTCATTTGCTCATGTATATGTAATCTACATGTATGTGTAGAAACTACAGGTGACTGGGTGAAAATAGTTTGTGCATGTTGAGGTACCTTGAGCATGATTTTGACTGAAGGCGGCAGGATCCATAGGCATGATACTGATAGCCTTCAAGGTATCTTGGCTCATACACTTGGACTTTTGGGGTCTTTGGAAATGGTTTCACAGGATGGCCTCCAGAGTCATCTAGAAATGTGGAGGTTGAGAAAAGGAAGGTATGAATGTACCACTCTCAAAAGTAGGGTTGTCTCATCCAAACATTTCACAAACAAGTCACTAGATGGAAGAAAAATGTTACTTCCTGGGCATTGCACATTTGAATTCAGTTTATAGTCAATAAATTTGTCACATATTGAACCTAGTACTTTGTGTCTTCTCTCTTTATTGCTGCCTACACCAGCTTTCAAGTGTCCAGCATACAGGCTTTTTGTCCCATAAATTGCTCTCCATCCCATTACATTATATTCTAATGGAGTCCCCATGATTGCCACAATCATCCATGGCTTGCTTGCTTGCTTTTCCATTTTTAAGCCAGTGGCCATTGGGCATATTAAACCTATGGTGGAGAGCCACCACTGCTTAGCATGTCATGCTCTCCCAGGTAGGATTCATGGTGCAGCCATTTTAATTGTTTAGCACGTGATATAAATTTTTTCAGTTGAACAATTTTATTTTGTTACAGTCCCCTTTTCAGATACAGATTTCAGATAAGACTACCATTTATTTGTATCTAGCTGTAGGCATCTTCTACTCCATTTGCTGCAGTGATGCTATTAAAAATGAATCATTAAAAATGCCTGCTTAAGGATTAGTTATCTTGTGTTGGCTCAAGTTGCACAAAGAATTTCTCTATGAATTTCATATACAAGCCCATTTCATTGCACAAAGTGGTAACTGCTGATGGAATATTGACAGGTCATGTCCAAAGAAGCTGGAAAGGAAATTGAGTCCCGCAATGAAAGTATATGCAATGTTTGGGTGAGTATTCACATTGAAATGTGGCAAAGATATTTTCAAGTGTTCTCAAGTATATTGGAAACAATGCAATGTTGAAGAAAATTCTTTGTACTGTTAGACTTAAATATCAGCATTACTCAAAACAGAATGAATCATTTCTGCCAGGGCATTTCTATATTCATATATTACAAGGGTTTCAAGCATTTTTTTTCTTGGGTCATTATATGAAGGGCAGAGTAACAAGCAATGCCTTCACCTCATCTCATTCACAAATGCATGATCTGCATTCACAAGGCATCTTATTCTATTACCCATGTAGAGCTGCAGTTGGCATAATTTAAAGAAAATGCCTTCAGTATGAACAGATAGCTGGCTCTGTAATCTTATGTTGCCAAAACAGATAATTGAATTGAAATGGGGCAGGGTGGGTGGGGTGCCATCTAGAAGATCTTTCAAACCTGAACTGAACAGAGAAATTATTATTGCATCATTTGTGCACATTGAAATTAAAAAAAAAAAAAAAAAACTGAAAAAAGTGGGGGCCAAGTATAATTCTACAATTATCTTAGAGCTTTGTAACACTATCTGTATCTATCTGTTGATAGAATCAAAGCAGCTGAAATATTAATAAAAGCTGAATAAAGACAGTTCTTAATGTCTTAGTACATTACCTTAATTAGTAATATAATGTAAAGCATTATTAGAGCTGCAATCACTTCTATAGATGATTTGTTCTACATGTATAATTTGATTAATACTTAGCCAGTATGACAATTTTTGAAGTAGATAGCATGCATATACGTTTGAAGAAACATTGAGCAAGCTATGCGGCTGGTAGTTTTGTCACCTATGTTATAAATTGCATAGATAGTCCTCAATTTCCATTTGAGGGGAGGGGCATTAGTTCAGTGATGTCTATTTTGGTGAATAAATTTGCAAAAATTTAAAGACATCCATTGGCCACTCTTGCCAAGCGGTACTATGGTTCTGGATTCACTATCACAGTGATATGTTTTTCCCAATTTGGACATCCCAGTAAGCCATCAAATGAAGGAACCATTTTTCCTGTTTGTAGTTTCTCAAAACCAAATGTGCCATGCAGAAATGCCACAATGGTATTTGGACAACATAACAAACCAACTTGTCTGCTTCCAGTGTCAAGCAAACCTACTCAAGTGTAGTTCATATAAATTCAGAAAGTTGTCTCTAAGAACTGTCATTAGCAGCTTCCTTTCAAATTAAAGTAGTGATTGCAAGGGAGAAGGAAAGAATTAATTTTTTTTGCTGAGACCAAGTGGCTACATGGTTGGACAGGGACAAAGAGCTCTGGGTGATTTTGGGCCATCTGTAGAATCTCAAACTAAATTATCCTGCAGGATGTTTGCTATGCAGATAAAATGGAGAGAAGGAAGACCTTGTAAGCTGCCTTTAGTTCCTTCCAAGAGAAAGAAAGGTGGGGCATTAATGCAATATCATCATTGTCATCTTTGTCATGATCATGATCATCATCTCCTCTTCATGCATAACAGCTCTTTCCTTCCTCCACAGGAAAAGAAAGAAAACAAAATGAGCAACCTTACTTCCATATCCACTTTTCTGCTATTGGAAATCTCAGATGTCCAAAAGCTACAGATATTATACTTCTACATGTTCCTAGCACTATATTTGGTAGCAATAACAGGGAATCTTCTCATGATTATAACAGTTGCTCTTAATCATCACCTACACACTCACATGTACTTCTTCCTGAAAAAATTGGCCATGCTGGACATTGGGACAGTTTCTGTCATGATCTCCAAACTGATGGTGATGTCTCTCATGAATAGCAATTTCCTTTTCTGGCTGTGTGGCCCAGGTTCTCTTTTACATCTTTGGAACAACAGATCTTGCCCTCCTAACTATAATGGCACATGATTGCTATGTTGCTATCTGCAACCCACTCCAATATGGAAGAATTATGCACAAAGAAGCCTACCTTCGGATGGTAGCCATTGGACGGATTATGGGTCTTTGTAATGGCATCTTACACACTGGTAGCACTTTTTCGATCAACTTCTGTTCTAATAATGTCCATTAGATCTTCTGTGAAATCCCACAGTTACTGAAGATTTCCTGTTCTACAATTTACCTACAGCTTGGGCTCCTTATACTAACTTGCAGCAAATCAGTAGAATGCTTCATCTTCATTATCATCACATACATACAGATCTTTTCTGCAGTGTTTAGACTTCCTGCTGTCCCTGATTGAAAAAAAGCCCTCTCCACCTGTCTTCCTCACCTCACTGTTGTCTCTGTGTTAGTATTCACTGGTGTTGCTGCCTACGTAAGGCCTCCCACTAGTGCTTCTTCTGATCTTGATATGATTGCTGTGCTATATGCCATGATACCTCCCACAGTGAATCCTTTCATCTACAGCATGAGAAACAAAGGGATCAAGGGTGCTTTATGGAAAAAGTTAAGGTGTGGGAGCTGTACGCGAAAAAATACCTCTAGTGTTGGTGTACGAAAGTTACACCCCTGTATGTAAGTAATCAGCACTGTAGTTAGTAGCCTCACACGATGAAGACCAACATTCTCCATTGGCTGCAGCACTCAGCATGGTAATGAGACTTTTAAGCAGATCTTGTCAATTCTGACAGTGCCAGCAAGTGAAGACTGATGGACAAGAAATCAGAAGAAAGGATGAGTGAAGAATCTATTTTAGTGGTAGGAATGTAGTGATTGCTTGGGCTCTGGTCCCCGGACCCTGGTCCACTTTTCCACACCTGTGAGTGCAAGTTCCTGGTGAGCATGTACAGCATTCATGCAGTGCTCACCAGGAATTAAGACTCACATGAGTGCTATGCAAACAACATCTCTCTTCCATGACACATCCATCAGCCTGTGCTTTCTAAGCTAGGGCTGTGCACCAGAGCGAGTCCATGAACGCTAAAGGGACTGATTCTGTTGAGTTTCAATGCATATCTACTCAGTAGAACCAGAGTCTAGTCTCTACTTGAAGGTTGCTGGGTGACTCTGGGTCAGTCACAGGTTCTCACCAGAATCTACTTCGCAGGGCTTCTATAAGGATAAAATTGGGGAGAATTTACTTCTTTGTGGTTGGGGTTGATTTGGTTTTCCCTCATGGTTCCGGTTCCAGTTCCCCTTCCCCTTCCCCAGCCAAGAAAGTTGCTGTCTGCTTCACCTGGAAACCTTCTAGTTGTGGCTATTCACATTGTAGCCTCAGCCGTGGTTTGCTTGGCATTTATTTGTTCATATTCCTTGATATTCTCCCTGACCTTCAAAAACAAAACAAAGAACAAAACTCTAGTGCCATGGATTTGATTGCAATGATATCAGATGATTAGGTATCCCTTTCTGGATCTGTGTTTACAAAATGACTCATCAATGGAATAAAATAAATAAAGTTGCATTCTCATTGTTGATGCCATGTCCCCACTTCTCCCAGTGGACTTCTGAAACAGAGTCCAAACTCCTGCAGCCCCCCCAGCCAAACCCACCTAGAGAGGAGTGAATGATTAGGGCTGAGGAAAGCAAGCCAGACCTCCATACCCAAGACTTCATGCACAATGCCAGAAGCCACCAGAGCTGATGCTGGGTGCTATAAGTTCCTTTCTTTCTTGTTGTTCTTTCTTTGCACTGTATGTAAAGCTTATATTTACAATGCACACATATGCAGAATAAGATTAATGCATTGAAGGGGCAAATTTCAGTCGAAGGAAATGGTGTCCCATGTTCAAAAGAAAAACCTGGATGAAGCAAAGAAAAGTGGGAAGCATAAAAATGGGACACTTGGTGCCTGAGTGGCAGGCAGTGTCAAATTCATGTCAGAGGGCCTTAGACAGCTGGAGGTCTGTAGGCTGCATTATTATCACATCTCTGATGTCTGCAGTATCTGTTACATCCATCCAAATGGCTGGCAGTGTTCAGGGTAGCCAAGCCTCTGCTAAGGGCCCATCTACACATAAGGCATCCCAACTATTCCTACCACTGCCCCTTGGATCAAATTTACTGAGCAGGGAAATAAGAAAACCTTTCTGAAGTGTCAGGTGGCCCTTGATTGGGTGGAAGTGGCCCTTATCGGGCTGCAGAGCTCCACTGAGTGGCGTGTTATGAATGGCTGCTTCACATTTGAAACCAGGAGTGATGTTACTGCTATTAGAAGGGATTATTCTATTCCTCTTAGGAAGACTAGTATTTTCTTGGAATTCTCTCAGATCAGTTAAATTCTATTCCAGTTATTTTAATATGGACCATCAGGGTATAACATCAAACATGATCTAAGGCATTTCCATCTTTTTTACCAAAAGGTACTATATCTGCTTTGGTTTTGCATGCCAGCGCTTTGACACTAAAACATTTTGTCCCAGTACTTTGATACCTTTTGAAAACTTGCTTTGAAATAATGTTAGACATGCATTGCACTCATGTATGCTGGAGGCAGGAGCATTTGGCACATTCCAGCTATCTGCTTCAGTGTCTTAAAAAGCAGAAGAAATAATATTGCAGAGGTGGTAATTTCACTAACAATTTCTCATCCAGATTGCTGGACCGGTGGGAGTAAGTTCCCATGAAATTATAAGAACCCATGAAGTCAAAGCAGACTTACTCCCTTCCCATACATTGAGTAATATTTATAACTGAAAATTGTGCACCTATGTGAAACATTTTTAATTCTTGTATAGAAGGGAAGAATAACGTGGGAGCTAATATTATACCAGAAGATTGGAAGTAGTTGGTCGAGATTGGTGAATCATGTCCCAAAGGTAGTTTGAAGGGCAAGTTGAATGTTGGAGTATATCTGAAAGTATTTTAAGACATTTGATAATTGTGCTATTTAGTGTATTTTCTGTCATACAGAACAACTCTCCCCACCCCTTTTCTAACTCTCTATTAACTCACCTATCTACCTATTATCTATACTTGTCTATTTACAAATACTTCTTGCTGAAATAATATTGTGTTATCATGATCTTCTCCACTAATCAAGTCAAGCATACTTAAATAGAACAAAGCAACAATTTCAGTGTTATTTTAAGATGCATTTAAGATATTTTCAAGCAGCTTTATATCTACTCATCCCATTAAAATGGTGAAGACAATATCAACATATAGTTTGTCTTAAAGGTTTCATGGCAAACTTTTAGGGGATATTGCAAATGAACAAGAATCTATGCACATGAAGGTGATATTGTATTGCCTGGCAAATAACTGCTCATGCAGCTGGGAAGAATGCATGAAATTATGTAAGAGGCAATTCCTGCCAGATTATGGCCCCTCTTTAATTAAAGAAAGATCTGGATATCTCTTTTTCCTTTGAAAGAAAATGTGCTCTCTTTTTTGTTTGTTTACCATTCTAACATTACATTTAGAATTTTGCCATGTCTTTGGGCAAATAAATTGTATTTTACTAAGGTAGAAGTCAGATATATTAATTGGTTTTCTCTAGAAAGAAACACTAAAATGTGAATGGATAAATCTGACCAGTTGCAGTTGGTTAGTTTGTGGCAATTACATTTCAAGTCCATTATTAAAGGAAGGTGAGGGTATGGGATTCGATTTCAAGAAAAGAATAGGACTGATACTGATAGAGAGCAGTTAAGGAAGTCAGTTCATCTGGTAGTCAGATATGGGGGTCAGATTCACGCAGTTGTGACTGGAGTATGAAGAACTGGGGCAGGATTTTGGTTAGAGGGGTATGGGAAAAGCTTAATGTGAGCCTGGAGCAGGAGTAGAGGACTCCTGAAATATCTTTTAGGGAAGCCTAGAGCAGGAAAGGAGAAGAAGTGAAGGAAAACTGAAGAACCAACCTAGGGGCTGAACTTGCAAAAGCTGCAGAAGCTCTGCTAGTGAGGAGTGAGGGACTCCTGAGGCAGATTTTAGGAAGGAATTGAAGCCAGAATGACAGTGGATTGCAGTGTACTTGAAGCAAAGACAGTTTGTTGAAGGAAATGGAGGCTTCTTGGTATAGCTCTGGGAAATGCTTGAAAAGTATTTCAGTGAACTCCAGGTCGAGAGGGAAATACACATAAAGCCCTCTTAGCCGGGCAGTGAGTTAACTTAGAGCCTGGTGTGGAAAACAGCTTATTGTACCATGATGCACATGTGCTGCTCAGAGCACAATTTGGTCCTGTTACATTCTATGTTGCTTGCTCTGAAGAATGTCAAAGTAAAATTGCAGCTTTAAGGGCTGGATTGTATGTGGAACCATAGGTATCACAGCACTACTTTCCTTCACCAGTAATGCCACTATTGTTCTGAGGGATGGTTTGGCCTGAAAAATAGGATATGATAACTAATAGTAATAGCTAGCTTTATAGGACACCTTATCTGGAAGCAAGCATATTTGTTGTGCTGATCTTAAAATACATCTGCTATGACTTTGTTTTACTAGTCCACATTCCGAGTTCCTGGGGAATGCTCCTGGGGTTTGTGGAGTACTCTCCAGGAATTGAGTTGGCAGCAGAAAGCAGGGGAGAAGGTTGGCCAGCTGGAAAGGTGGCTGGTATGCCAGGTTGCTGCTCCCCTGCAAGAACCACCCAACCACCAGAGCAGCTGCTAAAACTGAGATGGTTCCTCAGGATAAAGAAGGCTCATTGCAGGGCACTCGGTCATGAGGGGCCCACTAGGAAAGCATTCCCCATGACTGGTAGCAGTGCCTGTTTGCATGCCAGAACAGCTGTTCAGAGAGCAGACAGGAGGGTGCTGCTTTCCTGGAGTTCCCCTCTCAACTGAGTACTCAGCAAGCATTCACTGGCTTCATCTCAGCTCACCCCTCTTTGGAAGTCTGGGTTGAGCTCAAGACAAAGCCCACAAATGCTTGGAGGGATGGATTCCAGCTGGCTTCATCTCATCCCTATCCTCAGGTTATCCATTTCTGCCAGGTTTATTGGATGGGAGGTGCTATCAGCATGTATGAACTGTGAACTTTGAATTTTCTGTCCCTGTAAAATTAGTGGCGCTTCCATGGCAATAGATTTGTGAATCTCCATCCACCCAAGAAATTGTTTAAAGTGGTACTTAGTGTTATGTAGGAGAGCATGAATAATCCAGAGAACAACATGGTGGGACTCAGCTGGACTACAACCCTCTTGTATAGCAGCTCCAGTAGACTCTGAAGTTTGGACTAAACAAGAGCAAGAAGGGAGTTGCTCACTGTGCAATAAATAGAGTTTGCCTTTTAACCTAGAAGCCATAATTTTTCCAAAGGTCCTTCCTACTTTGGGTAGATCCTAAAATGGAAGTGATGGCAGAAAATCTACCCAGGAAGATATCCAGTCATCTCCAGTCATCCATAGTTGATTGTGGTCTTGATGTACCACAGTAATATACTTAACAATTAGACACACCCTACTACAAGCTCAGCATAATGTTCTGAAGAATGGTTGAATCTCTGGAAAATTATTCTAAGCACTGAAGGATAACATTTAAAATTGCCAGCCAAATATTGTGCTTGTCAGTTGATATTTCAAGGTAAAGTTACATGCAGGCAGGAGTGTGCCCATTTCAGGTACTCCAAATTTAGTTGAAGTTACAAAGTTGTAATTTATGTTGTGAATACTGAAATATTAGCATCAAAACGTATGCATGCTTTTATGTTCAGTTCATGCCAGTTTGTGGTGTTCTTCTGTCTTTGATTCAGAAGCATTGCTTTATTTTTTTATACTTGAAATCACAGTGCATTGCTTTTATTGCCCATAACTGCAAATTTGGGTATGTGATATTGGAAGGTTCAGAAAGGTTGCTTACTTTATGTGCAAAAATGTAAATTCAAAAGTAACATACCATTTTATGGATTGTGTCTTTTTCGGGATCTGGCTGGTTGTGGGCATTTTTTAAAGATGGAATTGAGAGAGATTTTATACTTTTCAATCTTTGGAATCCAGGTTGAGATCCAAAAATGGGAATGTTTTTAAGATGACTGGCTAATCAATTTTAGTAGATTAAGAAGTTCTATCTTCCTTTTGCAGGTTCCAGGCCAGAAATGAAGAAAAAATGAATAATCTCTCGACTCTGTCTACCTTTCTGCTGCTGGAATTCTCAGAAGTCCGAGAATTACAGCTCTTACATTTTTTTGTGTTCCTGTCATTGTACCTGACAGCATTAATAGGAAATCTTATCATAATCATTACAGTAAGCCTTGATCACCATCTACACAACCCCATGTATTTCTTTCTGATTAATTTGGCCATGCTGGACATTGGGACAGTTTCAGTCATGGTGCCCAAATCCATGGCTATGTCCCTCATGAATAGCAGGTCAATTTCCTATTCTGGCTGTGTGGCCCAGGTTTTCCTTTATCTCTTCTTTGCAGCAACAGACCTTGCCCTCCTAACTATCATGGCACACGATCGCAACGTGGCTATCTGCAACCCACTGCACTATGAGAGAATTATGCACAAAGGAGCCTGCCTTCAGATGGTAGCCATTGGGTGGCTCAGTAGTCTTCTTTATGCCATCTTACATACTAGCAGCACATTTACAATCACTTTGTGCTCCAATATTGTGCATCAGTTCTTCTGTGAAATCCCACAGATATTAAAGCTGTCCTGCTCTGACTTGTACCTCGTGGAAGTTGGCCTTCTTGTATTCAGCTGTGGAATAACAGCTGGATGCTTTACCTTTATCATTGTAACATACATGCAGATCTTTTCCACAGTGCTCAGAATCCCTTCAGTACATGGTAAAAAGAAAGCCCTCTCCACTTGTCTTCCCCATCTAACTGTAGTCTCCATATTTGTATTCAGTGGCATCTTCATCTATGCAAAGCCTCCCAGTGGTGTTTCTTCTGATCTAGACATAGCTTTTGCTGTGTTATACACAATCATTCCTCCCATGTTGAATCCATTCATCTATAGCATGAGGAACAAAGAGATCAAGGCTGCCCTGTGGAAACTTTTCAGATTTGGAGATTTGCTCTGAATCTATCTTTCCAGTTGTTCTGCAGTATTGATCAGTATGCTTTTACTGTGTATGAATAGCTCTTACAAACTGAATTCCAAGATGGCAATGGAGCAACCACCTCTTTGTTGAGCTCTCTTTGATACTTTATCAGTTTTATCATTTTTAATTTATTTTTATTTATTTATTTAAAACTTTTATATCCTGTCACCACATTCCTCAGCATCTCGGGACAGCTTTGTTATCCGCTTTGTTACTTATTTTAACTTTTATTTAGTTGTGTTTTAAAACCATGCCTCCTACAAATGATGCTGCATCTCAGATCTGTTAAGTTCCTGGAAATATTATACAAGCCTCTGTTGCAATGGTGCATAAATATGTGTTCCTTCACTTTCTAAGTTTGTAGAATTAGCAGACATAACTCTCTGCCTGTCAGGTTCAGTGCTGGTATGTGGTTGCAACAGGGACAGCATGGATGCATAAGCTTAATTACCAGTGAATAAGGCTGCTCTCAAACTGGCCCAAGAAGCAGGAGTTTGCTTTCATTCCTTTTACTTTCATGTTGAGCATGGAAGTTACTCATTAAATGTGACGGATTGGTTTAGGTTAATCTGACCAAGTCAGGTTCTCCAATCCCATCTGGATGAGTTACATAGGCAGTATTCAGTGGCACTTTTGCTGATTAATAAAATGGCTGAAGCAATAACTAGCAATGATCCCTGCAGGCCATGGTTGTAAAGATTACAGACAGCCTAGAGTTGTCTCTAAGGAAGAAAGCATTGAAGTTTCAGATGGAAAGATGCAGTGGTTCAACTCTGAGCATGCATTAAGTACCTTTCCCGCACCACTGGACTTAGCAAATAGAAATGCACACATAGGAAAATATGATTAGGTTGAAAGGGGAATCAATTCAGTGATTTGGAACTGGGTGGGAAGTATATTAATCTTTAGTGCCAGACCCACAACTCAGGACCTTTTTCTCAATAAACATGCCAAACTCAATGTTGCAATGCAAAATAACTTGTCCTGGACTCCTAGGCACTGTTCTCTGAGGACCCTCCGAACAACATGGGGCTTACTTCTGCTTAGACATAAGTTGGGAAAGACCAAATACAACCTTTAATTTAAAAAATTGCTTTTATGTGTCCTTTTATTATAAAATCTGGCAGCAGTGCTTTTACTGCTCTCCCCTAGAAAGAACTAGGACTTTTTGTCCTATTCCAGAAGTCTGAGAAAGTAGGTAACACCAGAAGCTTTGGTATTCTATTCTATCCATTCTCCTCTCCAGTTAGCCATGTGCCTGAGGCAATAATTTGCATTGGACTCAATAGGTGAGAATACTCAATCATGCAAGGAATGCAGGCACAGGCCTTCAATCTGCTGTGATACATTCCACTACAATGAAAAGGAAAACCAAGTATTGGTTGACTCTCCTGCTGGGAGGAGCAGCACTGAACAGATTTCTTTGTCCTGGATGTTCACCTTCCCCTGAATGTCAAACCCACACCTGGTACCAGTTATGATTCATGTCACTCAACTATTTACCTATTCACTTTTCAATCACCCTGTATCATTGTAGCATTTTGTAACATCCTTTCTGTCATTAACCCTGCATTGTTCTGTTCATACTTCTATTGTTCTCTGCGAATGTATCCATTCATTGCTCACCATCACCCCAAAATGTGTATGTGACCCACAGCCTATAAAACTTTCTGTATATGTTCAGGGAGCTCATAGCCAGTTCTGTATACCAATTACCCTGTGGTGCTGCTGTTTTATTGTCTGTTAGAGAGGGATTCCCAGGGTGTCCTGCCAATCAACTGCTGAAACTGAATCTAGCATCTTCCATGTGAATCTGAGAGTACATTCTCCTAGTTCTGCAATTCCAAGTTTTCCTGACACATACCTAGAACTGAATAAGTGAATACACTAAATCTTCCCTCCCTTCCCTAAAAAACTCCTCCTATTTAAATTAATGATTTCAGATCATAGGAACATTGGAATTCATCTTATGCAGAGTCAAATCCTTGACCCATCCAAACCTGTATACTTAACACAAGAGTTGTGTGATTAATGTGTCTGGGGAGTGAGGATCTGTCAGATTCCTTGGGCTCAGCTCCCCAGGCTCTGTCCCACTGTGTTTCTGCCTGGAGATCGGGCTCCTGGAGAATGTGCCCACCTCCACGCCCAGGACATGAGCACCAGGCAACCACTGCACAAGCAGCATCCCTCTTCCACACCATGTGCAGCAGCCATTGTTTGTGTTGCAGCAGGTGATGCGGAAAAAGGTTGCCAGTTGCACGGCCTTTGCTCTATGAGCATTCACAGACTTCCTCTTGGTTTGGCTTGCTTTCTGAGATTAGGCTGAGCACAAAAGGAAGTCTATGAATACTAGAGGAACTGATGCCACTGAGTTTCATCTCAGTCCTAGTCCACACTGATTGGAAGTGGTATTTCAGGCCTCATTAAAAGGTTCCTAAAGACAAGCCATGGATTTTCTTCCTAGGAGCAGAATGGGAATTGCCTGGCTGAAGGGAGATATCTCACTCTTGCCTCCCCTACCAACAATTGTTCGTCCTTCCTTCCTTCCTTCCTTCCTTCCTTCCTTCCTTCCTTTCTTTCTTTCCTTCCTTCCTTCCTTCCTTCCTTCCTTCCTTCCTTCCTTCCTTCCTTCCTTCCTTCCCTTATTTCTTTAGCTTGTCTTGTCGGGCTGTCTTTTGAATCTTTGCTGCTTGCAGCATGCAGCTAAGTATTTGTCACTGGAGACACTGCTTAGCTCAGTTAGTCCAGAGCCTCATCTGGAGGTACTTGACTCATCTGAGAAGAGGTTAATGCAGACCAGCCCTGTAATGGGTGAAAGGGCCAAACTCAACATGGGACTCCTCTCTGAGTTGCCACTTGGGGTGTTATGTTGCTGCAAGGGCTCCCCATCTTCTGGGAATAAGAAAACAACCACTTTTACCAACCAGCTCACTTTTCCAGAGCTTTTGCCTTGATGGGTTCTGTTCACTCAGTTTAGATGACAGAAGAAGCAATTATTTTAGGGAGAAGCCCTAGAGCACACCATTGTTTCTTATTGTGCTTCTCAGCTTCTATAAATCTGAACAGTAAATCATGACTGGGTTCA
>NW_025336248.1:1872969-1876471 GCF_004798865.1 Varanus komodoensis
TGAACCCAGTCACTTATGTGATCAGTTTTAGAGAATAATATTGGAGTAGTGTGTTTCAGCTCATGACAACAGAATGCGGAGTACCACAGAGTACCATTTTGCCCCAATATTGTTGAATATTTCTATGAAGCCATTGGCAGTGATCAAGAGATTGGGGCGGGGGGAATGTCAACAGTGCCCAGGTCACATGAAGCTTTATTTCTTTGTGAGATCTGAATGGGAAAGGCTATGCATGTTCTGATCTGGTATCCAGATCTACTTAAGGCTCAGATTAGGGCTAAACTGAAGCTGAACCCTGATAAGACAGAAACCACAAGGCTTGAGACTTCCCAGGTCCAAAAACACTTTGCTTGTTCTGGATGGGGTTCCCAGGTCCCAGGACTCTTTGCTTGTTCTGAATGGGGTTGCGATCCCTATGAAGGAGCAAATATATAATTTGGTGGTGATTCTGGACCCATTTTGTATCTAGAGGCTCAGGTGACCTTGTGGGCTTGGACTGCCCATTACCAACTTCGTTTGGTATGCCAACAATGCCCATTCCTGGGTAGGGATAAACTAGCCACAGTAATCCATTCACTGGTAACCTTAGGATGAAACTACCACAATGTACTCTGAGTGGGACTGTTCTTAGGTCTGCTTCAGCAGGTGCAAAATGCAGCACTTAGGTGGGTCACCAGAACATTCAGCTATGTCAAGCCTAAGCTGTGTTCTAAAAGACCTATGCCAGCTGCACATTAGCTTCTGAGACAAGTTCATGGCATGGTATTGTCATGCAAATACCACCTTCTCTTATATATACCCAACCAGCCAATAGGATCAGTGGAGGAGACCTTACTGGTCATATCAAGATTGCTGGGATGTCATCCTGTGATACTTAGGGATTATTCAATATTTTGCTGCACATAAATAGAAGATGTAAATGATGAACCGGCCCCTTATGGTGCAGAAATCCAGGGGGTCATTACTAGGATTTAAGGCAAGTGGCTAAAGACAGAAGCAACTCAATTGGGATGATATGGTCACTGATGGAGAAAATGCTTCTTCTGATTTAGATATCAGTTTTGCTTTGATCTATGTCATAATTATTCCTATGCTGAATCCATTAATTTATAGCAGGAGAAAGAGAAATCAAGACTGTTTTATGAAAGTTGTGCTATTTAAGTTATACTTCCTCCTCTAAAACCTTTATCCAGTCATGCTAAAACACATGGAAACAACTGAATAATGTATACAGATGTCCTTTAAATTTTTACTAACCTTAACTAGTATACAAAATGAAAATAGTTGAACAAATGAGAACATGCAGTGCAGGAGCTCTTCCAAAAGTATGGGGCTGTTATAAACAAAAGCAAGCAATGCTTAATGGAAACCACAGGAACTGATTGATTGCATTGCCCCATCTTCTTCTGCCTGTTCTTGTTCTCCCTGTTTTTCCTATAGGCAAAGGTGTCAGAATCTCACCCATGGGGCAACTTTCTGATGCCACTCTGCACCAGTTAGTCTGGAAAATTATCTCAAACCCCAAATCCCCAGAGGCATCTGACCACACTCATACGAACACTTCCAGCAAGTTTGCATCTCTAAAGGCCAATGCATTAAATTTGGAACCAATTCTGATGCTACCCTTTTTGATCAGAATGGGCACATCCTAACTGTGAAGGTAACTGTGAGGTCCAAGTGACGACAAGTGTGGTCAAAGTTAGTAGAATGTGAAACAGAGTTCTTGGCCTCTTGGTTCCTCTAGATCAAGGATGTACTGAAGCAGAGATAGCTGGCATAATTGTCCTCTTGATGTCCAGCTGGTAAACAAACATTACATTTGGTTTTCCTAGAGAAACCCAGCTCTAGTCTATTCTCAGTGGGTTTATTCTATCCCTATTCCTCCATCTCCTTTTTGAAACCAAGCATTTTCCTAGCATTCTCTCAATTAATTCTGAATCAGTTCAATTATACTTATAATATGGTCCATCAGGATACAGTCTAGAAGTGGGCTCTACTGTATTCCCATTCTCTTACCTAAAAGTATTATATTTGACTGACTTTTGCATTCCAGTATTTTGGCACCAGAACATTTGCCAACAGTACTTACATAGTCTTAGAAAAATTGCTATGAAATAATGTTTCGCATGAACAGCACTCATGTATGCTGATTTTTCATGGAGACAGAAACGTTTGGCATGTCCAATTATCTGCATCAGTGTGTTAAAAAACAAAAGAAACAACATGACCCTTGTGGGAGTTTGACTAACAATTTCTCATCAGGTGTGCCAGACTCTTGGGAGTAAGATCTCAAGAAACCATACATTGCCATACATTGAATAATGCTCCTTACTGGGAAAAAAATGTCCACATAAGAAGCAGTTTTATTTTTAAAATTCATGGGAGAAGAAGTGTGTAATGGTAGATTTATCATGTTCTAAAAGAAGATTGAGGGGGAAGTGGGATATTACTGTATATCTGAAAATGTTTCCAGGTATTTCGTATTGTGTCATTTAGTTTAATTGGTGTACTGCAACTTTGCTTTCTAACTACCTCTCTGTACATCCTCCAACCATCCACTCACCCACCCACAGGCCCTATCTAACTACCTAGCATCTATTCTTCATTTATACATGCTTATTCTGGAAGGAATAATGTGTTGCCAGAATTTTCTCCTCTAACCAGGACAATTGGACTTACATAAAAAAGGACAACAGTTTCAGTTTAATTCATTATGCATTTGTCAAGATGTTTTCAAGTACTCTGATATTTACTCATCCAGTTAGCATGGGGAAGAAGACATCAGTCCATCATTTGGCTTAAGCATTTCATGCCAGATGAGTATCTAGACCCATTTCAGTCCGGCTTCAGACCCGGGTACAGTACTGAATTTGCCTTGGTCACCCTGTACGATGACCTGTGCAGGGGGAAGGACAGGGGGAGTGCATCCCTGTTGGCTCTCCTGGACCTCTCAGCGGCTTTCGATACCATCGACCATGGTATCCTTCTGGATAGGCTAGCGGGATTGGGGTCGGAGGCACTGCTTTGCAGTGGTTCTACTCCTATCTCAATGGCCGGTTCCAGAAGGTGGTGCTGGGGGACTATGGCTCTGCAACATGGCAGTTATGCCATGGAGTACCGCAGGGTCCATTTTGTCCCCTTTGCTGTTCAACATCTACATGAAACCACTGGGAGAGGTCATCAGGAGGTGTGGGCTGCGGAATCATCAGTACGCTGATGATACCCAGCTCTACCTCTCGTTTTCCACCAATCCAGGTGAGAAAGTGGCTGTGCTGAACTGGTGCCTGGCCGAGGTAATGGGCTGGATGAGGGCCAATAAACTGAAGCTCAATCCAGACAAGACGGAGGTCCTGTTGGTTGGTGGATCGGGCTTCGCAGAGGGTGAATTGAACCTAGTCCTGAATGGGGTTGCACTCCCTCTTAGGGCCAAGGTCCGCAGCCTGGGAGTGCTCCTTGACCCGGAGCTTTCACTGGAAGCTCAGGTGACAGCAGTGGCGAGGAG
>NW_025336248.1:1876571-1896373 GCF_004798865.1 Varanus komodoensis
TGCATGAGGGCCAATAAACTGAAGCTCAATCCAGACAAGACGGAGGTCCTGTTGGTTGGTGGATCGGGCTTCGCAGAGGGTGAATTGAACCTAGTCCTGAATGGGGTTGCACTCCCTCTTAGGGCCAAGGTCCGCAGCCTGGGAGTGCTCCTTGACCCGGAGCTTTCACTGGAAGCTCAGGTGACAGCAGTGGCGAGGAGCGCTTTCCTTCAGCTTTGGCTGTTTCATCAGCTGCGCCCCTACCTGGAGTACGACTGCCTGGCGATGGTGACACAAGCGCTGGTGACTTCACGCCTTGACTTCTGTAACGTGCTTTACGTGGGGCTTCCCTTGAAGACGGTCCAGATACTTCAATTGGTTCAAAATAGAGCTGCCAGGTTGCTGACGGGGACGGGGCATTATGTTCACATGACTCCAGTCCTCCGTCAGCTTCCCTGCTTCCCATTGAAGTCCGGGCACAATTCAAGATGTTGGTAATGACCTATAAAGCCCTAAACGGCTTGGGTCCTGGTTACCTGAAGGAGCGCTTACATCCATATATGCCCACCCGCCCCTTGAGATCTGCAGGAGAGGCCCTTCTCCGGGAACCCTCCGTGAAAGAAATCAGGAGGGTGGGTACTCGGAGGAGGGCTTTCTCTGTGGTGGCGCCTAAGCTATGGAATGCACTCCCCAGAGAGGTCCACCTGGTGCCTTCGTTATTTGTTTTTCAGCGCCAGGTGAAGACCTTTTTATTTAAGCGTCATTTTAATTGTTAATATTATTGGCTTTTATCTGGCCAGGGCGACTTATTTTATATTGCTATTTTTTGTATTTTAACTTAATGTTTGCATTTTACAAACATTTTAACTTAATGTTATAACTTAATGTTTGTATTTTAACTTAATGTTGTGAGCCGCCCCGAGGCTTCAGCGAATGGGGCAGCATAGAAATGTATAAATAAATAAATAAATAAATAAATAAATAAATAGTGGCTACTACAAAGGAACAGGTGTCTTGAAGTGCTGCCCTTCTCATTCATCTGGGATGAATGTGTTAGAAGCTGGAAAAGGGAATTCCTGCCAGATTGTGCCTGCTCTTCCATTAATGGGAACATGTGTGCAATGCTATTCTCTTGTCCCCTTACAGCATTATGTTTGATTTCCATGTAATCATGTTTTCTTTTAAGTTAAAGTTAAGGTAAACATCAGGGGTATTAATGGGTAAACTGGTGAAAGAAGCACAGGGAATGAGTGTTTCATTGTGATCAGATGCTATTCACCAGTCTTTCTGGATCTATTGGTTCATTATTGGGGAAAGATAAGTGTGTAGAATTTGGTTCCAGTAGAAACAGATTCACTGGATGATGCTGGCCCAAGAAACTGTAAGGATGGCATGAAGACTGGTAGAGTGTAATTGAGAAGTCTGAATGTCAGTCTGAATGTCAGACCTGGGGAAACAGTCAGGCTGCCGTGGGTGGACTGTGAAGAAGAAATGGGGCAGGACTTCAGAAACCAGTTAGAGGTGGCTGAGATAGCTTAAGGGAAGCCTGGAGCAGGAAAGGCAAAGAGCTGAAGGAAAACTGAGGGTCCCACCAATGGGTTTAACTTGCAAGAGCTGCACAAGCTCTGCTAGTGAGGAGTGTGAGACTCCTGAGACAAATTTTAGGAAGGAGCTCCAGAAGTAAGATAAAGATTTTTAAATTGGCTGCATGATCAGTATCAATGCATTAAGCATTCTCATTAATTCTTATTAATTTTTCCAGCACGTGACAGGCCAGAAATGAAGAAGAAATGAACAATTTCACTACTCTGTCTACCTTTCTGCTGCTGGAATTCTCAGAAGTCCGAGAATTACAGCTCTTACATTTTTTTGTGTTCCTGACATTGTACCTGACAACATTAACAGGAAATCTACTCGTCATCATTACGGTAGGCTTTGATCACCACCTACATAGTCTCATGTACTTCTTCTTGCTGAATTTGGCCATGCTGGACATCGGGGCGGTTTCAGTGGTGGTGCCCAAATCCTTGGCTATCTCCCTCATGAATAACAGGTCAATTTCCTACTCCGGATGTGCTGCACAGGTCTTCTTCTACCATTTCTTTGCAGGAACAGATCTTGCTCTCCTAACTCTAATGGCTTATGATCGCAATGTCGCTATCTGCAACCCACTCCACTATGAGAGAATTATGCACAAAGGAGCCTGCCTTCCAATGATAGCCCTTGGGTGGCTTAGTGGTCTTTTTAATGGTATTTTGCACACTGGTGGTACCTTTGCAATCACCTTCTGCTCTAATATTGTGCATCAGTTCTTCTGTGAAATCCCACAGGTAGTAAAGCTCGCCTGTTCTGACATGTACTTAGTTGAAGCTGGGCTTCTTGTATTCAGTTGCTTTGTAGCAGTAGGATGCTTTATCTTTATCATTGCAACATACATACGGATCTTTTCAGCTGTGCTCAAAATTCCATCTGAACATGGTAAAAAGAAAGCCCTCTCCACTTGTCCTCCCCACCTTACTGTTGTCTCCGTGTTTATATTCAGTGGCATCTTCACCTATGCAAGGCCTCCCAGTGATACATCTTACAATCTGGGCATATATTTTGCTGTGTTATATACTATAGTTCCTCCCATTTTATTTATTTATTTATTTATTTATTTATTTATTTATTTATTAAAACATTTTTATGCCGCCCCATTCGCCGAAGCCTCGGGGAGGCTTACAACAATAAATTAATAAATATAAACATTAAAAATCCAAAAAATACAATATAAAATAAGCCACCCTGGCCAGATAAAATCAAATAATACTAACAGTTAAAATGCCGCTTAAATAAAAAGGTCTTCGCCTGGCGCCGAAAAGCAAATAATGACGCGCCAGGCAGACCTCTCTGGGGAGTGCATTCCATAACTTAGGCGCCACCGCAGAGAAAGCCCTCCTCTGAGTAGCCACCCTCCTAATTTCTTTCATGGAGGGTTCCCGGAGAAGGGCCTCTCCCGCTGATCTCAAGGGGCAGCTGGGCATATATGGATGTAAGCGCTCCTTCAGGTAACCATTGATTGGTATGGCTGTGTGTGTGAGTGTGTGATAATGTGTTCCTGAACTTTCTAAGTTTGTAGTAATAGTCAGCATTACTCTGTGCCTGAAAGTTTCTGAGCAGGAATGTGCTTGCAGCAGAAACTGTGTGAATTCAGATGATGCCAGTTTCAGATTACCAATGGACAAGGCTGCTTTCAAACCAGTCTGTTTGCTTTTTGCCTGTTTTACGCACATATTGGGCATGCAAGTTATTAATTCAAGGTGATGGGATGGTTTGTGTTAATTTGGCCATATCTGCTGTCAGGTATACATAGGAAAGGCAGGTATAGTACAGCAAAGGTGAGCATGCTGAAGCACCATGATGGCCACTGGTGATTCCCAAAGGTTGCCACTCAGGGCTGTATGACCATGTCAGGAAATCTCAGAATTGCAGAACCAGGAAAATGGTTGGAGTACACTTGAGAGCCACATAGAAGACCCCATGCTCAAACCTCAGCAGTTTATTGACAGACCTAAAGGGATTGTGTTTTGAACCACTCACACGCAACATCCTAGTATGTTGATATTGCACTAATTGCTAATGCTACTTCCATAAGACAACAGCAACAATATCCCCCTGGAAGAACCCTGAACATTTCACATGAAGTATGATTGTGTTTTATCCTTTCAAAAGCCTGTGGCCTGTGTTAATTCTCCATGTAGGTTTGTTGCAAAAGTAGAAAATCACCCTACAGCATCAGAGAAAGGAGAGTTTCCACAATGTTTCCTAATTTGGTGACTGGGCCTCTGGGTATAAGATCCCAGGAAGCCCCAAAAGGCTGAATTGATACTTGTTTCCATACATGATGTAAGTCTTAGATACAGGAAGACTAGGTCCTTTTTCTCTTTATATGTGTGTGCATTGTTTTGTTTGTATGCATTGTTTAGTCTTGGTTTTTAATATTGGTGTCCACATAATATGACAATTGCCTGCAGAATTTTGGAAGTGCTTGGATGGGAGTATGCATGGGTGCTCACACATCCAGTTACACATTGACCTCTAGGAAGTCAGAGGTGGATTTTTATAATGGAAGCATTTTAAGACTTTATAATACTTGGGTAAGTGATTAAATTGAATTTGTTTATGTATTTATGTTGCATTTTCAAGTGCTCCCATAAGTTGTTGGAACAACACAATGCTGAGGGAAACAGCACCCTCTTTGACTTACATATTGAATGCTGATCTGGAATGCTATGACTGTAATAAACATCATCCTTCAATATAGCAGTTTGAACAATTCAGACATTGTTGCAACCAACTAACACCCTGCAAATAACATTCATTCATTGGGGTGATCATGTGTGCCCTGATGACAGAGGTCATCCAGCTGCAGTAAAATTTTCTCTACCACTGTGTTTCATTCAATGAGAACATGAATTTACTCTGTGTCGATATCAACCATTGAACTAGTATAGAAATAATTTCTGTTGAACATTTACATTTTTGGCCTTTGAAATGCACAAGGTGCCTTTGTGTTAACATCAATGCATTCATATGCACATTTAGTAGCATGAACTCAGAATGCAGGATAACCTTAACTTTGGTAGCAATGGAAGTGGACTAAATCACCCACTTCTCTCCATAGTAGCCCCTTTTGCCCCCTGGAAAAGATACTCAAAGAGTTAGGAGGCCTTGATGTATTGGGAGATGGAGTGGAAGAACCACTAAATCAGGTGGATAGACCTTCTGTGAGTGGAGCATTTCTTCACAAGGAAGTGACATTCAGAATCCAACGACATCATTGTGGTTACAGCAGTTTCTCCTAGAACAAGCTGAAGTTTAGCTATTGCTTTCAAAACTGAGAAACAACTCCAAAGATTTCCATAACAACTTTCTTTCCAATGATTTTGGCTGGGGACACACCAGGGGTAGGAAAAAGTTCACTTCACTGATGACTATGCTTATTCTGAATCACTGTTTTGGATTTTGCATGGAGTGCATCACAACCCTGAGCAAGAATTCTAGTTTTCTACTTTGCCCTCAGATGGGAGAATATGTTGACACGAGCAGCAGTTCTGCGGGCACAGCCCACTTTCTCCTACATACAATTCGGTAGGAATGAAAATGGCCACTGTCATGAAAGCTTTAAGGAGGCAAATTAATGACCTCATTCTTTCCCAAAACTGAAGTAGTGAAGAGATATTTGTTTCATTTGATTGGTAGCTGTTGCACTATTCTTCCTTCTTCCACAAGGACAAACAAGTACTGAAGACGCAATGGGCAATTATACTTCCATGTTCATGTTCCTGCTGCTGGAATTCTCAGATGTCCAAGAACTGCGGTTATTGTATTTCTTTGTCTTCCTAGCATTGTACCTGATGAAAATTATAGGGAATCTTATTATTATTACTGCAGTTGTTCTAGATCACCACCTACATACCCCCATGTACTTTTTCCTGATGAATTTGGCCATTTTGGACCTGGGAATAATTTCAGTCATAGTACCCAAATTCATGACTATGTCTCTCCTGAATGACAGGACAATTTCCTATCCTGGATGTGTTGCTCAAGTTTTCTTTTATATATTCTTTGGGATATCAGATTTTGTCCTCCTAACAATAATGGCACATGATCGCAATGTGGCTATCTGCAACCCACTCCAGTATGAGAGAATTATGCACAAAGGAGCTTGCCTTCAGATGGTAGCCTTTGGGTGGATTTTTAGTGTTCTTTATGCTACTTTACACTGTGGTGGCACCTTCGCAAACACCTTCTGTTCTCATATTATCCATCAGTTCTTCTGCGAAATCCCACAGTTGTTAAAGCTCTCCTGCTCTGATGGGTACCTAGTTGAAGTTGGGCTTCTTGTACTAAGCTGCATTATAGGATTAGGATGCTTCATCTTCATTATCATAACATATGTGCAGATCTTTGCTGCAGTCCTCAGAATCCCCTCTCAACATGGTCAGAAGAAAGCCCTCTCCACTTGCCTGCCTCACCTCACTATTCTCTCTGTGTTCATAGTTAGTGTGACCTTTGCTTATGCAAAACCTCCCACTCAATCTTCTTCTGATCTGGACATAGTTTTTGCTGTGATATATACCATTACACCTCCCATGTTGAATCCATTCATCTATGGCATGAGAAATAATGAGATCAAGACTGCTTTGTGGAAACTGTTAAATTTGGGGGGTTCCTCTACTACACTTACTAGATGATAAAAGCGCAATTGTGCATTGCCCTTCATGTGAATGTCTGTGTTGTCCTGCCCTTGCAATGTTTAAACTTGTACCATAAACACATTAATAATTTGCATTATAGCTGTACACAAATGTATTTGTTTATTTATTATAGATTTAAACCATTTTAAACAAAACTAAGCTCATAAGAAGTCCACAAGCATTTGTGAAACCTTGCTTATGAAATCAGCAACCTTCTTCTGTGTTAAGTTCAGCAGCAAAAACAAAGGTTTTTGCATATAATGAGGAAGAGGAATGCTATTTCTGCAGTGGCCAAGCAAGGATTGATTCAGGGTAATGCCATTTGAATGTTCTGCATGCTCACCATGAACTTGGACACATGTCCACAAGGAAGTCCAATGGGTCAAGCCCAGGGAATCTGTTGGATTTCCACCAACAGATGGATTCTAACACATTCTTAATGTAAATCACCTGATATGTGAAAATTCCTGGACAGTGCACAGGACATTAAAACATAAGACGCAGATAATGATCAATGGATTGAGCTAGCACAGTCTACAAATAGTTTCTCCATGTTCTCAAATTGAGCAGCGGCAGGTGACTCCAATACCAGCAGGAATAGGTATTGGTTCCAGATTTTACTGTAAACTTTAATGAGTATCCATGGTGCTGAACCTATTTTGGGGACAGGAGTCAACAAAATGTATTTAAGTTCCTTTAAGTTCAGACTAACATCTGGAGTGGAAACACATCTGCACTCAGATTAGTAGCAGTGGCCTCCATTGCTCCAACCCATTCCTAGCCTGAGAAATGGCAGAAATTGATGCACCAAATTTCTCCAAATGTTTATCTAAGAGGAGCTCCCTATGAGCAGAGTTGTGATACTTCTTCCCATCTTCCCAAGCTGCTACTACAAAAGGTAACAGCAGCCATCATTTCACATCCCTCACATTGACCCACACCAAACATCTTCCTGGGGCATTTCGTGTGTGTGTGTGTGATGGTTGGGGGGAGAAAGGCAAGCAGTTAAAATTAATGGTGTAAAACATAGTTCTACATGCAAATGTGCATTCAGATCTTCACTGCAGTGCATAAAATCCCCTCTGTACATGGTCAGAAGAAAGGGTCTCTCTCTCCACATGTTTTCCCCAGCTCACTGCTGTCTCTGCCTGTACTCAGTAGAGTATTTGCTTATGCAAGGCCTCCCATTGCTACTTCATTTGAACTGGATAAAGGCTGTGCTGTAATCTATGCCGCAATTCCTCCTGTGTACAATCCATTCATCTATAATGTGAGAAGTAAAGAGATCAAGGCTATGCTATACTAAATGTTACAGTTTGTGGCTTCATTCTAAAATATCCTTAGTCTTAATTCTAGAATATCCTTAGCCTTGTTGTACGTGAATGCAAACACATTTTGTCCCTTAAATATTTAAACTTGTTCACAAACACTTTAGAAACTACCTAATAGCTCTGTACAACACAATAAAACCATAAACATATGAAGGGAAGAAAGACTATAATAAGCAATTAAGGACATAAACTGCTTAAACTCTCCAGTCTACTGGTGTGCAAGATGAGATTGTTAAGAACCATGTGATCAGTTTTTCAGGAAGAGAAGAAATCCTGCAGCTGTTCCTTGCAAGTAGGGCCCACAGTTAGCAGTGGGTATAGCACAAACCTTTGTAGTTTCCAATGCAGCAGGTAAATGGGCACCCTGGGCAGTATTACAATTCTACCTCAGTACCTCATACCAAGCACTCTGTGTACACACGAAGAGGTGGATTTGTCAGCCACAAGTCTTCGTTTTTGGTCCTGCTGTCTTGATGGTGTCCAACCATTGCTTGTTTCTGACTTTGCTTTCACATTATTCCAAGATCTCCATTCTGCTTCATCACCCTGGTCCTGGTAACACCTGCTGCCTACATCCAGGACCTGTCAGTTTGTGGTGGCCACTTCTCCAAACCATGTTGTCACTACAGGAATTGTCAAATGTTCTGCATACCATGTTGTTCCTACAAGTTGAGGTTCATGCCTTGTATGCTGTTCCTGTAGCAACTGTCTCAGAACCCTCATTTCATCAAGCCCCAGCAGCTGCTCTGCCAGAACAACTGTATAACAAACAGAGAAACTTAAGGGGCTCATTAACCAGGATAAGCTGTTATTCCACTTGTGTCCAGTGTTGCATCCTATGTGGAACAGTTGGGTATATCTGATGATCAGATTGCTCTGGTGTGGCCCTCCATGTTATTGGAAGCTGAACTTCCCAAGGTTTGGATAGGTAGCCAAGGTACAGATCCAAACTCATGAAGATTAAAAGTTGTCATCATCATTTAACAGAAACTGAGAAACAGCAACAACTGTTGGGAGTGAGCAGGTTGGTTGTTCTGTGCAATCAGTCTCACAGACTTCTGACTGCATCCTAGGTGATTCAGAATTGGAATATGTAGCAAGCCACAGTGGGACTGTGGAGAATGGACTAGGCTGAGATTATGAGATGGAGGAGGTCATTATCTCAAGGCCAGACACTTCACTGGGCCAGGCTGTTTCTGGGAATGACCAAGATGTGCCACCAGTAGGAGGGACCTCTGACAATAAGGAATTCTCAGATGCAGACCAGGCCTCCCCTGCTCTCAACCCCATGGCAAGGTGTAAGCAGAGGTGGGAGGCCCAACTGAATGAACAGTGAGTGAGCAGAGAGGATTCCATGCTCACCTTCAGAAACCCCCACCCCAGAGGGGATGGGGCCCAGGAAGGTTCATAAGGAGAGTTTCTTATGAACATTATATTGGGTTCAACAAGCCATTGTATTCTGGGTGATATATACTTGGGAGCAATAAAGAAGGATTTGCAAGGAAAATGGTCAGACTTATGATTGCTTGAAGGAGGAAACTCAGCTTGCAACAACAATTCTGGGATCTCTGCTTTTCCTGTAGCTAGGAGATATATTATGCATCTTCCTGCCCTACAGAAGGGCAATGTGAGGAAAATAGGCCCATATCCGAGACCTGACAGCCACTCCCATATTCACACACAGAAATATTGCACTTTACTGTACCACCTACATCCACATCCTGACTTTTTTTTTTTTTACATCAGACCATTTGCCAACTGAACTTCAACATAATAACACAAACAAAAATCCCTCTCTGAGGAATGGTTTTCAGTCACAAGTGTGATAATCTCTTGTGTATTTAGAAATATGGCATCTTCTAATTATCAGTTTAGGTTTACTACAGAATTAAAAAACACTATTGTTTTACTATATATGTAGTGAGTTTCTTTAAGTATAGGAAGCTTCAAAAATTATCTCTACTCAGCACTGCTGGACTCCCAGGAGTAAGTTTCAAAGAAGTCCAAAGACGCTTAAATGGCTCTCCTTCCCATTCAAGATGCAACTACAAATGGCTACAAGTTTGGGTTCCTTATTTCCTATTGTTACATAGGAAGAGTTTCTAATATTAGCATACACTTCATATGGGAACTGCTACCAAAAGATCAAAACAGCTTGGATGATACATGTACTTGATCAACACTGAAACATCTTGCCCTACAGGAAGCAGGTAGGGAAGTTCAAGCTTAAAATGAAAGTGTTTACACCAAGATAATTAAAGACTTTTGGTAAGTTTTAGTATTTAGCATAACTGTTATACTTTCCAAAGCTCTCTGTCAACCTTTCCCTTTCATCTAGTATTTACCTATCCATTCCTCTTGTTGTTTAAGTGGAAGTACATTTGTACTTCTTGGAAGTACATTTTATTGTCAGAATTATCAGTGAAATTAAAGAGTAGAATAAGATAGCATCTCAGTTTAATTTTGTAATGCACCTGCTAAGATACTTTCAAAATGCTGGAACATACAAAATTTTAGTGCTTGCCTTGAAAGTACAGTGATTTCATGGTACAGAGTGTCGTAGGAGAAAATCACATACAATCATGAACCAATGCAGAGATTATTGTAACCAGCTGATCTTTATTCAACTTCGCCGTAGAATTGTAGTGGTGGAACATGCTGCCCAGCTCTACTTTATCACAAAAAGACAATGGTGCTTATTTAAGATCTGTTTTCTAAGATGGCACTCATATAGTTAATGATCAGCAGGAATATTTGTGTCTAGTGATCTTTAGGAACTTGAGCTCTGTGTTGTAATCCACTGGAACAAAACCGCACAAGATCAGTATCACCTTGTGAACAATTAGAGGTATGAGCAATCACCCTTTTGTCTTCAAAATTGAGTCAAATGTTAAAATTATTAATTTAGTTATTAAAATGATGGGTAAATAGAAAGGTTTCCACCTGGCACAGAAGAGAATAAAGAGTCAGCACCAGCCAGACCTCTCTGGAAAGCATATTCCAGAGAGTGATTCCTATATTCCTATCCTTCCATAAACCTACTGTATAAGCATGTGTTCAGTGAGATAACTGGACATGAACCCAACCTGCAAGTAGAATCTCCAGCAAATGAACTGACATTTCCACTTTGCCTTCTATGCATTTGCCAGGATGAGGGGCAAAAATTAATCACATTTGCCCAGTATTAATTTAACAAGTAAATATCTGATAAAATGAATTTGTTAATTAGAAAGTTTTAAAATTGCATGGGTAATCAGTACTTGTCAATTCTTTATGCCTTCTTCTTTACACAGGTAGCAAGCAAGTGCTAGAGGCAACATGAGTAATCTTACTTCCATGTTCACATTTTTGCTGCTGGAATTCTCAGAGGTTCGAGAACAGCAAATCTTACACTTCTTGATATTTCTAGCATTGTACCTCATTGCACTAACAGGGAATCTTCTCATCATTATTGCAGTTAGCATTGATCACCACCTACACACCCCCATGTACTTCTTCCTAAAGAATTTGGCCATACTGGACCTTGGTGCAGTTTCAGTTATGATGCCCAAATCCATGGCTATGTCCCTCTTTAATAACAGGTCAATTTCTTATCCTGGATGTGTTGCTCAAGTTTTCTTTTATCTCTTCTTTGCAACATCAGGTTTTGTTCTCCTAACTCTAATGGCACATGATCGCAATGTCGCTATCTGCAACCCTCTCCAGTATGAAAGAATTATGCATAAAGGAGCATGCTTTCAGATGATAGCCATTGCATGGATTATTGGTCTTCTTAATGCCATATTGCAGGCTAGTGGCACATTTGCAATCACCTTCTGTTCTCATATTGTCCACCAGTTCTTCTGTGAAATCCCACAGTTAATAAAACTCTCCTGCTCTGACATGTACCTAATTGAAGTTGGGTTCCTTGTCCTAGGCTATACTTTAGCTCTAGGATGTTTCATCTTCATCATTATAACCTATGTAAAGATATTTTCTGCAGTGCTCAAAATCCCCTCTGTACATGGACAGAAAAAAGCCCTCTCCACCTGTATTCCCCACATTACTGTTGTCTCTCTATTTGTATTCATGGGACTATTTTCTTATGTGAAACCTTCCATCAATGCTTCTTCTGGTCTGGATATAGCTTTTGCTGTGATATACACCATAATTCCCCCCATGTTGAATCCATTCATCTATAGCATAAGAAATGAAGAGATCAAGACTGTTTTACGGAAAAGACTAAGTTATGGAGCTCTATTTTAAAACCATGTTTAGAGTTTTTTTTCTATAGGAATACAGATGTATGATCTCTTATATGTTTATATTTGTATAATCACTTGTGTATTCAGCTTTATAGTTGGGCATAAATGTATATAGTATTATATGGGAGGGTAACATTTCATTAAGTTTTTCCCATAGTGGTGATGGTGTTGTTGTTGATCTGTGAAATAAAGTGCACTGGCAACAAATCCTTGGCAACCTGGGCAGCATTTGATTTCATCACAGTATCATATAGACTCCTTCTGGGTGGAGTGTTGGGGGAGAGTGTTCATCACAAAGTCAGTGATGGATAAAATTGTGCAAAGTGGCTTTTCTTTGGGGGGTGGTTGAGAAATGATGGGGGAAATCAGAAGTTTGTCAAGAGAAACATGTATTTTGAGAAAGCTAGTTCAATTCTAGAAGCTGTTCAATTCTTTCCCTTGGCCACCAAAATATTAGGTTTCTGAGGGCTGACCATGCATTGATCAGGTGGGTTCACTTTTTCAGTACAAGCCATGGTAAAATTACATGGGCATGGGTTCTCCTTACATATGAACCTAGCATCCATGGTAAAGGGCAGTACGTTTGGTTTCCATGCAACCATATAGAGAAACAAAGGCTCATTGCAAAGTTTCTGTGCTTTGCCATGGCTTGTTTTGTAGTCTGAACCCAGTTGCCATGTTTCTGCAATTCTATCATAGAGTTTGGTGGCAAGAGTGGCCATGGCTGCAGCAGAGTCTCCAGCCTTCATTTCCTACTACCTTGTTCTGCCTTGCAACTGCTGTGTTGGAGCTCTGATTGGCTGCCTCACAATGCATTTCATCTTTGCACTAGGGCCCAGCCTTGGGAACTATCACATTTCTCATGCTGTTTTCCATTCCCATACTCCCATCTAGAAATGTACCATTTCTCCCACAACCCCCACCCATGTCCTGATATCTGGGCACTAAATCATTTGCCAACAGTGCTTCAATATAACACCAACAAAAATCTATCCATGAGAAAGCCTAACATGCTTTTCACTCACTTGAGGGAGCATTTCTTTTGCATTCAGAAATGTTTGGCATCTGCTAAGTGTTGTTGTTGTTGCTGTTGTTGTAGCTTATATGCCACATTAATTAGTCCAAAGGATGCTATAAGTATCGAGGTGTGTTACAGAAGTGGAAGACATTATTTGTCTATACGCATGCATCTGTGTGCAGGCAATTTGAAGAATGTTTTCTAATTGGGTGTGCTGAACTCTTGAGAGGAAGTTCCCAAGATGCCCAGACAAGGTGAAATGACTCTGCTTCCCCTCCATGGTGAAACTCTCAGTTGCTGCAGAACAGGGTCGTCTGGATCTAAGGGGAAAATGGCCCTCTGGTACTGCATATTGCAAACAAACAACAGAAGCAGATATAATGTTACATGAATGAAAGCAGACGTTATAGCATCTGCTTAATGTCCTGTGGATGACTGCCCATTCAGTCGGGGTGTATATGTTTCAGTTTGGAACTTTCTTTCCTTTTTAATTTTTTCACAAAAATAAAAGAGTAATCTTGTGTGCCTTTCTCCTTTAACTTTACCATCAGATGTTCAATGGTCTGCCAGGTAATCCAGCTGCAGTAACATTTATACTAGTTTTATGTTGTCTTCTGTGGGAATACAAATTCTCACTAGATACCTATGATCTCTTGAAGAATTAGAGCAATATCAACAAATAATTATTTGATCAAGATTGGTGTATAAACAAGTCTTGCCTTCTTCCTGACACAGATAGAATGCAAGTAACAAAGAGAAAATGAGCAATTTTACTTCTGTCTTCTGCTGCTTTTCTGCTGCTGCAATTCTCGGATGCCCGAGAACTACAGATCTTACACGTCTGGGTGTTCCTCACAGTTTCTCTCATTGCATTAACTGGGAACCTTCTCATCATTATCATAATTGCTCTTGATCACCACCTACTTACCCACATGTACTTTTTCCTGATGAATTTGGCCATACTTGACATTGGCTCAATTTCAGTCATGGTTCCATGGCTATCTCTCTCATGAATAACACATCAATTTCCTATTTTGTATGTGTTGTTCAGGTCCTCCTTTACCACTTTTTGCAGCAACAAACCTTGCCCTCCTAACAATAATGGCACACGATCACAATGTAGCTATCTGCAACCTACTTCACTATGAGAGAATTATGCACAAAGGGGCATGTCTTTGGATGGTAGTGATTGGGGAGATGATTTGTCTTCTATATTCCATCCTACACCTTGGCGGCACCTTTGCCATGACCTTCTGCTCCAACATCATCCATCAGTTCTTCTGTGAAATCCCACAGTTAATAAAGCTCTCCTGCTCTGAAATTTACGTGATTGAAGTTGACTTCCTTGTCCTAGGCTGCACTTTAGCACTAGGATGCTTCATCTTCATCAGTTTAACCTACATGCAGATCTTTTTTGCAGTGCTCAAAATCCCCTCTGTACATGGTCAGAAGAAAGCCCTCTCCACTTGTCTTCCCCATCTCACTGTGGTCTCTTTGCTCATATTCACTGCAGTATTTGTCTGTGCAAAGCCTGCCACTGAAGCTTCTTCTGGTCTTGATATACGTTTCACTGTGATATACAGAATAATTCCTCCCACCTTGAATCCCTTTATCTACAGCATGAGAAACAGGGAGATCAAGGCTGCTTTAAGGAAAATATTACAATATGGAGTTTTATGTTAAAACTTCTTGTAATAGAGTATAAATGTATTGAATACTTGTCTCTAGGATAAATGCTTCAGTATGCAGCATTGTAGCTTTGCAGAAATGTATGCATATATTTATTACAATCTTAAGCCACCCATTGTGAGCAAATTACATTGGTCTGGAATGGGACATTTTCAGTCAGGCAAACACAAAGGTATTTAATCCAGAAAGGACAAATTCAGAGGAAACTGAGTATCTTTAATACCTAGGCAAAATGTAGGATGGTCAGTAAAGGGTTATAATGCAAAGTCTTAGTGAACCACTGCTCTCTATTAGCAGTACAGTCTTGGGATGCGAGGTGGCACCATGGGTTAAACCACTCAGCTGCTGAATTGTGGATGAGGAAGCCAGCAGTTTGAATCCATGCAGTGGGGCAGGCACCCACTGCCTGTCCCAGCTTCCACCAGCCCAGCAGCTTGAAAGCATGTAAAAGCACAAGTAGATAAATGGGTACCCACCCTGGTGAGGAAAGTAGCAACCTGTGTGGAAAGCGTGTGGACCAGCCCCATGTTGAACCTGCAGCAGCGGCAGCAGAACCAGCAGTGGTGGCAGTCTGGAGGACTCCAGCAGACTAATGCTAGCTGTTGCATGTGCAAAGCTAGATTGCCTACCACTGTGGTGCACCATGGATAGCACACAGGTGTGAACCAAAATTCTAGCAATCTTACACAGCTAAACTACTCTGCATAGCATTGTAGACCTCCTGGCTAATGTACCACCACCATACAAAATAAATAATAAATAAATAGAGCTTCTTCATTCCTTCCTAAGCATTTTTGGGTTTTGTACTGTCCAGTAATTATAAGTATATTGACAGCCTTGGCAAATTTTGATTCCTCCGCAATAGCCCATATCTAACAGCCTTCTGGAGGGTCTTTTGTGGAGCGGATGGGGAATTGATCACCCCAAAGGTAATGGAGAAGAAAATACTGGCAAGTTGACTGATGTTTCTACAGAGTTTCTCCATGTGTGCAATGTTGGACATAGATTTCTATTTGAGTTTCTATATGTATGTAATGTTGAAAATAGCTGGGAAAGCCATGAAACAAGGGCTGGGGAGAGAGGAAGTCCCCTAGCACTTTGAAGGATGGACTGTGAGGGTGTAAATCTAGCCATTGATCCATTTGGCCTTATCTTGGACAGTTCACCTGAATGCATTGGAGTAGGAGGAGAAAAGCCACCTTTTCACCATCTGATATGGAGAGGGTTTTTTTTTTTGTTTGTTTGTTTTTTTGGTTTGGTATTAAGGCTAAATGGTCACTGCAGATCTCTTTCATTTAAATAAAGTTGTTGTACAATAAAAGTCAGAACTCAAAGGACCTGGTGCTGGGTCTTTTTACAGGTGCTAAGGGGTGAGGAGATGCTCAGACAAAAGAATATGTTGAACTGAGAACTCCAGATCACAACATGAAATTGTTTTGGCTTCCATTTAAAGAAATCATGCTTTGAAAGAGCTGGAAGCAGGCTATTAAAAATCATGACAGATATTCCCTGTGCATTTTGCGTCTTTTACCTGTTTAAAACTAGAAGAATTGCTAAAAATTGTGGTTATTATATTTGCATGTATTGTGAATGTGAACATCATTTCCACCAGAAGTTCTTCTCGCACAGAATGGTGGATTTGTTTCAGGCTCAGTGTTTAAATAGAACACTGCATAGAAATGTTTTAATAAATAAATAAATAAAATAAATAAATATCCATGAAGCTCTCTGCCTTGATGTTTCTTTGGGGTGCATACAGGGCTGATGAAACCAAACTGCAGCGTTTCTGCATAGCTGTACATTGAGCTAGCATGTTTAGACACCTTTGCTAAGTTGGAAAGGCAAAAGCTTGCAATTGGATGGGTGACCACATGTGAAAGTGGAGCAGAGGATTGGACTCAATGGCCTTATAGGCCACTTCCAACTCTACTTCTGCTCTGCTCAGTACATAGTATACAAGTATACATAGATTACTGCAATTCAGTCTATGTGGGGCTGCCCTTGAAGATTGCTCAGAAACTACAGCTTGTGCAAAATGTGGCAACCAGATTAATAACTGGGGCCAACAGGTATGAACCTATGAGACCAGTTTTAGCCTACTTGCACTGTCTACCAGCATGCTTCTGAGCACAACACAAGCTGTTAGTTTTATCCTTTTAAAGACTTGCATGGCTTGGGACCATAATACTTGATGGAATGCTTCTTCCAACTGCAGTCTACACAGACATTACATTAAGCCTTCCTATGAGTGCCAACTCTGAGGGGAAGCTTTGAGGGCAGCAACAAGAATGAGGGCTTTCTTGTGATGGTCTTCCATCAATGGAATGGCCTCCCCACTGAGGCCCACCTGCTACCAATTTTGTCATCTTTTTGGTGCCAGGTTAAAATGACCCTTTATGCCAAGGCTTTCAAAATATACTTGGATATACAAGGGCTTGAGGGGATTATTCACCCTGAATGTTTTTACCAGGCTTCTTCATTGCATGTTCTTGCATGTTTGAAAGTATTTGAAGTTTTGATCAGATTTTATTGTATTTTATGAACTGCGACACACTGAATAGAAATGACTTATTGCTATTATTATTATTATTGCAATATTGGGTTGTTCGAATCTGTCAGTTCTGGCAACTTTTAGATTATCATTTTTCTAATTTTAAGTTTGGTTCATTCCAAATAGAAAAATAACTTTCCTTGAAAATTGCTACTCCACTTTATTTACAATTTCTCCTAAAGCATACTTATGTATGTGCAGTTTTGCCTGATAGAATTTTTGACTGAAACAAGCATTCCAGTCCTATCAACTAAGATTATTCAAACATTATTAGTAGTACAATCTTTTTATTCTGCACTACTAAGACTATGGAGTAGAATGACTTTTGTAGTTCACACCAAACTGTTCAGATCAAGGAAGGAAAAAAATCTCTTTCCACTAACTTACAAAAACCCGAATGTGAGGCAATTTAGCATACTCTCTGGTTGGACCAATCCTCACCTCATGGAGATGCCTTATAATCCAGCAAAGTGAAGCTACTTTTTTCTATTTTCCCACAGCTGAGCTATGGCTATGAAAACAACCTACCTTGTGCATACATTTTGCTTTGGTTTTCCATAGAAACTCAAAAGTTGACACAATGAAAGTATGTGTAAATAAGAGAGTTTTCTACCTTATTAACCATCTGATTTTCCATGAATAGTTTTATTATTTTTAATTATATAAGCACACACATATATAATAAAAACACATATCTCATTGAGAGAGAGAGAGAGAGAGAGAGAGAGAGAGCGCTCTTAAATTATTTGACACACTGACATAGCCTCCCCCCCCACACGCCCAATACCAGTGCTTCCAATCATCTAGATATTTCTGAATGAAATGGAAAAACTACTAGTAAAATTAATTCCTTTCCCTGAACATTATGTTGTATACCAGTTCCAAAAGTGTAAATAGTGCATCCATATATATTATTCCATGTATTATGAAGTTTTCTTTAGACAACTTTATTCATGCTGCTGTTAGTACATGGAAAGATGCCATGTTCATGATGCAAAAAAAAGAAAAACTGTCTATGCACATATTCCTTTTCTGACACCTTGATAAATTTTCAGCCTGCAACTGAACATATACACAGTTCAGTCCACATATATGAATGAAAGTTAGGGTTGTGTGCATCCAGGTTACCTCAAGCCTAATAGTTTTGATAAGGCATCCTTTATATCCTTGTTCCGCATGCTGTAGATTATTGGATTCAACATGGGTGGAAAAATAGAATAGATCACAGTAAATATAATATCCAGATGTGATGGGGTGTTAGAAGAGGTGGGTTTGAGATAGGCGAAGCACCCAGTGAGTACTAATGTGGAGAAGACAGTGAGGTGGGGAATACAAGTTGAGAAGGCTTTTTGCTTCCCTTCCACAGAAGGGATTCTCAAAACCACAATGAAGATGTGCACATATGATATAATAATAAAAATAAAACATCCAAGCACAACACTAATACTTAACACAACGGCTCCAATTTCAATTAGGTATAGATCAGAACAGACAAGCTTAAGTAACTGTGGGATTTCACAGAAGAACTGACTGACTATGTTAGAACAAAAGGGATTTGCAAAGGTGGCACTGGTGTGGAGCACTCCATAGAGAAGACCACAAATCCATGCAAAGCCAACCATTCTGAGACAAGCTCTCCTGTTCATCACAGAATCATAATGCAAAGGCCTGCAGATAGCAACATACCGATCATATGCCATGACTGTGAGAAGGGAGATATCAGATGCTAAGAAGAAGAGAAACAGGAGGACCTGTGCAACACAACCAGAGTAAGAAATGTCTCTGGTATTCATGAGAAAATTAGCCATAGTTTTAGGGATAATGACTGAGCTTTGGCCAATATCTTGCATAGCCAAGTTCATCAAAAAGAAGTGCATGGGGGTATGCAGATGATGGTCAAGGACTACTGCAGAGATGATGAAAAGATTTCCACTTATAGTGGCCAAGTACAGCATCAGGAACACAACGAAGAGTAAGATTTGCAGTTCATAGACCTCTGAAATTGCCAAGAGCAAAAATTCATATGGTGATGAGGAATTCCACATTTTGCATATGTCGTAACTCTGGAAGGAAACACAAAGCAAGAAACAAAAATTACAGTCTGATCTGCAAGCCAATTTGAAAGACTTGGACAGGATGGTACTACTGATTCATTTTCATTCTGCCCACTTGTATTTTCTATAATAATATTGATCAGCAGTAAGTATACAATCAAATTTATAACTAATACACAGATTAAATAAATACTTCATCCAAGACACCCTTTCTTCCCAAGTTCCACAGGTAGGATTCCAATTTAGGTAAGTTCAACTGAGGTGGCAAAAGAGGATTTCTGTTCTGCCGTTGACTGGTTTTGCTGCTGCTCCCTGAAATGGCTATACAGAGGATCCCAAAGAATCTATCAAAGGCAGTGGAGAATTAAGCCAAGGCACTCCGGGAAGCTGCTTCTGCCTAATCTTCATGGATCTCACCTTCCCTTTAATGCCTTCACATCACAGCCTTCCCTTTGCCCACCTCCAAGTCCCATGACCCTTCCAATGAAACCAGTGGAAGGTTCAAAGAAGGAAACTACTACCATAGAGGAACAAAAGTAAGATCCTGCCCCCAACCTGTCCAAGGTGATCAAGTACATCCCAGATCATGTACCACTTCAAACCCACCCATACACTCACACTTTGGATTTTTCAGTAATATACTTAGACTGCAGTCCTTTACACTATGAAGTGATATCTCAATGAATTTGGTAGGAAT
>NW_025336248.1:1896473-1917286 GCF_004798865.1 Varanus komodoensis
ATTCCTACAGCACCTTAAAATGAATATCTTGCTCATAAAGTATATCTTTACATATCATTCTGAAACATTAAAACAGTACAGAACAGCAGAGGTAAAAATAGCAGCCATTTCAGTTCTGATAAAGTGAAGCATTTTAGGTGATTTTATACTCACTATAGTTCAGGACAGAGTGCATAATCTCTCTAGGAAGTTTATTGATTTATTTCTCTATTTATTTATTACATTTGTATGCCTCCAAATAGCCCAAAGTCTCTCTGGGAGGCTCACAGAAACAACCACCAGTAGCGTAATCCATAAAAGCCAAACAAGATTAAAACTATTTCATCTGATGCAGCTGGTGGAGACTGAAGTAATGTGCTCTCTAGCAGCATTTCTCATTAACAGCAGCACTGCTCTGTTTTGAATTAGCTGGAGTGCACAGACAATTTTCAAGGGCAGCCCCACATAGAGCAGTAATCCAGGTGAGAGGTTACTGGCACATGGATGACTGTGGCCAGGCTCCACTCTTTCAAGTAGGAAACTATCTGAAAAATCAGTCTAAGAAGATAGAAGGTGCTCCTGGCTACTGAGGTCACTTGTGAGACAAGCAACAACTCAGGATCAAGGAGCACCCCCAAGCTATGTACCTTGTCCCTTTGGGAGAGCACAATCCCATTAGGAAAGGTTGAAATTTTTCAGTTAGATGGATTGCCCACCAATCGTGCAGCTTTAGACATAATATGGGGCTCAATCCATCCAAAATGTAACATGCTTTATCCAATCGATTTCAGTAGGAGAGGCCAGCATGTCTGTGCTGTTTCATAGGTGGGCTGCTCACCTCCAAGAAGCAGGCTTTCTTCAGATTTGGTCCACCCTTCAGAAAACTTTATTGAGCACTAAAGATATATAAATATTTAGACAGTCTTTCTGTAGTGGATAAAATCTTTGTGTTCAGCCACCTCTGAAATTTTATCAAAGTCTTTCTAGATTTTCACTTGGAGAAAATTCAAAAGTTCTATCCTTGGTAGTCCTGAGAAATTATCTCCATGGAGTGCAGGTTACTTAATATGATTTTCTGTAGTTGGAGATTTAGTCTCTGGAGTCCAAACCAACTACGCAGTGAGGACACACAGACTTGTACAGAATTTGAAAATATTATTAGCCAGCAAATTTTTGATCATCAGAGAATGACAAATTACTCATGGGAGTGAAATACTTATTCAATTCTATTTCAAATTCATCTGTTTATCAGAACAAATCTAATTTTCATTATAAGATCTAGAAGCTCAGTGTATTAATGGTTACACCTTTATTAAAAAAAAAAAAAAAAAGGTGGGAATCAATGCCGGGTATCTGAATTTCTATGTTAAAGGAAAGGGTTCAATTTGATAGCTGTCAAAAGGAGCATTCCTGAAAAGGTAGAGGTCTGTACTTTTCATCCTTCCTGGGAACCTAGAATCCCAAAAAAAGTGTAGAAAAGATGGAGGACATGAAGAATGGTCAGATCCACACTGAAATCACTGAGTATCTCACTGTGAAAGGTATGGGTACTTGCCACCCCCCTTGTGAGCAAAGATCCCCCTGTGACTTTGTTTTCACTATGTTCTCAGCTCACCACTGGACAGCTCTCAAGAGAATGCATAGCAGAATGGAGGGAGAAGGACAGTGGGACAACCTATGCTAGGCCTTGAGCACATGGGTTGCTTTTAACCCACTCATACAGTGTTAGCTATAATTAAATGCAGATTGTCACGTTGCATGAAGTTACCCACTGAAATAAATCTAAATAGAGACACACATCAATTGGCCAAAGGAACCGGATTGGAGCTCCCTCCCCCTCCCTCCCCGGAACACCTGCCGTGCCGCGCCATGCTGCTGCCGTTGCCGCCGCTGCCAGAGCCGGACCTGAGGTGCACCGCTGAGCCGGAGGCCAGCTGATGCTGCTCCCGCGGCCACTGCAGGACAACCCCGGGGACAGAGGACGCCAGGGCCACGCCAGGGCTGCTGTCGACAGTGCGGAGGAGGGTGCCGCCATCTCGCCACCAGGTGGGTTGCCGCGCCCTTCTCTGCCCCCCCCCCACCGGCTTCGGTGAGAGCAACACTGGATTGGGGCGGGGTGTGCCGGTGCCAGCTTAACCCACCGGACGTGGCCTGGGGCTGGGCCAGATTGGAGCTCCCTCTGCCTCCCTCCCCAGAACACCTGCCGCACCGTGCTGCTGCCGTTGCTGCCGCTGCCACCCCCGGATCTGAGGTGCATTGCAGAGCCGGGGTCCAGCTGATGCTGCTCCCTCAGCCACCACTGGGCCACCCCAGGGATGGAGGACACCAGGGCCATGCCGGGGCCGCTGTCAATGGTGTGGAGGAGGGCGTAGCCAACTCACCACCGGGTGGTTTTCCGCGCCCCTCTCTGCTCCCCCCCCCACCAGCGTCAGTGAGAACAACTCCGGATTGGGGCGGGGTGTGCAGGCGGGTGCCGGCTTAACCCACCGGACGTGGCCTGGGCCAGCAGCCTCTTGCCGGTGGCCAAAGGGCGATGACCAAAGGGCAGTCGCCGCCATTTGTGGCCGTTAGTGGCCGTGCGGGGCTGGGCTGGCAGGGGGCTAGGTCAGTGGGTGGAATTATGTATTGGGGGGGTAGATGGGGTGTTTTCTTACTGTTTTAAAGTTTTATTGTATTTTAATTTGTTTTTATGGAGTCATCCCTGGCCATGTCGACAGTTGAGTTTCCTGGGGAGCAAGTGGGCGCCGCCATTGGGGTGGTCACAGGCAATAGACGTTACAGTGGTGGGGGATTAACGTGTCCGCATAGAAGAAGGAGGGACAGATGGCTGACACCCATCCCTCCTTCTGGTTCTGCCCCCAGCCAGAGGGTTCCAGGTAGTCTTGTCAACCGCCCCTCAGGCCTGATGGTGCTGCTGCTTAATGCCAGGTCAGTCCACAATAAATCTTCCCTCATCCATGACTTGCTTGTGGATGAGGGGGCCGACCTGGCTTGCATAACCGAGACCTGGGTGGGAGAGGGGGAGGATGTTGCTCTCTCTCAAATCTTCCCACCCGGGTATCTGGTTCAGCACTGTCCACGCCTGGAGGGTAGGGGAGGGGGGTCACTTTGGTTTACCAAGCCTCCATCTCCCTCACGGGACTTCCAGTCCCTTCGAGGCCGGGGCTAGAGTGCCTCTACTTGGTGTTGGGCGACCGAGACAGATTGGGGATTCTGTTGGTGTACCGTGCCCCTTCTGCCCAACAGTCTCCCTGCCTGAGCTGACAGATCATCTCGGACCTGGTGTTGAGGACCCCCAGGATGTTGGTCCTGGGGGACTTCAATCTCCATGCCGAGGCTAGTCTGACCGGGGCGGCTCAGGACTTCATGGCCTCCATGATGGCCATGGGGCTGTCTCAACATATCACTGGCCCGACCCATGAATGTGGACACACTCTGGACCTGGTTTTCTCAATGGGGCAGGAGCAGGGTGGTCTGAGGGTGAGGAATTTATGTCTGACACCCCTGTCATTGTCAGATCACTTCCTTGTGAGGTTTGTGCTCGAGAGCCACCTCTCCCTCTATAAGGCTGACAAGACTGGTGCTGACTGGTTTCTGGCTGACAAGACTGGTGCTCCTGTCGAGGCTCTGGTCGAACTATGGAATGGGGAGATGACTAGGGCTGTTGACACGATCACTCCTAAGCGTCCTCTCCCGCCAGGGAGAGCCCACTCTTCCCCTTGGTATACATCTGAATTGTGGGCGATGAAGCAGGCTGGGAGACGTCTAGAGCATAGGTGGAGGAGATCACGGGATGAATCTGACCGAACACACTTAAGAGCCCATTATTGGGCCTATGCTGTGGCGGTGAGGGAGGCGAAAAAGAAATTCTTCTCCATTTGCATTGCCTCCTCAAAATGCTGTCCAGCAGAGCTTTTTTGAGTGGTACAAGGCCTGGTCCACCCTGGCCCTAAGAAAGATCTGGTTCCACACTCGAAGGCCCGCTGTGATGACTTTGCCAAGCATTTCAGGGAGAAAATCGCTGAGCAGGACAGGCCCTTCTCTGGGAACCCTCCGTGAAGGAAATTAGGAAGGTGAGTACTCGGAGGAGGGCTTTCTCTGTGGTGGCGCCCAATCTAGGAAATATGCTCCCCAGAGAGGTCCACCTAGCGCCATTGTTATTTGTTTTTCAGTGCCAGGTGAAGCCCTTTTTATTCAAATGTTATTTTAATTGTTAATATTATTAATTCTTTTTATTCTTTGGCCAGGGTGACTTAATTTATATTGTTAATTTATATTATTCTATTTTGAAGTTTATTTATGGTTGTGAGCTGCCCTGAGGCTTCGGCGAATGGGGCAGCATAGAAGTCTCCTAAATCAATCAATCAATAAAAAAAAAACTGTTAAAAGTACAATGAACATTATATATGAAGAATGAGAAGACCCCCATGTTTTTTAGATGATAGTTTTAAAGTTGTACACAAATCTGATTTTAATTTTTTTTTAAAATCCATTGCAACCTTTCCCCACTCTGTGCAGGGTTATTTATTTATTTATTTATTTAGAAAATTTCTTGGCTGCCCCATTCACCGAAGCCTCGGGCCGGCTTACAAATAAATAAATTAAAATACATAAATAACAATATAAAATACACATAACTGTATAAAATAAGTCGCCCTGGCCAAAAAACTTTAAATATAACATTAACAAAATGATGCTTGAATAGAAAGGTCTTTGCCTGGCGCCGAAAAACAAATAACGACGGCACCAGGCAGACCTCTCTGGGGAGCGCATTCCATAGATTGGGCGCCACCACAGAGAAAGCCCTCCTCCGAGTACCTATCCTCCTAATTTCCTTCACGGAAGGTTCCTGGAGAACGGCCTCTCCCGCAGATCTCAGTGGGCATGCGGGCATATATGGACGTAAGCGCTCCTTCAGGTAGCCAGGACCCAAGCCATATAGGGCTTTATAAGTGATCACCAACACCTTGAATTGGGCCCGGACTTCAATGGGAAGCCAGTGAAGCTGACAGAGGACTGGAGTCATGTGAGCATAGTGCCCAGTCCCCATCAACAGCCTGGCAGCTCTATTCTGAACCAATTGAAGTATCCAGACCATCTTCAAGGGTAGTCCCACGTAGAGTGCGTTGCCGAAGTCAAGTCAGGAAGTCACCAACGCGTGTGTCACTGTTGCCAGGCAGTCGAACGCCAGGTAGGGGCGCAGCTGATGGATCAGCTGAACCTGAAAGAAAGCGCTCCTCGCCACCACTGTCACCTGAGTTTCCAGTGAAAGCTCTGGGTCAAGGAGCACTCCCAAGCTGCAGACCTTGTCCCTAAGAGGGAGTGCAACCCCATTCAGGACTAGGTTCAATTCACCCTCACCAAGCTCGATCCGCCGACCAACAGGACCTCCGTCTTGTCTGGATTGAGCTTCAGTTTATTGGCCCTCATCCAACCCATTACCTCGGCCAGGCACCGGTTCAGCACAGTCACTGCCTCACCTGGATTGGTGGAAAATGAGAGGTAGAGCTGTGTATCATCAGTGTAATGATGATTCTGCAGCCCACACCTCCTGATGACCTCTCCCGGTGGTTTCAAGTAGACGTTAAACAGCAAAGGGGACAAATGGACCCCTGCGATACTCCATGGCATAGCTGCCATGGTGCAGAGCCATAGTCCCCCAGCACCACCTTCTGGAATCAGCCATTGAGATAGGAGAAGAACCACTGCAAAGCAGTGCCTCCAACCCCCAATCCCGCTAGCCTATCCAGAAGGATACCATGGTCGATGGTATCGAAAGCTGCTGAGAGGTCCAGGAGAACCAACAGGGATGCACTCCCCCTGTCCTTCTCCCTGCACAGGTCATCATACAGGGCGACCAAGGCAGATTCTGTACCGTACCCGGTTCTGAAGCTGGACAGAAATGGGTCCAGATAATCATTTTCATCCAAGAGTGCTTGGAGTTGTCCCGCCACCACCCGCTCCAACACCTTGCCCAAAAACTGGTTAGGGTTTGTAGTATGCTTTTTAGTATGTGTGTATGTAAAAGAAAACCTAAAGATGTGCTCAACCAACACACGATCACATCAATGGCATATATGAATTTTGACTGAGATGCTTGAGCATGTAGACCTTGTGTCAATTAATAAGTTTTACTTGAATTTTGATCAAATTATTAGCATTGATAATTGTAAAATAAATGTTCATACGATAGTGATTTATGTGGCCAATACAAATGGGCAGGAGGGACCTTTGCTTACATTTTGTGGCAACATTCTCAGGTAACAATATATTGGTGGGAGTTGCTCAAGACTCTTCACATATTGTTGGTTATAGGATGCAATTGATTCCTAAATGATGCTGCTTCTATCCAGAATTCTACCAAGCTGGATGCTGGCAGCCACTGAATAAGAAAAATTCACTATATTACATTGGGCTTGCAGCAACAAGAAACAAAGTCTTACTGGCTTTACTACTCTTACAGCAATGGTCTCAATGAAAATATTCCAAGTGTTTACATTTCATGTAGATTTATACTTGAATCATAAATCAGTTGATAGAACTTCTCTGCATGCCACTTAAGGAGGTGGGGGGATGAACAAATAGGGCAGAAAGACTCAAACTATGCAGTGAGAGCATGGAGAACAGGGTGTGGGACAAACATGATGAGTATGGAATGCTAAACTGTTATTATAGGTGGGCTCATGACTACCTGTTCAGGTCACAATATTTTAAGTGGTCATAGAAGCCTTCCCATATCACCCCATCCTCTGGCCCGCTCAAATCTCAGCGGGAGAGTCATACAATACAGGATGGAAGAGGGAAGGGAATGGGATTTGGGAGATCTGAGTTCCTTCAGGAATGAAGCCCAGCCTAACTCCACAAGACTGTTGAAGGTTTGGCAAGGAAAGGAGCAGGCTTATGAAAGCCACTTGAGTTTCTTACTAGAAAAGCTGGGATATAAGCATAAATAATAAAATTAAATACTACTCTCTTGAAGTCAAGACCCTGATTGAAACAGCTTACACAGAGCGGTCTTGATCTCCTTGTTTCTTACACTATAGATGAATGGATTCAACAAGGGAGGCATTATAACATATATCACAGCAAAAGTTATATCCAGGTCAGAAAAGGCATCACTTGGAGGCCTTGCATGAGAAAAGACTCCACTGAAGATGAGCAAAGAGACAACAGTGAGGTGGGGAACACAGGTGGAGAGGGCTTTCTTCTGACTATGAACAGAGGGGACTCTGAGCACAGCAGAAAAGATCTGCACATATGTTATGACAATGAAGATAAAGCACCCTAGTGCTATACTACAGCTTAGTATGAGAAACCCAACTTCAACTAGGTAGATGTCTGAACAGGAGAGCTTTAATAACTGTGGGATTTCACAGAAGAACTGGTGGACAACATTGGAGCAGAAGGTGATTGCAAAGGTGCCACTAGTGTGTAAAATGGCATAAAGAAGACTAAAACACAACCCAATGGCTACCATCTGAAGGCAGGCTTCCTTGAACATAATTCTCTCATACTGAAGCGGAAAGCAGGTTGCAATACGGCGATCTTGTGCCATTATAGTTAGGATGGCAAGATCTGATGCAGCAAAGAAGAAATAAAAGAACACTTGAGCAACACATCCTGAATAGGAAATTGACCTGTCATTCATGAGGGACATAGCCATAGTTTTGGGTACCATGACGGAAACTGTTCCAATGTCCAGCATGGCCAAATTCATCAGGAAGAAGTACATGGGGGTGTGCAGGTGGTGATCAAGGGCAACTGTAGTGATGATGAGAAGATTCCCTGCAAATGCCATCAAATACAAGGCAAAGAAAACAAAAAAGTATAAGATTTGAAGTTCCTGGATGTCTGAAAATGTCAGCAGCACAAATGTGGACACAGATGTATGATTACTCATTTTTTCTCATTACTTCTTCTCATGTGACCTATAAGACAAAGAAAAAGACAGCTGTATATCTGTTGCCCCTGATTAACGGGATTCATCTAACTTATCAGACCCTCCCCCCCCAGATTTCCACTCCTTAAGCACTAGGGGGCAAACAATTGAGTCTGCTCTTCAAAGTTGTTGCGATAGTAGCTTTTTTCATTCTTTCTACATCTAGCAAGTGCATGGAGGAGGAAGCAAGTCTTTCCCCATCAGCTCTGCCCCTGTTGTCTGCTCTTTCATGAAAAGTTGGAAAGGGGAGAATCTATTCAGACAGTTTTGTGTGTGTAAGCTTCATACCATTTGGCATGTCAAATATGCAGACTTTGGCTTTAGATGGATGCATACATCCCTTCTCAAATAGCATTCATTTCCTCTCATTTCACTGAACACATAGTCCCTATCCCTTTTTCTATGCAGACATATATGATGAACATATAAAAGGAGGGGAAAATCAGAACTAAACTATTGTAAGGGACTCAAAAAGGGATTTATAAGGGATTTCATATCTCCTTCAACAAACAACAAAAATGAAAAAAGGTAGAGCAGGCAAAAAGTTGGTTGGATAGAAGGGGAAAAAAGAAGGAATTATCAGGAGAAAGTTTGGGGAAAGTATCATAATGAGAAGCATCCTAATTCAGGAACTGATTACTTGTTGGCAGCTGAAGACAGAACAGAATTGGGTCTGAAGCAGAAGAATCTAGAAGCCAAAAAGATTTAGTTTTACAGTGTGAAAATCCCTATCATCTGATTTTACATGATAACATTATAAGCTGTCTTAAAAAAAAAAAAAGTTTAACAGCAACTGAATATATCAGCAATTTTAAAATGCATTATTTCTTTGTTGTTAGAAGACACAGTGTTGTGCATACTTGCATGGGAGTAAGTCTAAAGAGCTTGCTTCCAAGGATATTGATGGAGGTAAAAATTGCTCCTTGTCAATTCCAAGATAAATTAAACTCATCTCTGTTTCTCGGCTGACTGATATGTGAATCAAACTTACCTATGTACTAGATTTCACATTTTGCACATTCAAATGCAGTTCAAAGTGCTTTAAATCTGTGAAAATAGAATGTTGAGCATAATAAGAAATATATACCAGAAGAAAGCACATTTAACATGCATATATTTGAGCACATGGTGAGATGCAAATTTTGGTGCATTTTTTCCTGTAGTTCAAAGTGGAAATGAAATGGAACAGCTTTATCTGTGAACGCAGGCAAAAGCAATAGGGCCCAGAAATAAATTGATCTGCTTATTCCTTTTCTTTATTGCATGTGTAGAGAACTGGATTCCATGGTTCTAATTGTGTACTGCTCATGGTAGGACCAACTTCTGTGTAAATTTACATAGCTTCTAGCTGGTTAGTCAGTAACATGGACCTCTGAAACCAAGAGCATAGAAGACATTCTTCTGGCAAAAAGTTTAACTCAACTATTAGCTGCGTAAAATAAAAGAGCACCCCAGGAAATTAAATATAAATGAAGCAGTAAAAAGGTTAGCATGAGAAAAAAGGAATGATTCTATATTGTTGGGTTAGCTGGTATCAAAGTATGCACATATACGATTACCATAATGTATCATTTTCCAAAATAACTAAACCATAATTCTTGATCAAGTGATGAGCTTTAGCTAATCGGGGCATGGAGAAATATCAGTAGATAGGAAAATGTCATTCATTTCAGTGGAACAAATGTGCAAAAATAAGTGCAAATTCATTAGGATCTTCTTTTGCTATCATGGGAAGACTGATCACACATGCAGGTGCTTACATCACAGTGCACTTCTGCTTTTTTGAAGAGTGTAATCAGCTTAATGATCCTGGTAGAACTTCAAAAGTACACATTATAAAACTAGAGATGCTGTGTTCTTTACAATACAACTGGAAATACTTTACATCAATGTTGGTAAAGTATCTAGATACACAACTGCAAAGTACTCACCGATACATGGATTGAATCCATTGCTCTCACACCATAGTCACAGGAAGTTAACATAACAAAACAGCATGTGTGTTTGTGTGTTATAACACCAGTGCTGAAAAATGAAAAGTGTCCAGAGAAAGAACTTGCATCATATTATGTCTTTTCATGAAGAATAATCTAACTCCCCATTCTCTGAATGATTGGCAATGTCTAACACCTGCCAACTGCCCATATCTGCCACATTCTGGATGTACAGTTTGGATATACTGAAATGCTGGCGTTAAATATCTGAACCTATCCTAGTGTTGCTAGAACATATTGTTGAAGGAAACACATTGAATAGAGAAGAAATAAACTGAGAAAGAGCATGAGAGTTGATTTAATGGAGACTTGTCCTAAGTTTAAAATGGCTCGCTGATGGAAGATTGTGTGTGCCCTGGTATGTTTGCAATGATACCGTATACACCGTTGGGACACATGGCTAAAGAATATTTTAAACATGATGTTGGTCCATGTGGAACTTGCTGCATACTCATTAGCTCATTTTACTTGGGTATGAAAAAGTACTGATCAGAAGCTGATTTTTTTTTTTTTCCGAAGAGAAATAAGGGCTCTTCATTATGCCAGTAATATTAGATTATGGTACAGTTCTACAGGGCTTCAAGTGGATGTTTTGATGTAAATGTGCATTTTATACTTCATCCTTAGCAAATTGAAAGTCTCTATACTAGCATGGTAACTACCAAATAAAATGAGTTGGAGGTGGCAGCTTTTAGACTGTCCTCATGCTTTGGTTGCTCCATGCAGTGAGCATCTTACATTCTGATAACTGTCTGATGCCCTGGCCAAAAGGAACATAGATTGACTGACAGACAGACAGATAAATGATAGATGGGTGATAGATGATGGATGGATGGATGGATGGGTGGAAGGAAGGAAGATAGATGGATGGATGGATGGATGGATGGATGGATAGATAAATAAATAGATTTGTCACCACCCATGACAACCACACACCAACCAAGATTTAGCAATGATGTTCATCTCCAGTTACAATATATTCCCTACCAACGTACATTCATCAAGGTGGCTAAATTCCTTGCCATATCCGTGTATCTTTTAGAAATTAGAAACTGCTCTATCAGGAATGAGGAAGGATTTCGTTCAGTCATGCCACCCCTGCCCTTTATGAAGATGTTGCAAAATCCTCAGTAATAATGAAAGCTCCAGATATAATCTGTTCTTTACCATATTAGAGCATTGTTTACCTTACTGTCATCCATGGGGTTGAATGCATAAATTTACCGTTATCTTTTTCAAAACAGATTGGATGTGCTGACATTGAGACATTGTTACAATTTAAAGCACAATTTACACATGATCTCCACTGCAGGTAAGGCATTGTCAGGAGGCCAACACAACTAAGCAGCAGAGGTGCACAGGAAATCATAATCTCAGTGCTCAACATTCGTGTTGATATAATTAGGAGAGATTGGTAGGAGTTACTCAATACACATGAGAATTTAGTATATTGCATTGCAGCACACATCATCAAGTTCTTCCTCTTCAGAACTCAGCAAAGAATGATTATTTGGTTTGATATGCCATAACATATGGGTATTTGAGTGGAGCTCTTTGGAGAAAATCACTGTTATTTAAAGGCCATGTTGCTGGACGATGATTTTTGTGGTATATTCTTTACAATTATAGCCTTGAAGCCTCAATGATGTTATGTAACATGGTCATCAGAAATAAATCTATGGGTTTATTAGCAAAAGTGTAGACTGAATCTTTGGAGATGTGGTTTCTAGTACCCAAAGCCATATAGCTAACTGGGTGGCTTTTGGCAAATGGCTGGTTCTCAGTCTAACTCACTCAAAGGTTTGTTGTGAGGATGAAATAGAGAGGATGAAGAGAAGTATTTAGGCAGCCTTAGGTTCCTTGCAGAACAAAAGGATGTAAGTTGAATAAATGGACTAAGCTCAAATATAAATTGAAAAAATAAAGGATATATTCTGTTTCATGTTGGAGACACAGAAGAAAGAGAGTTACTTTTGCTCACATTTGATGGAAATCTATTCAGATGAGATAGTATTGGTGGGAGTTGTTCAGGGCACTAAATATGCTCTTGGCAAAGGGATACCTAATAATGCTCTGTTCACCATCCAGAATTCAGCCTTCTGTATTTTTGTAGGTCTAAAACTATAAATTAATTTTCATTAAACTGAAATAAGTTTTAGAAAAGTTTAAACTAAACCCTAACTTCATGGCCAGTTCACTAATACAGCAGTCCCCAGAAGTACCTATGGAGGGATTTGGATGGATCACTACAAAAACTATGCAAAATAATCTATCTTGCATCTGGGTTGAGTGCCAATTTCCATTTACTTAAGAAGTTTCAGTATTCAGATAGTAGAAGCCAAAGCCTTAAAACTGTTACAAAATGATCCCAGTGAATTAAATATTAGAAATACTAACATTTCAGGTGTATTTATGCACAGATTATAAATCAGGTAAAGGTGCGAACCTCAAACCATTTTAGGCTGCATATGCCTAAAGAAGGGAAGAGATGCACAAACAAGGGAGAATGACAGAGAATGTACATGAAAAGGCATGGATAAAAGCTTGTGCAACAAAATTAATGCATGTGGAATACTACATTGTGTCTGTTCAAGGTAATAGAGAGGCAAAACACAAGCTAAAAGACTGAACTAGGAGAATCTTTATCGATACTAGCAAGGATCTGAAGGCATATCTGTGCAAGAAGGTCAAGTTGACCAGCTTGTGACAAGACTGAACAAGACTGCCCTGCATGTGAGCATTACAGACATATGATTACATTTCCTTAGGGCCACACCATTCTCCCCATGTCACCCCATTCCAGGGTCCCAGAAATCTCTCTGGAAAAGGAAGTTTATGCCAATATGCTTATGTATTCAACCATCCTGGGATGCCAGCATTGTCAGGTCTTACACTGCTACATCTGCAACTTCAACACTACACTGAGGTGCAGGGAAATGTCAGTGGTTGTTGTGCAAGCTTTGTAGACATAGGAATGACCACTGACATGCAGAAGGTCGTCTAAAACAGCCCATGTAGAATAAAGGTATGAAGGTGTAAAACTAAAGATTGTTTTTTTAAAAATGTCCTAAATCTTAACTTTTTCCACAAAGCAGAATTGATTTCTTTGTTTCTCATGCTGTAGATGAATGGATTCATTATGGAAGAAATTACCACATATATCACAGCAAAGGCCATGTCCAGTTTAGAAGATGCATCAGTGGGAGTCTTTGCATAGGCAAGATTGCACTAATGATGAGCATAGAGACAACAGAGAGGTGAGGTAGGCAAGTAGAGAGGAATTTCTTCTGAACATGTTCAGAGGGGATTCTGAGACTGCAGCAACAATCTGAATGTATGTTCTGATGATGGAAGTATAACGTCCTGCTCCTATAATACACCCCAGAACAAGAAACCCAACTTCAACCAAATTAATGCCAGAGCAGGAGAGCTTTATTAACTGTGGGACTTCACAGAAGAACTGAGGGACAATATGAGGGCAAAAGGTGATTGCAAACGTGCTCTCAGTGTGTAGGACAGCATAAAGAAGACTGACTATCTCCCCAATGGCTACCATTTTAATACAGGCTCCTTTGTGCATGATTCTCTCATACTGGAGTGGGTTGCAGATAGCAACGTAGCGGTCGTGGGCCATTATAGTTAGGATGGCAAGATCTGATGCAGCAAAGAAGAAATAAAAGAAAACTTGAGCAACACATCCAGGATAAGAAATTGACCTGTCATTCATGAGGGACATAGTCATGGATTTGGGTACCATGACTGAAACTGAGCCAAGATCTACCACGGCCAAGTTCATCAGGAAGAAGTATGGGGGGGGGGTGTAGGTGGTGATCAAGAACAATTATAGTGATGATGATAAGATTCCCTGTAACTGCTGCCAGGTACAATATAAGGAATGCAAAGAAACGGATCATCTGTAGTTCTCGGACACTGGAGAATTGCAGCAGCAGAAATTTCAATATGGAAGTATGACTGCCCATTTTATCTTTGCTACCTGTGAGAGGAATGGGAAGAAAGAACTGTTAATCTAAATGAATTTATTGACAAATTTCCTCTACTTTTCTCTCTCTAATTTCCAATACACTAAATGGCTAACACCTTGGGAAGGGGAGGGGAGCGGAAGACTTTACTGATTATCACTGCAAGGTTATCATGGCAATTTGTCAACTGAACGTTTCCTACATAAAGCAAATGAGCAGAGGAGGAAGTCGGATGGTTTTTATCAGCAATGTCCATTCAGTGGAGTACTACAAAGGGGGGCATCTATAAAGACATTTGGGTGTGCTTACAGTATGTGTAATCATAAGCTCCACCCAGTTCTTCATACCAAGTATGCATAGCTATTTTGTTAGGAGAACCTTACTGCAAACAGCTATACATAGACAGGAGTGGTTTTCTTTCATTCCTCTAAAGACAGAGTTCATCTCCTCATTCTTTAGCTTATATCAGATACATAGGATCAGAAGAACATTAGGATACTCTTTTGTTATCCTAATAACCCAATATAAAGGAATGAAAAAGACACATCATTATAGTTCAGTAAATTTCCTTTTTGCTATATGGAAAGAAAACATTAATGAACCTGAATTTCAAAAAAAGTTAAAGCTGGGAGAAAGAATGGCAGATATTTTAAGAGACAAGGAATTTAGAGAAAAGAACACAAATTCAGGAACATAGTAGAAAAGGGAAGCTGAACTAAGGAAAATAGAGGTCTAAATAGGAGAAGAAACTAAAGCCAAACAGAAGTTAGTTTCACAACATGGAAAAGCCTCCACTTCCTCTTCTATAGCATCTCATACTCTCTTAAAGAATAGTGATATTTCTCTGTGCATTGAGGGCACCAACCCATGCATGCTTTCTTTCCAGTAAGTATCTGCAGCTCACAGCCAAGGTAAGATCAGATGCAAAATTTACTCATTACCAATTCCAGTATCAATCAACCTGGTCTGTGCCTCTTGGAAGAATGTGTGAAGTAGTATGTGGATCAAAACTTAGCTATCAACAGAATTCCTCATTTTATAAAAGTTCAAATGCGGTTCTCAATATTTTGAATGTGTGACAATACTGTAGTTCAAAATGTAAATTTTAAGAAGTACAATTGGAAATGCATATTTTGAGGGAAAATTCCTGAGAAAGAAAGTATGCACTTAAAGACAAGGTTCAATGCAGGGTTTTTTTTTTTTTCACCCCCTATCTTAATTATATTTTTATAGAACTGGGCTCCATGGTTGTAATAGTGTGCACCCTTCCCTGGGTGTGAACCAATTCAGGGCCTAAAAGTGAATAAAAATGCATTGATTCAGACTGATTAACATGTCACATGAAGCTCTCAAATCAACAATACAGAAAATATTCGACTGACAAAAACAGTCACTCTCCTTTCAACAGTTAACGAAGCCTACAAACAAAGAGTAGCCTCAAAGAATGAGTGCAGTGAGGCAGTCAACAGATCAATATGTGCAAATGTTTGTGTGTACACATATGAATAAGCTAGTAGCACACTATGAAAGTCTATCAGTGCAATCATATTTTCTTCATTAGAACTACATGGTAATACCTGAAGTAGTGGTGAGCTGTTGATATAAGAATGTGGACAAACTGTGGTGCATAAAAATGCCATCCATTTCAATGGAAGGAATGTGCAAGGATATGTGCACATACATTTGGACTATCTATTGAAACAGGTGATGGTGATCTGGCCACAACATACATCTGTTTTTATCAGAGTACCTTTATACTTACAAGTTACATTAGACTGTAATCTTGATAATCCTGTTAAAACTTGAAAAGGGCATGCTTAAAAGCAGACAATATATTTTAGTCTTTTATAAAACCACTGGAAATAATCTGCATCAAAATCAATGATGTGTCTAGACACACGGAAGAGTTCATTGAGACATCAATCATACCATTTCTCTTACAGAATAGTCACAGGAAGTTGGCATAAAATGAAATAGTGTGTGCGTGTTATAAAAGTAGTGCTGAAAGCTGAACTACTGCCAGGGAAAAATCTCTCCTCCCATTATGACTATATCATGGAGTACGAAAAGAAATTACCCATCCATTAGCAGTAGCTGTCTCAGATAGCTGTTAAAGCCCATCATCTGACTGTCTCTAACATTCTACTCATGCACTTTGGGTATACTATCAGATTAAATATCTGTCCCTGTTCTAGTGTGATTGTCTACAGGTAAAAAACATGGTACTGAAAGAAACAAATCACTATGTGAACAGGAACTCAAACCTAAGAAAGAGATTGAGAGCTGATTTGGTTTGGATAATCAAGCAAACAGTAAGAGAGAGTACGCACTGGCATAAGAGCTGATGTGAAACCTTCTCCTTGAAGAACAGACCCATTTAAAAAGAAACATTTTCCACTATTTGAATATCATAGTGTATACATGCATCCTCAGTGCAGCTGGTCCCAAATATTATGCTTTAAGCAATTTTAGTAAAAAAAATTAGGTGAGTATAGAGCAACCACACAAGCATGCACACATACATGGGTGGTGGGGGGTTCCAGCTTTACTAGAAATAAAAGGATAGTTGAAGGTGCCTTTATTTATACCTGGTCTTGATAAGGTCTTCAATGCTAACCTCAGGGAGTCTACTTTACCTTAACAGCAGATTCCCAGAGGACAAAGAACAATTATAATTTCTCTTTAAATGTATTGGTTAGTAATGTGCAAAGTCCCATGTTAAGTCCCAATATCTCCAAGGGTGACTGAGAAAGACTTCTGTCTGAATCCCTGGAGGAAGATTGGTACCAATCTGTGTAGGCACTAACTGGGTTCACACATCACAACAAGCAACTCTGCTTGGTTTCTGCTGTGTGTGGTTTTTTGTTTGGAATTGTCTGACAATATCATGGTTTCTACGTTAGTGTAGTTTCCATTCTCCTCACTCAGTCTTCCCACTGTTGGTTCATATCCCATTAACCACCATGCCTGAAATTAAGTTCTGTGTTAGATGGCTGGAACAGCTCCTGCAATAGCTGCCACTTTTCCAGGAAACTCTGAAGTAGCTACAGACCAGGACCATAGAAACCATGATACCAGGTTCAGACAACCAGAGAAACCACGGCAAAGCATGGAAGTCATAGAACAGACTTTTTTCTTATTACAGTGTCTGAAAATCAGATGCATCATTCTGAAATATCATGAAGGGGTTCAGATGACACAACAGACCATACTGCACCAGAAACCACCATGGCATGGCATATCATATCATGTGAACCTGTCCAATATTATGTCAGTTGAGCAATTGCCCCATAATATTCTTAAGCCAGAACACATTTTGGCTTGATGCATACCAGAAGCCAGGAAGTAACATTTTCATGATTATAAGTAGCAAAGTGTTTTGATGGAGTAACATCTTGCTGCTTTTACATATGGCCAATTGATTATGATTTTTTGACTGACATGGAAGAATGTTATTGGAAGTACACCACTAATTGATTCTTTCGATTAGATAACATAATTTTCTGTTGCCTTCCAATATGATAATTAGGCATTATGAATTTAATACTGCATGCATTGCTTAAGTCAAGACATGCAGTTGATTAATCATCTCTTGTTATAAATCTATGGTGCAAGTCCACATATGGAATTCAACATACATTTCTGGTCACTTTATTTCATAATATTTTGTGTAGATTTGGAGCTGGTATAGAATAACAAGGGGCTGGAGCAGCTCCTCTATAAGAAAAAGTTGCATAGCTAGAACTGTTTGGCTTAGAAGAAAAGTAAATGAGGAGAAGTTAAACAATGTGGCATAATAGGTAGAGAACCAGTGTAACACAATTGTCAGAGTGTTGACTTGGTACTTGGGAGAACTGAGTTTTAGTCCTGACAGAGCCATGAATCTCAGTGGATGACTTCAGAGTGGTCACTGTCTCTCAGCCTAACCTATCTCAGAGTTGTTAGGATAAAATGAGAGGGAAAGAAGACCTATGTAAGTTGCCTTGGGTTCCTTGCAGGAAAAATTGTAGGATGGCACTATAAAAATGCATCAGTAAAAAAAGCAACTGTACAAAATTATGTGCGGTGTGGAGAAAGTGAACACCTTCCCATCATAATATTGGAACCTGTGGTCTTTCTATGAAACTGAAAGTGTTTCATGACACATGAATGGAAGTATTTCTTCACATAGTACATAGTTAAGGTATGGAATTCACTATGCTGAGATGGTTTCAGGGATGGGTTTGGAAAATTCATGCTGAATACAGCTGTCAGTCAGGATGGGTATATGCTTTAACATCAGAGGCAACATACCTGGGAACAAATGTAGAAAGATGAGCAGCTTGTTGGCCTCTATGAGAACTGAAAGGCCTTTTGTCCCATCTAGCATGGCTTTTCTTATATTCTTGTCAGAGATGTCAACATCACATTACCATATGAACAGTCCTAGCTGAGGTGAAGTGGTAGTTGTTTTATGGTTGATAGTCACCTAAATGAGACTGACCTCCATTGCTTGTTCATGTCCAAGAAATGCAAACATGAACAGGACCTGACAAGTAGGTGACAGAGAATTTATCTGAGATAGTCAAACTTTACATGTGAATGACATCAGAACTTATCAGATTTTTGACACTCCTTGCAAATGCAAGAAAGGTGTGAATACCCTCCCACCCTTTTTAAAATATTTATGTGTACTTTTGGTATAGCCACACAGAGACAAATGTCTTTCATTAGAGAAGTGAGAATGGATACCAAAGCTAATTGCTCAGACTAGATTCCCATCATCTTTCCAATTATTACAGTTACAGAATCCCTTTTGTATATTTCAAAGGCTCACCATTTCTCAAATATACTCTAATTTCAAGAAATAAGAGGACTAGGAATACTGTACAGCTAAATGCTGTCAGATGTATACTAGATTTGCTTTAAATTTGTCATATCCTCAGCTGTTCTGAAACTGCAGATTTTAACAGCCCTCCACCTATCTAACCATACCTGCTACAGTCTTTTTTTTCAGGTGGGCTCAATTTGTATTTTGTATTATAAGAATATTACAAAGTCTTCAGAGCTCCCTTGCATATTAATTGATTTTAGTTCACTTTGAAAGCAGAAGAGCTTCCAACTCCTCTGGATTCCTTTGCATTTCCACGTTATTTTCTGGAGTTTTAAATACTTTCTCCGTTCATTCCAAGGATTTAGTTGTTTTATGAGATAAATTAATTTAACTGAACTTCATGGGATTAATTAATTTAACTGAAATTCATTACTATTCTAGCTGTATTATTTCTGTGTTAAAATGAAAGGCTTTACACATTCATTAATATTTTCCACAACTCTCTTGACTGAAAACATTCTTTTGAGAAATTTGAAGAAAGGGAATATGTATTTCAAGGTAGCAGAAGACAAATGATGCAACAAACTTGTTAATGCTGACCAATTATGTTTCTGCTCAGTGCTTGGAAAGGAGACTTCCTGATAATACAGAATACACTGCTTTGATTTCCTTCATCAAAATGAGGCCAGATATAAGTAGAAATATTAAATAAATTCAATGTGTGAAGGAAAGGGAGCTTCTTTTAGCCACTGGTAGTACTCTGGTAACACAGATTTAAGAATGTCACTGACAGTATGAGTAGTTTTCCTTCAACTGTGAGATTTGTTAATAAACTCCTAAGATAATAGGATTATTCAAAGTCCCAGCTCAGAGATACTCTATCTCTCTCATAACATTCAGACCCAAGATGTTCTCATTAAGTGGATTAGTGGGAGGTTTAGGACAGATAAAAGGAAATACTTCTTCACACAGTGCATAGTTAAACTATGGAATTTGCTGCTATGGGAAGTAGTGATTGTTACCAGTCTAGATGGCTTTAAAAAAGGATTGGAATGATTCATGAGGGAGGAGGCGATCAGAAGCTACTAGCTTTGCTATCAATGGGCTTCCTCTTTTACTAGAGCTGGCATGCCTGCATACACCAGTTGCTGAGGGCATTAGGAAGTTTTGCACAGGTTGCCACTATATGTACAGAGTGCTGGATAGATGGACCTTTGCTCTGATCCATCATGGCTTAGCTTATGTTCTTATGCTTTAACAGTGAGTTAAATGAGTATGTCCTTTTGATGTTATAGGAGCATAGAATATGTTCTTTTGGTGAAGATGGTAGCTTTGCTGCACAACACATTTTTGACAATGTTTCCAGTTTCTTCCAGTTGATAGAGAAGAATCCTGTAGTAGGCATCTCCCTATCTTCTTTATCTTTTATCCAAGAATGGTATGCTGAGGTTGCTTACTGAAAAATAAAAGCATAAGCTTCCACATCCACTAAGAGGGAAATCATTATGATTTCGGCAGCAAAAACAAAATGGAGGAACTCAGTGAAGTCAACAAATTGGGTGCCAGTGTGGCTCAATCTAAGCAAAAGGTTGCTAGTAGAGGAGAATCAGCTGATAACACTTGGTCTACAAAGGAACAGATGGATCTTCATTGACATGAAAAATGCATCGAAAAAGAAGCCTACAAGCCAAGACCCAACCAGAATATGGATATGGACTCCCAGTAACACACCGCAGTAGTGGAGAGTATCATAAATGGCTAACAAATGGTCAAAGGTAATTGTTTTATTCAGGATAAATATGACACGACAAAGGAAGAAATAATAGAGAGGTAGATTAATACAACCTGCAAAAGAGATATTTTCCTCCTTTTCAAAGCAAGTTGCAATGTATTTGGGGAACAAGAAAAGATGTAATTTGATGGCATCTATAACCACTCAAGAAATCAAGGAATTAATTCTGAAAAGATGAACGTATCCATACTGAAGGACGAAATGGTTTATGATAGGGATGATAATTTCCTTTCTCTGGTCTAAGAGTAGGGATGCAGTAATAGCTAGAAAGTTCCCAAACCACTTTGGACACTGTTTATCTACTTTGAAAGGAACA
>NW_025336248.1:1917386-1925936 GCF_004798865.1 Varanus komodoensis
TAGAATGTGTGACAAAGATAGCATGTGGAATCCCATTGTCCAACCCTCCATGAATGTATAGCAGTTTTTTATAATGTGTGAGCAATGCATCGTTCATTCAGTCATGGCAATTGTGAGTTTGGCCATTACATTGTCCATTCATTTATCAATGAAGACATCATAATATAATGTGAGACCTACCTTTTTGGTTAGAGATCTTCCCTTCTGGACATGGGTCACAATCATAACAACAGAATGGCTTCCCCTCCTTCTTTTTCCTAAAAGAACCTGGGTGGCATTTCTCATTGCACACGGAAGTGGGTGCTGTCTGCCCATAAACAGAAGCAAGGACATCCTAAACCTATGCTTCTAAACGCTTTTCTCAGTAGATGCTCCATGTAAAAACCAGGGATATCAGAAAGAAAGATTTAGCATTTCATACATAAAACAATTTCATATTTTCCAGGACAATTTCATATTTTCTTGTTTTTCATAAGAAAATTAGACATAAGAAGCACTGCTTTAACCTTCATTGCACAAATAGAGCATTTTATCTGTCCTAATTCTTCCTTCATACCATTTTAAAGGCAAATTAGGCACATAAATTGAGAAGATCAACAGTGCCATGTTAATTGTGTGGATGAAAGAGTTTAAGCAGAACTGAGATAACAAAGAGAAAAGGGTGTTCCTATCCTCCCATTGTCACAAGGACCTCCCCTACCCTGCCTGAAACTTGTAGTTTCACTGGTAATCAAGCTGCAGCAGGTGCCAGGGGGGCTTGAGTATCAGTACTTGCAAATTTCCATATGAACTGAGCTCCTGAATCAGAACTTAGTTTTCTAATAGACTTCAATTTCCTGAAAGTTTGATGGAACTTTTGGTGTTAAAAGTAATGAAAGTATCTTTAAGAAATGTGAATATTCATGCAAAGAGTGTGTGTGTGTGTGTGTGTGTGTGTGTGTGTGAGAGAGAGAGAGAGAGAGAGAGAGAGAGAGAGAGAGAGAGAGAGAGAGAGAGAGAGAGAGAGAGATTATCTGAAATAGATAGATTATTTGGGCCTGGAGGTGGGGATCTGACTCATGTTTAATATTCCTTTTTGCAATGAGAACATTATCTGAAGTACATTTTCATCAGTCCAAGAGCAGGGAAGGAAGTATTTGATTCCCTCTCCCCTCCCTTGGAGTTCCAAAACTAATCAGGGGGCCCCAGGACTACTATTCTTTTTTTTTTTTTTTAAGTGCACATGAAATTCATTCAGAATCCAAAACTTCAGTGATTTCAGCTGCCAAGTTCAGTATAATTTCATAAATTGTTGATTGTGACAAGGACAGAGTATTGGATCAGTCATTCTGGTCACTATGCATCTGTAGTGATTGTTTGGGATTCATGGATAGAGAATTACCTGGTGGAAACATGATATGGGAGTGTTTTTCTAAATATAGGGTAGAAGATTTAATTAAGGAGGGTTGCTCCTGTTCAGAGCATGCATAACTTTATGAGGAATCGGACAAATAAATTATGTAGGATGGATACTAGAAAATGTATCCACTGAGGTTGCACCAAGAAGCACCGGTCAGATACAACCTGATCAAATGTGTGGTGCCAGGTGATGATATCCTCATCAATGGTGAGCTTTTTGGCTTGTACATCCCATGGATCCATCCTTCCAACTTTCACTCTTGAGAAAGATTTGTTTGGGAAAGTAACCCAATTGATAATATCAAATCCACTTTCCAGTTCACCATTCTCATCCAAAGACACCTGGTCACCCACAGTGTTGTTAAATGAAATTCTTCGCAAGAAATGATGGAGCTACAGTCAAAGAGTGTTAATTAATCACATCATATGGTATCCCTCCATGAGCAACAAAGTAGCAAACTTCAAAATATAAAAAGTGGTGCTGCTATGCTTGAGGGGTTGTAACAGTAATGTTAGGGTTGTAAGGTAATACCTGCCATGGTTGGGGATTTGGAAGTGCTGCTGCCAGTCTGAGCTTGGTAGCTGATGAAAACATGGCATGTAAGGCATGTGCCACAATGTAGACTGCACTGTATACACTGTAGCTTTGGGGAGTCATGCTCATTTCAAAGAAGGGTCCAGAAAGGCTCTGCAAGGTTTCCTTCCCAGTGCATGTTCCAGGGCCCTCTCCAGCTTCATGGCCATATGAAAATAGGCAGTCAAAAGCCTGCTCCCAAAAGTCCTTCATAAAATTGTCCCCATTTAGTAAGTTTGGTTTTAAAGCCAGAAGAAAGTTTTGAAATCCTGGCACTTCATTGGAGTGAACTGCAAAAGATAATGTTCCCTGGAAGATATGTATATCCCAGTTCCTGTGAAACTGCACTGCTGGAAAATCCCACTGTGCTGTCATGATCCACACTCTGCCCAGAGTTCCTTCCATATTTTCATTCTGTATTAGCAGTAACTTCAAGTCCAATGCTGACTGAGTTTCTGCAAATACAACAAGCACTTTGGTTTTGTTGTGACTGAAAAGATGGAGCAGAAACCCAGTGTTGAGGTACCTGTCAGATAATTCAGAAAAACTAGTAAAGGATGGTATTCTTGCAGTGAATGCAGAACAAATGCCACTTTGAGAAAATATTGCCATTAAGATCTGTTCAAAATTCTCTCCTTTGTCATCATCCAATGTGATGATTCCAACCCATGTCCATAAGAAATGCAGCAGTAGTTGGACAAGTCCAGCATACTGATATTCTTCACTGGGGACAGTGCGGTAGATAAAAGGGAACTGGGTCTTAGTACTCAGTATAGGTCCAAATAAGTAATAAGCAATCTAGGCAAAAGCAAATACATAGGTGAAAGCAGAAGGTAATTACTATCACTATTAGTATTAATATAAACATTGCTGTAAGTAGTATTCCATACGGCCCAATAGCTCTCTGGGCAGTTTACAACAAAGTAAGGGTGTAATCCAACTCTCTCTCTGTTTAGATTCACAAAAACCTCAGCTCAGTAGTTTATGTGCATCCAATGTTGACCTCTGCCACCCCCAAGCTTTTTTCCATACGCTTTTTTAATCTATATGATTATTTTTCATATGTCCATAAAAAGGCACAACTGAGGGAGAGGAAAGGAGGCTGGGGAACTGCTAGTAGTCAGGGTAAGCCATCACCTCTAGCTCCCTCCCCACCAGCTGGCATGCCCTTTTCTGAGGCCATGGGAAGGCAGTTTTCCTGGATCTTTCCATGCCAGCTCTCCCCCACTCCCTCCACTTGTCTTTTAGCATGCCTAAGTTGACAGGTTACTTCCCAAAAAACTCCATTTTGATAAGCATTTTTCCTTTGCCCTATTTCTACCAAAACCAGTAAGCCTCACATACATATTCTACCTGAGGAATTTTGTAAATACGTAAGATGCTGGCCATGTAGAAGGAAGTTTCAGAATCAAGTCCTCCAATTACAGCTATCAGATTCTTCTGTGTGTCACATTTGTAATTGAAAGCAATGGTTTTCAGGCTAAACAGAAGATTGAGGGTGCTTTGGTAAGTCATCTTTTCATTGAAGTAGCTGTCATAGATGTGGAATCCCAATGTAATATTCAGTAAAAGCCTGGGATTTTCATTGACCTCCTTCACGGCCAATACCAAGGCCAGAACATGCTGGTAGTTTTTTGTCACAACACTGTAATGAGAGTATCGGCCAACTCACATACATATTCTAGACTTCATAGAATACTTCCTGAGTCCCTTCTAATGTGTCATGGCATTTTGAACATTTTTATAACCACACATCTTTAAACTAAAGACATCCAAAGCTTAACAACATTGAGGAACTGAGAGGAGTATAGAACAGGTAGGTAAAACATTGCACAGAACAACTTTTAATTATGAAGCAGAGATACAAAATAGCTTTTCACTGTTATTACAGATTGTTCATATTTCTGAAGCTGTGTTTGGGATAAGTAAAATACAAACAATTTTTGGTTTTTTATGAAGGGAAAATTGTGTCCAGGAAAACTTCCACTTCTTCCTTCAGTTTCAAAGAGAAGAAAAACCAACTGTAGTGCTTAGGAAGGGGAAAAAGCTAATAATGTCCAATTGTCTCACAGAAATATATGAATAGCAGTGTAATTATTAAAATATTGTAGTTCAAGTTTACATTGTGAAGAAAAGAATAACTCCTTGATCGTGCTTCTATTGAAACAGAGGATATTTAGGATATTAATCATTTTCCAAGATGAGATACTGATGAATGTGAATAGGGGTTTCTGTGTTTGTGTGTGTGTGTGTGTTTGTGTGTGAGTGAAAGAAAAGGGTGTGGAGAGAGATCTAAATCCATTTATTATGAAACTCCTGTCAAAATACTGTTAAAAGCAATAACTATGAAAGCAGCATCCTGAATGTTCCCTGACAAGCTAGGTTTAAAAAGTTCCTAACATCTGAAACTTCAACATTATCAATAAAATCACAATGTCAACATTTGAAATGGGAAATACATTTAAGATTGCAAAAGAGATGGTGACAGAAGGGTAAGGAGAATATAGAGGAAAAGGAGGCAGCCTACAATGATTTTGTGTGAGCACACAAATTGTGTTCGAAGATTGTGTTCAAGGGAACCAAGGTTCAACTTGGATGCCAGGAAATACTTGGAGGGTATGGAATGGGGGGTATAGAATGGTCTTCCATGAGACATGGTTAAGGCACCATTGGTGAGAGTGTTGAAGGACAGGCTAGACATGCACATGGGAAGCATGTTGTGAGTGGAGTCGGCTGGAGCCAGGCTGTCAGAATAGATGGCCCAGGAGGCCTCTTCTGACTCGGTCTGTTTCTGTTTCTATTTCCAGAGGATAAACCTGAGTTACTAAGGAAAAAAATGCAAAGAGTTGGAGCCAGATTTATATGAATCAGCTATCCTAAGGTAAGGATACCTGATTCATCCTTCCTACCCTTCCAGAGCAGCACTTCTAGTTCCCTGAAACTCCTACACAGAGAGTTAGAAGTCCCTGTTGAACTGGATGAGTGATGCAGTCAGGAGAGGGAGAGAACCTGAGAAATTGGACACAGGAAACATCTTCAGGTGAAGCTGTTACTCTCATGTAATGTCCCTCCCTTTCATGGAGAATACATCCTGGATCCAACCCACTGCATCCAGAATAAAAGAAAGTTTTTAAAAATATGAAGATTGAAGGTTTGTAAGCCATTAAGAGACGCATAGTGATTGGGCAGATTGGAAATATCCCAAATAAATAAATAAATACATAAATAAGGGAGGGGGAGAATAACTAAAGATAAAGTTAAATGGATATTTCTGAAACAACAAAAGACCCATTGATCAACATATGTCCCTTAAGTTGCACTATAGAATAGGAAAGGTAAGATGGAGAAAGGAATGAGATAACCTGCAGAGGACATGCAATATGTATATATTGATTTATAGATAGAAAATAGAAAAATGATAGAAAGATTGATATAACTATATATACACAAAAGACTATTTATGAACCATATCTACCACGTATTCTTAATTAAGCTTTATAAGAACTTGTCAAAAGTTATCTAATGAGAAATAAGCAGATGTCATAGTCTCTATCATCAGCCTAATATGACAAAAGACATTTCACTGGGAACAAAGCAATCCTTACACAGGTTCTTCAACAAACATATCATGGGGAGATTGATCAAAGAGCATTGTGTCAAAAAAGGAGAAGAACTGGGAAGACATCAAGCCAATTGTGAGGTCTCCTGGTTGATAATACTCATGTGGGATGTGCAGGGGTTCATTCATACCACAAATAACAGACTGCCCCTTGCCCTCAGTGTGAGACACAAACACCAACCACAAAACTGGTAGCCACAGCAAGAAGTAAAGCATTGCAGTCAAAAAGTGAATCCTTTTGCACCTTTGGGCTTCCTCTCACTAATTATCCTTCAATGTTAGCCTAATCACAACATCCTGATTTTCTGAATTCCTGACTCATCCTGTGGCCGAAAGAGGAACTTTCTGCAAGGTAAAACCTGAAGAGAATCTGGATGGAGTGCAGCATCCCCACCATTTGTCTCCCAGTCTGAAAGGCACAGGCATGCAGGACACGTCGTCTTATTTCAGTTGATGATTGTGGCAATGGCTACTGAAAATGACTCCTGGGCAAGAAATGCATTTAGATTATTATTATTTGAGATGATGACAAGGTGGATAGTAATCTGTCCAGAGTATTGTTCTCTCAGCAAAGCAGCAGAAGATAGCATGTTCCGCAGTTGCTGTCTCTCTTCTGGGACAGAAGTGGCACCTGGGCTTATTAGGATGGAAAGCACGAAACAAATGCATAAAGTGTTGTTTGAATGATGTCTCAAAATTCTCTGGGCAGAATGGGGTGGTAATTTTACTGAATTTCTCCAGTGGAAGAGAATTTTGCCAACCATTTTTCACAGGTGGAGCTCACCACTGGCAGAGGCTGTAGCATGGCAACAAGACAAATTGTATGCTGTCCATTGTGAGGTACTTTGCATTCATCACAATGGAAGGGTAGCCATGATGCTTCTGGGTAGCCAGTGTTGTGTCGCTTTCCAGAAGAGCTGGAACTAGCACTGAGCTAAAATTTTATGAAAGATTTCTTCCCTTACAAAAGAGGGTCCCATTTTTTTCTCTCATTCCCACGGTGCTTTCTCTTCTATTTCTGTTGTGTTCCTGAACAAACCTGATCATGGTGAGGTGCCCAAATGTGCTGTGTGTTTCTCTCTGTGGCACATCTCTCCATGTCTCCATATATTCGAAAGCTTACCCAAGCTTGGAAGCTAAGTAGGTTTGGGCCTGGTTGGAATCTGTATGGATGACATAGTGCTGTGAACTGCACAGAGCACTGCAGATACAAGTGGTATAGAAATTTTTAAAAATGATGATGATGATGATGATGATGATGATGATGATGATATCTCTGCAGCTTCCCAGGCTACTGCTCTTCCTGATCTGTGAAAAAATAAATCATATGGGAAGAAATATCTCATGACGTCTTCCCCTGGGCTTGATTGAAGGTGCACAAAGCTAATGAGACTTCAGGTTACAGGAGAGATGACATTATTCAGTCAATAAAGACTAAGACTAATAGGGAAGTGGGACACTGGGCACATTGATTATCTACCTACTGTGAGTCCAAGAACCTCAAATTCAAGATTTTCTCCAAAAATATTTCATTGCTGAAATTCTTTTAAAAAATCATTTCTTTTCTGTAAGATTGAATGAGAATGGATGAAAAAATGGGGACCATTGTTTTGTTACAGCACAAGAAAGAAAATGCCAATGAGTCTTTGCATGAAGCTGCAGGGCAAGTGGACATCTCCCCTACTACAAGACTTTCCCCATTTATAAATGAGTCTCTGTGGCCCACCCAAGCCTTCATCTTTATACCATGTGTGAGGGCTTAAAGTGGCTAGTGGATTGGGGCCATGACTTCTAGTCCCACCCACTATATCTCCAAGAACACTGGCTCCAACCCACTAAGTTCAGACTCTGCCATGTAGAACTGGCAAGGTCTGAAAGCACTCTACTCACATTTGCATGAAATATTGACAATCAGGGGAATGCAGCTTAATGATATGAAGCTGATTCCAAAATGAATACATTTCCTTCCTTTCCATTCAAATGTAGCTGTCTTCACATTCAGCATTGCTTGTGCTGGTTATCAGCCTATGGATGAGAATGCCTGCACTTCTTAACTGATTGGTCAACTTCTTGGTCTCAATATTTAGTCTGTCCCATTAAAATTTCCTACAGAACTTGATACTGTCAAGTTCTTCTCAGCCATCTGATTTCTTGGTCAGTTGCCCTTGGAATTTCAGCTAAGCATTTCAATTCTACCTCTTCTTCCAGTTCTGATTTTGAATCTGAGGCAACAGGCTTTGAAGGCTGTAGTAAATGAGAAGAGGGTCTGATCCCCACACATTTTTCTTGTTTAAAATAGCTCAAGCAAACAAGGGAAAAATTGAGGGAAAATGAGAGGAGCTCAATGGCTTCACTACATGAGGTTCTTGAACCATTGTTTTACTGAGGTATCTGTCTCCATTTTGATTATAGAAGAAAAAGGAGCATCTTTTCCATGCTACATACCATTAAGTTTTCTTTACCTTATGATGACCCCATTACAAAATGGAAATCATTATGATTTCAGCAGCAAAAACAAAATTGAGAAACTCAGTTAAGTCAACAAATTGAGTGCTGACATGGTCTTCCAGTAATACACCACAGTACTGGAAAGCATTCATAGATGGGTAACTAATGGTCAAAGATAATTGTTTTAATCAGGATGAATTTGACATGACAAATGGAGAAATAATGGAGAGGTAGACTAATACAATCTGCAAAGGAGATAATTTTCCCTTTTTCAAAGCAAGTTGCAATGTATTTGGGGAACAAGAAAAGATGTAATTTGATGGCATCTATAACCACTCAAGAAATCAAGGAATTAATTCTGAAAAGATGAACGTATCCATACTGAAGGACGAAATGGTTTATGATAGGGATGATAATTTCCTTTCTCTGGTCTAAGAGTAGGGATGCAGTAATAGCTAGAAATCAGTTCCCAAACCACTTTGGACACTGTTTATCTACTTTGAAAGGAACA
>NW_025336248.1:1926036-2137924 GCF_004798865.1 Varanus komodoensis
TAGAATGTGTGACAAAGATAGCATGTGGAATCCCATTGTCCAACCCTTCATGAAAGTATAGTAGTTCTTCATAATGTGTGAACTATGCATGTGGGAGAATGTAGTTTGTGGCTGAAAATCTACTGCATTCCCTGGGCGCAGCTCCCTCTACTCTGGTCCATTTTATCATGCCCCTGAATCCAAGTTTCTGGTGAGCATGCCCCTGGATGACTCACCAGGAAAAGAATGACCTGTGCAAGCAGCATCCCAAGCCACCTGCAACAGCCTTTGTGCTGCTGCTGATGATGTGGAGGAAATGTGCAGGTTACATAAGCTTCATTCCACAAGCATTCAGACTTATTCTCAGTACAGCTCACTTTGCAAGAAAGTCTGTGTACACCAGAGGGACGGTATCAACTGAGCTTCGACATCCCTAATGTGAACCCCGCCCTCCCTTCTCAAAATCATTGCAAATCAAATTCAGAACTAAAATTAAATTTCCCATCTTTTCCTAATAATTAATATAAATAGTAAAATGAAACAAACCCATCCAACAATATAAGATTAAACAGCAACTGCAACATTAGAAACAAAAGTATTTTGTTTTTCGGTGCCAGGTGAAGACCTTTTTATTTAAGCAGCATTTTAATTGTTAATATTGTTGGATTTTATCTGGCCAGGACGGCTTATTTTATATTGGTATTTTTGTATTTTTAACTTAATGTTTATATTTTTTTAATTTAATGTTATAATTATTTTTAACTTATTGTTGTAAGCCACCCCGAGGCTTCGGCGAATGGGGTGGCATAAAATGTTTTAATAAATAAATAAATAAAGCTTGCATAATTTCGGGGGCTATCCACTGAGTGCTACATATATGACTATTTGGCCACTGGACAGAAGTCAACTGTGTGTGCTCAGTGTAATCAGCTGTTACCTCTCAGGGAACAAATTCATTCCTGCAAAGCCAAGTTTGCTGACCTAATCTAAAAGAGGCAGAGAAGCCCTCAGGAACCAAACAGCAGGGTCTGCAGTCCAGAGTGACCATTCCTGCTATATAAACTGGCATCCTTGGAGAAAGAAGGCATCATCCTGAAGAAGGAAATGATTTCCCAGAAGGGACCCTTTCTTTGAAAGATGAACAAATATGCTCTTGCTCTAAGTGGGAAGGTGGGGTCTTGCAATGGTAGTGGAAATCAGCTCATTAGACAGCACAGACAGATGGGTTTCCATTGGGTGTGTAGAACACATGGAAGATTGCCTGCTGGTGCTATGATTGCGGATATCACATGCCATCCAGATAATCTTTTAGATAGTGTTGGTTTGGAGTCAGTGGTCATGGTCCACTTTTGTGCCAGTGATGTGGGGAAATATAGTTATGAGGTCCTGGAGGCATAATTAGGAAAGGATTGAAAATAAAAATTTGCAATAGCATACCTATATAAAACTACAGTATGCCTGCACTGTGTACTGCTCTGGTTACCTCACCAAAAAGGATATTGTACAGTTGGAAAAACTACAGAAAGGGACAACTAAAATGATCAAGGGTCTGGAATAACTCCCTTATGAGGAATGGGTGCAACAGCTGAGAATATTTAGAATAGAAAAAAATGGGTTAGTAGGAGGGGATATTATAAAGGTGGCCTGTTGGCAACTGGCTTGCTGCCATATCAACAGCATGCTGGACTACATGGACTACTGGTCTGATCCAGCATACGTCTCATGTTTTGATGTGTTGTTGGGTCCATCAGATTCCCAGCTTTGAATACAGGGATAAACATGACAGAGCTATATCTACTAATATATCTAGTCTAAATCCACAGATGCTTAGCTCAGCAACTAGAAATTAAAAGGAGCTTGACCATAACATTCTCCATTCCTTTTTTGATGATGACATCATACCGTGATGTGATATCTACCTTTTTGGTTAGAGATCTTTCCTTCTGGACATGGGCCACAATCGTAACAACAGAATGGTTCCCCCTCCTTCTTTTTCCTAACTGAACCAGGATGGCAGTTATCATTACACACCGAAGAGGGTAGCGTCTATTCATAAATAAAAGGAAAAGAAATGCTGATTCTATGCTTACCAAATGCTCCCCCCCAGTAGCTGCTTCATATATAGATTCATGGCATCACAGACCACATAGGGCATTTTGCTTACAGGACACATTTCTATCTCCAGCGAAATTCCAAATAAACTCGTAATCCAAATGGAGCAAAATCAAGTTATTAAGTGTGTATTCAATCCATGTATGCATCTTTTAGAAGCCAATGCTATATAACATTTTCATTAGTTGTGTATTACATTTCTATACCACCCAGTAGCTGCAGCTTCTCATGTGTGCAAGAGTAGTCTATGTAGGAAAGATTTAAAATGTACTGATCCTAGTAATTAACATTCTATAATTTTTGATTTCTCTTGGATAGAAAATGGTACTCATTAGGAGGATGGAACCCCAAAATAAGCACTACATCAGTATTATTTATTTATGTTTAATTTATTGGACTTTTATCCCACCTTTTCCTTTTTCTGTTTTAAAGAACTCAAAATGGCTTACATCATTCTTCTCCTGCTCTCAATCTTATTCTCACAAAAAATGTCTAAAATTGACATTAAAATACTCATCCCACCTACCTGGTTAAACATGCCATGCCAAGTGATGATGTCCTCATGAATCGTGAATTTTCTTGCTTCTAAGGCCCATGGATCCATCCTTCCAACTTTCATCCTTGAGAAAGATTTGTTTGGGAATGTAACCCAGTTTATAATATCAAATCCACATTTCAATTCACCTTTCTCATCCAAAGACACCAGGTTTCCAGCACTATTATTGAATGAAACTCTCCTCAGAAAAGCATGAAGCTACAAAGTGATAAAGATAACCTTCACAACATTTTGAAAGAGGGAGCAGTTTGCATGCATTTATTCATCTTTCACTCTGATGTTTGTACAGCACCAGTTTTATATAAAATATTGATTTCCTTCCTTTCTATCCACCAGGTGTGACAAAGGCTAAATATATTCCGTATATTTTTTTTGCCACCAGGTAAAAACCTTTTTATTCACCCAACATTTTAAGGTGTAAACAATTTTAGTCTGGTTTTATTATATTCTCAGTCACATTTTGTCATTCTGTCATTGTATTTGTTATTGTTGTGTATTTATTGCCATTTATATTGTAAGCCATCCTGGAACAATTGGATTGTGTAGGATGGAATAAAAATATTCTAAATAAATAAATAAATGCACAATTTAAAACCCAGCAATGGAGTAAAAGCAAAGGGAAACTTCATCTGGAGAGGGGGGAGCGGGAGAAGAACTATAGGGCCCAAATCAATTTCTTGGTTTACAGTTTAAAGGATTGCCAGAATCAAGGATTGTTCCTGTAGCTGATTCAAACGATCCACACAGGCAACAAAGAAAACAGTTGGATTCTTTTAATTTAAAAAAAGAAAATAAAGTGGGCCATGTGAAAATGAGTAAAGATTCTTGCCACATATACTCTTGTTTTCTGATTCATGATAAGAGTGGAAGTGTATGGACTTCTGAAGCTAGTGGGAAACTGGATGAGAAGGAAAAGAAATAAGCATTTTGTGCTTTGCAATTTCCCTTCCCTGTTCCCTTGTTTGAACAGAATAGCCTTATACATTCTCCTGTTTATGACGGTAAAACTGCTTTGGTTTTGAAGTAATACCTGCCATGGTTGTGGATTTGGAAGTGCTGCCATCAGTCTGAGTTTGGTATCTGATGAAAACATGGCATGTAAGGCATGTGCCACAATGTAGACTGCACTGTATACACTGTAGCTTTGGGGAGTCATGCTCATTTCAAAGAAGGGTCCAGAAAGACTCTGCAAGGTTTCCTTCCCAGTGCAAGTTTCAGGGCTCTCTACAGCCACATGGGCATCTGAAAATATGCAGTCAAAGGCCTGCTCCCAGAAGTCCCTGATAAAATTACCTCCATTTAGTGAGTGAGGATTCAAAGCTAGAAGGAAGTTTTGAAATCCAGGCATCTCATTGTCCTGCATCGCAAAAGACAAGGCTCCATTGAAGACTCCTATATCCCAGTTCCTGTGAAATTGTAAGGCTGGGAAGTCCCATTGAGCTGTGAAGATCCAAACTCTACTCAGAGTCTCTGGACTATCCTCAGCCTGAACCAGCAAATATTTCAAAGATAAGATGGCATGAGTTTCTGCATAGACAACAAGGGCTTTGGTTTTTCTGTTGCTGAAAAGATGGAGCTTGTCCTCTATCTTCAAGTATATGTCATGTAACTCAGAGAAATCTGTCAGGGAAGGCATTCTGTCAGTGAAAGCTGGACAGATGTCACTCAGAGAAAGCATTGGCATCAGGGTCTGTACAAAATTTTCTCCTTTGTCATCATCTAATGTGATAATCCCAATCCAAGTCCATTGGAAATGCTTAAGAATTTGGATAATCCCAAAGTACTGATGTTCTTCATTGGGAACTACCCGATACATGAAAGGAAACTGACTTTTAGCACTCAGCATAGGACCAAAAAAATAGTAAGCAATCTAGGCAAAAAAGGAATTACCAGCTATGAAAAATATTGCCTCCATGGTGGACTTTATACAGATATAACAAGTGTTTCTGATAGATTGATAGGAACATTCTAGGAGATTTTCAGCATTGAATAAAGAGATATTGTTTGCCTTTCCTCCCAGGTAGCAGTTGATCAATCCCTGCTATTCATTCTAACTAGAAATGGCTCCAGCCATTTTGCTGCTTAAGGTGAAGAATATGATGGCTCTCTTTTCACTTCTATGGAGAAAAACCAACCACATAGGAAGCTGAGTCTTAGTTCAATATTACTGAGCTCATCCAGCACATATTAGGATAATAAGAGCACAGGACAGGCTGTTTGTCACACAGAGACCTGTCTTTCAACTCCTTGACTTTTCATGGCACCTGATGAGCTAATGCCTGGGGTAGCCATTTCACCCTGTTTAATGATCATGATGGCCTTGATTGCACTCAAACCAATATTTTGGACCAATTGATAGCACACATTCTTGTTGGACAAGCAAGCCGGCTTTTGGTAATGCCAAAAACAAATTGTAAGCAGATATTCTAGGAGATTTCTTGAAATAAGGACATTCTAAGAATGAGATAAACCTCTCTATTGCTATCGCATTCCTACCTCCTCCCACTTTCCTTTGCACTTCCACAAATGATCACACCAGTCCTGATGATATAGGAAAGTAGGACCAGTGTCAGAGTTATGAAAGGCGCAAATCCCACCTGTGGAATTCTATAGATGCCTAAGAGGGTGGCCATATAGAAGGAGGTTTCAGGGTTAAGTCCCCCAATAACAGCTACCAGATGCTTCTGTGTGTCACATTTGTAGTTAGGCACAATCCTTTTCAAGGTAGAAAGAAGATTCAGGGTACTCTGATAAGTCATCTTTTCATTGAAGTAGCTGTCATAGATATGGAATCCCAATGAAACATTTGGTAAGATCCTAAGATTCTTACTGATTTCCTTCACTGCAAACACAAAGGCCAGGATATGCTGGTAGTTCTTCATCACTACACTGAAATGAGAGTATAGTAATGAATAATTGTAAATAATTGAACAATGAGTAATTGTTATTGTTTCTGAATATATTATTACATATTTTCAGCCTATTCATACTATATTTAAACCTGTTGGATTACTTGTGAGTCCACATTGTTCCAACAGAAGCACTTGTTCTGGGGACATGCTATTGTATAAATCTTTACAATATATTTCTCTAAAATCAATGAAGTGATACTTTGGAAAACAAATGAAAATAAAAAAAGTTGGGATGAGTTTAATTTTCATAGAACAATATAAGTCACTTGGGCTGTATATACGTAGAACACATCTGTTTACTTTTGAAATAGAGAGTTACCACTGATTACAAGCTTTCTGTAATGCTCATAGAGTACTGCATGCAGTAAGTAGAAACATTAGGTATCCCATCAGATTTCAGCTGTATACCAGTTGCTTTTGTGTAAAACACATATATAAGTATACACACAATATATAGAACACCTTATCTATATGAAATATTTAATAATAATATTAATAACAACAACAACAATAACAACAACAACAACAATACTACTACTACAACAAAAACCAACTAAAGAATACTGGGGTGCTTCATCAAATTCAAATGGACTTGTGCTTTGGTGGGATATATACCCTGAATACCCACATTTCGTTTAGTTTGGAAAAATATGCTGGACAGAGCTTATCTGGCAAAAGGTTGCCTAGAAAAAGCAAGAACAATGACAAGTAGAACTTAAGAAAAAGTTGCCTTGCTGCATTCTAATTCACGGCACTGTTGCTTTGATTGTGATTTCTACCCCCAAAATAGGTCGCTGCATAGGAGAAGGGTAAATCAGAATGTCATTTCTGCATCCACATTCTGTTTTCAAGCTCTAGAATTAATGTAATAACGTGATCAAATTGTTATCAACCTCTTGATTTTTGTCCATTATCTTAACAGTATTATCAAATCAATACTGAGTATACTAGAAGCACAATAAAACAAAACTAGAAGAACTGTTAATAATTTGTCAGAATAAAAGCTGGATGACAGACATATAGATAAGAACAGTGAATGGATAGATAGTGCTCCTCCATAACATTTAGAGTCACAGAAGCCCTGTGAGTTTGCTCTGGGTTTAATAACCATGTACCAAAAAATTATAGTTATAAAAGTTACAAATTTATAAAAAGTTAAAGTTTAAAAGTTATATATAATTAAAATAATAAATATACTTTAACAATATGCAATTATATATTAAATATGATAAAGTCATGATAAAGTCATCTAGTTTTAGTGTCAAGGTACATGTGAAGGAAAAACTGCAGTGACTGGAAAGTGTATTTTATATGCATGGAAAGACAGCAATGATAGGACAACATGGCAGGATGGAATAAAAGTGAAAGAAAGCAAAACAAAAACCTGATGATAAAATAAAGGTGAGAATGATTAAAATAATAGAGAAAAGTGGTATAATGGGTAGATTGATGGACTTTACATCTGACAAGATATATCAGTTGTACTGATGGCTACATGCTAATTTAAACCCAAAAAGGCAGTTTGCCTAATGCCAATGGCCAAAAGCTGAGCATGAGTAGGAGGCACTCATGTCCTTCTTGTGGGTTTTGTATGGGCAGCAATTAAACTCTGTGCAAACAGAACACTGGACTAAATGTGTTCTGATCCAATATGGTGATTCTTGTGTCCTTATGAGGAGTGAAATGGCACAATACAGTAATCAGCAAGTGAATTCTATAAAAAGCTGGGCACACATCCCAAAATAAAACACCAAAGCACCATGCTATCCATCAATCTAGTTCACATTAAAAATAAAAGAAAAAGAAAAAAAACCTAACATAACTTTTCTGAAATATCTGCTCATAGGAATTCTAATAACCTGCTCATAGACATCGCATGGAAACAAGAAGTTTCTTACATAGGCTCTTTAATAAATGATTCACTGGGATGTTCATTGAAGTTTATAACATTAAAAAAGGAGAAGAACATAGAAGAGATACCACCAATTATGAGGTCTCCTTGCTGATAGTATTCATGTGGAATCTGAAGAGGATCACTCATGCCGCATATAACAGAGTGTGACTTGCACTCAATGTGGGGCAGAAATATCCACCACAACGTCAGTAGCCATAGCAAGAAAAGCAGCATTCTAATACAGAAGTGACTCCTTTTCTATTAAAGCCAAATCTACAGTTCCAAACTATTATCTAATGTCCATTCAAAATGATGTTTCCTGACTTTTCTATTCAATGCTGATAGCATCTGCCAGCAGTTGTGCCTGTCCACAATCTGTCTCCCTGAGCTCTGAAAGGCACATATGTATGAATGTATGCATATGCATATGTATGTATATCTTCCCATTCTGATTGTTTACTGTGAGAGCAGTCACTGGAAATCTATGTAGCTTTTGGCAAGAAAAAACATTGGTGTAATTTTAGACAATTTCAGGTTTACGTTATCTCCCTAAAGTATTCTGCTCATAGGCAGCAGAGCAGTTGATGAAAACATGTTTGTTAGATCTCATGTCACATCTGTTCCTTGATGGCAACAGTATCCCACCTGAGCTTAATGCAACAATGAGCCTGAAAATTCATGTGGTGCAGTTAGGCTTTATGATGGAGACAGAGAGCAATTGGCCATGGTTTGGACAAAGAGCATAAAGTTAACAATGTCTTCCCCCAGTCCCTCATTCTACAGTTACATACCATGTTCTACATTGGTCTGCTTGTAAAATATAGTCAGAAGTTTCTAAGGCTATGTTAAGCCTCTCAGAGGAACTCCATGGTGGACCTCATACACTCAGCCTCATTCTTTCCATCAACTATAGCATAGTTTCACTTGGCCTAGACTGTAAGAACACTTTCTATTCCTCCTTTCTCTACCTCAAGTGTGTCTTCAGAAAACACAGACCCCTATTGTTTCTGCATCATTTATAAGAACTAACTGATAAAAGAATATTCAATCTTTTGTGAGGTGAAGAATCATAATATTTCTTCAACAGGATGGTGGGAAACTCATAGTCTTCCACATGCTGTTGGTCTCCAAATCCCACCATTCCTTATTATTGGCCATGCTGTATGGGGCTGATGGGAATAGGGATCTTAGATCTTTCAAGGTCCATGGGTTCCCCACTTCTACTATAACAATATACTTTGAGCTTTCTTCCACAGGTGGGGTGAGTCTTAGCATGGTAGGAAAAAGTACATAACTTACTGAAAATAAAGACAACTGAACTTTCTCCTCCCTCCCTCCCTCTCCTTACAAAATAATCAGCAAAGACAATGAAATTCATAGATTTTTCCCTTTTGTGCAACTAGATTTAAATATTATAGTTCTAGGAAGCATTTTCTTGTCTTTATCTTTTTTTTTGGTTTTCTTTTTTTTTTTCCTGCAGATGATAGAAATAAAGAGATAGTAACAGTTATATAAACTATGAAAAGGTAATTCAAAACCACAACCATTAACCAGTATGATTGATTGATTGATTGATTGCACTGTAATGATTTAGTACAGCCATTCCCCATCATTCATTCTAAAAATACAACATGTTCCATACAAACAAGAACCACAAAACAGAGCAGCAGGCCAAGAGATAAATAGGTCATGACAGCAGCAATAAAATATCTCAACTTGATTAGGGTGGAGCCAGAGTATTTGGAGATAAAGTGGCTGGTGTTGGCAGTGGTGAGGAACACTTTCCTTCAGCTTCTCCTGATTTACCAACTATGCCCTTACCTGGATGAGCAGTGCCTAGCAACAGTGACCCATGCTCCGGTAACTTCCCAATTGAGCTACTGCATTGTGCTCTACATGGATTTTCCTTGAAGATGCTCCAGATATTTCAATTGGTTCAGAATAGTTACCAGGATATGAATGGGGACTGGCAGGTACTCTCATTTAGTGCTTGTCCTATGCAGTTTACACTAGCTGCCAATTGAAGTCCAGGCCCAATTTAAGGTGCTGGTAATGACCTATAAAGCTAAATGGCTCCTGGATACCCAAAGGAGCACCTTCTTCCTTATGCACCCACCCACCCCTTGAGATGTGAGGCACAGGTCCTTCTCCAGGAGCCTTCCTTGAAGATGATTAGGAGATCAGTTACCCAGAGAAGGTTCTTTTTGGCCAAGGTGCCCTAACTCTGGAATTTGTTCCCCAGTAAGATTTGCCTGGCACCTTCACTTTGTTCTTTTCAGTGTTAGGAAAAAACCTTTTTATTGTCCCATTATTTTAATATTTAATTGGGTTTATTGTGGGTTTTATTATTGAGGTTGGATGCAGTTCCTTGTTTTGTTTTATATATTTTTTTTCTCTTTCTTGTAAGCCTTCCTGAGATGCTTGCAGGGGATGGCCTATAAAAGCTTTTAATTAATACATAAAATAAACAAACTGTGGGTGGGACTGGTAGCCATGGCCCCAATCCACTAGCCACATTAAGCCCTCACACATGGTTTAAAGGTGAAGGACTGGAAAGTTTACAGATCCAAATTTATAAAGGGGGAAAGATTCTTGCAGTATAGTCCACAGCTATGCTCATAGTGCAGAGCCTCGAGGACCTTCAACTACTATTGTGCTGTTAAGATATAATCCATGAATAACGGCGATAAATAAGAGCTACACTATGAAAGTCCTCTGAGAGCATCCACATGACCAGAAGTCATTTGCAGGTATACATCATACTACATAACACAGTATACAATGTTAAGCATATGTAAGAAAGCAGGAAGGGGACAAGACCAGTTGCTCTACAGCTTCATCCAAAGGCTCATTGGCATTTTCTTTCTAGTGCTGTAACAAACAGGGTGGAGGACAATGCTACCCATTTTTTCATCCATTCTCATTCAATCTGATAGAAAAGAAATGGCTTTTTAAAGAAATTCAGCACTGAAATAATTTTGGAGAAAATCTTCTGACTTGGACTCACAGTAGGTAGATAATCAATGTGTCCAGTGTCCCACTTCTCTGTTGCTGCTGTTGTTGTGGACTGAATAACGTCATCTCTCCAGCATCCTGAAGTCTCATTAGCTTCATGCACTTTCATTCAAGCCCAGGGGAAGACATCATGAGATATTTCACCTCATGAAGCCTGGGCAGCTGCAGAGGTGAAGCCTGGGCATGAAGCCTGGGCAGCTGCAGAGATGACATCATGTTCATGATCATCATAATCATCAATTTCAAAAATGTCTATACCACCTGTAGCTGAAGTCCTCTGTGCAGTTCACAACATTAAGTCACCCATCCAGATTTCAACCAGTCCCAACCTTACTTAGCTTCCAAGCTGAGGTAAGATCAGGTACTTTAGAGAGCACCCAGAGAATGAGAGAGAGAAAAAGTGGGCGGGGGGACCTTCTTTTGTAAGGGAAGAAATTTTTCTGAAAATTTTAGCTCAGTGCTACCTCCAGTTCTTCTGGGGCGAGTCACAACAGTGGCCATCCAGAAGCAACACTGCCACCCCTGCATTGTGGGGAATGCAAAGTGGGGGTCAGCATACAGTTGGTCTTGTTGCCATTTTGCAGAGGAAGTACAACCACCAACAGAAGAAGCCATGTTACAGCCTCTGCCAGTGGTGAGCTCCACCTGTGAAAAATCGTTGGCAAATTTCTCTTTCCCCTGGAGACATTCAGTAAAATTAACACACACACCCCCAGAGAATTTTGAGACATCATTCAAACAACACTTTATGCATTTATTTCGTGCTTTCCATCCTAATAAGCCCAGGTGCCACTTCTGTCCCAGAAGAGAGACAACACCGAAGGAACATGTTATCTTCGGCTGCTTTGCTATCTAAGAGAACAATACTCTGGACAGATTATTATGCACCTTGATATAACCTCAAATAACAGTAATCTAAATGTATTTCCTGTCCAGGTTTTTCAGTAGCCATTGCCACAATCATCAACTGAAATAAGACTATGTGTCTTGCATGCCTGTGCCTTTCAGACTGGGAGACAAATGGTGGGGATGCTGCACTCCATCCAGCTTCTCTTCAGGTTTTACCTTGCAGAAAGTTCCTGTTTTGGCCAGAAGAAGCATCAGGAGTTCAGAAAATCAGGATGTTGTGATTAGGCTAACATTGAAGGATAATTAGTGAGAGGAAGCCCAAAGGTGGAAAAGGATTCACTTTTTGACTGCAATGATTTTCTTCTGGCTGTGGCTACCAGTTTTGTGGTTGGTGTTTGTGTCTCACACTGAGGGCAAGGGGCAGTCTGTTATTTGTGGTATGAATGAACCCCTGCACATCCCACATGAGTATTATCAACCAGGAGACCTCACAATTGGCTTGATGTCTTCCCAGTTCTTCTCCCTTTTTGACACAATGCTCTTTGATCAATCTCCCCATGATATGTTTGTTGAAGAACCTGTGTAAGGACTGCTTTATTCCCAGTGAAATGTCTTTTGTCAAATTAGGCTGATGGTAGAAACTATGATATGTGAATATTTCTCATCAGATAACTTTTGACAAGTTCTTATAAAGCTTAATTAAGAATAAGAGGTAGATATATCTATAGTTCTATCAATCTTTCCATCATTTATCTTTTCTCTATCTATAGATCAATATATTCGGGGGGGAGGATACACATCCTTCTGTAGGATATCTTATTCTTTTCTCCATCTTACCTTTCCTATTCTATAGTGCAACTTACAGGACATATGTTGGTCATTGGCTCCTTTGTGGTTTCCAAAATAGCCTTTATCCATCTAACTTTACGATAACTAACTCTAAGGATAGTTATTCTCTATCTCTCCCTCCCTTCAATCTTTATTTTTTAAAATTTTGTTTTATTCTGGATGGAGTGGGTTTGATCCAGGATGTGTTCTCCATGAAAGGGAGGGATATTACATGAGAGGAACAGCTTCACCTGAAGCTGTTTCCTGTGTCCAATTTCTCAGGTTCTCTTCCTCTCCTGACTGCATCTTTCATCCAGTTCAACATGGTCTTCTGACTCTCTGTGTAGGACTTTTAGGGGACTGGAGGTGCCACTTTGGAATGGTAGGAAGGAGTGGAGAAGTCCACTTACCTTAGGATAGCTGATTCATATAAATCTGGTTCCATATCTGCCTTTGAATTTAGTCTTTAGTAACTCGAGTTTATCCTCTGTATATACTTGAAGACAATTTGTATGCTCACATAGAATTATTGCAGACTTTCTCCTTTTCCACTATATTCTCTTTAGCCATTCTTTCACCATCTCTTTTACTATAAGTATATTTCCCATTTCAAATGTTGATGTGATTGTATTGACAATGCTGAATTTTCAAATATTAGGAACTTTGTAAACCTAGCTTGTCAGGGAATATTCAGGATGCTGCTTTCATAGTTATTGTTTTAACAGTGCTTTGACAGGAGAATCATAATTCATTGATTTAGATCTCCCCCCACCCTTCTTTTTACACACACGCGCAGACACACACAAAACCTTCTATTCTCATACACCAGTATCTCATCTTAGGAAATAATTGATATCCTAGATATCCTTTGTCTCAATAGAAGCAAGATTAAGGAGTTAGTTTCTTCTTCACAATGTAAACTTGAACTACAATATTTTAATAATTACACTGCTATTCATATATTTCTGTGAGACAATTGAACATTATTAGCTTTTTCCCCTTCCTAAGCACTACAGCTGTTTTTTCTTCTCTTTGAAACTGAAGGAAGAAGTGGAAGTTTTCCTGGACACAATTTTCCCTTCATGAAAAGCCAAAAATTGTTTGTATTTTACTTATCCCAAACACAGCTTCAGAAATATGAACAATCTGTAATAACAGTGAAAAGCTATTTTGTATCTCTGCTTCATAATTAAAAGTTGTTCTGTGCAATGTTTTACCTACCTGTTCTATACTCCTCTCAGTTCCTCAATGTTGTTAAGCTAGAGATGTTTTTACTTTAAAGATGTGTGGTTATAATAAAGTTCAAAATACCATGACACATTAGAAGGGACTCAGGAAGTAGTCTATGAAGTCTAGAATATGTATGTAAGTTGGCCGATACTCTCATTACAGTGTTGTGACAAAAAACTACCAGCATGTTCTGGCCTTGGTATTGGCCGTGAAGGAGGTCAATGAAAATCCCAGGCTTTTACTGAATATTACATTGGGATTCCACATCTATGACAGCTACTTCAATGAAAAGATGACTTACCAAAGCACCCTCAATCTTCTGTTTGGCCTGAAAACCATTGCTCCCAATTACAAATGTGACACACAGAAGAATCTGATAGCTGTAATTGGAGGACTTGATTCTGAAACTTCCCACTACATGGCCAGCATCTTACATATTTATAAGATTCCCCAGGTAGGATATGCATGCAAGGAATACAGGTTTTGCAGAAATAGAACAAAGAAAAATGTTTATTAAAAATGGAGTGTTGCTTGGGAAGTAACCTGCCAACTTAGAAATGTTAAAAGACAAGTAGAGGGAGTGGGGAACAGCTGGCATGGAAAGATCCAGGACAACTGCCACTCCAAGTCCCCAGAAATGACAAAAAGGGGCACGCCAGCTGTTGGGGAAGGGAAGGAGCTGAGGTTGATGACTTAGCCTGACTGCTATCAGTTCCCCAGCCTCCTTTCCTCTCCCTCTCTGGTGCTTTTTTATGGACATATGAAAAATGATCATAGAAACATAAAGACATAGAAACAGAATGAGTCATAAGGAGCCACCCAGGCCATCTAATCTGACTCCAGCCTCCAGCCAGCTCCACTCATGACATGCCTACTTTCATTCTTGAGAAAGATTTGTTTCGGAAAGTAACCCAATTGATGATATCAAATCCACTTTCCAATTCACCATTCTCATCCAAAGACACCTGATCACCCACATTATTGTTAAGTGAAATTCTCCGCAAGAAGTGACGGAGCTACAGTCAAAGAGTGTTTATTAATCACATTGTATGGTATCCCACTTTGAGCAACAACATAGCGAACTTCAAAATAGGCACATGGTAGGCTAACCAGCCTGTAATTCCTCATGACCCCTAGATCATCCAGAAAAATATATGGAATAAAGCTTGGGGGCAGCAGAGATCAACATTGCTATCCATCACTCCATGCCTTGGATGCACAAAAACCACTGACTCGAGATTTATGTGAATCTCAGCAAAGGGTGTTGGATTACACCTTACTTTGTTCTAAACTACCCTGAGAGCTATTGGACAGTATGGAATATTACTAACAACAAAGTTTATATTAATACTAATAGAAATTATGTCCTACATTCACCAATTTATTTGCACTTGCCTAGATTGCTTATTACGTATTTGGACCTATGCTGAGTACCAAGATCCAGTTCCCTTTCATCTACCGCACTGTCCCCAGTGAAGAATATCAGTATTCTGGGATTGTCCAACTACTGCTGCATTTCTTATGGACATGGGTTGGGATCATCACATTGGATGATGACAAAGGAGAGAATTTTATACAGATTTTGATGGCAATGCTTTCTCAGAATGGCATTTGTTCTGCTTTCACTGCAAGAATGCCATCCCTTACTAGTTTTTCTCAATTGTATGACAAATACTTCAACACTGGGATTCTGCTCCATCTTTTTAGCCACAGTAAATCCAAAGTACTTGTTGTATTTGCGGAAACTCTGTCAACATTGGGCTTGAAGTTGCTGCTAATACAGAATGAAAATATGGAAGGAACTCTGGGCAGAGTGTGGATCATGACAGCACAGTGGGATTTTCCAGCAGTGCAGTTTCACAGGAACTGGGATATACGTATCTTCCAGGGAACATTGTCTTTTGCAGTTCACTCCAATGAAGTGGCAGGATTTCAAAACTTCCTTCTGGCTTTAAAACCAAACTTATTAAATGGGGACAATTTTATCAAGGACTTCTGGGAACAGTCTTTCGACTGCCTATTTTCAGATGCTCATGAAGGTGGGGAGAGCCCTGGAACTTGCACTGGGAAGGAAACCTTGCAGAGCCTTTCTGGACCCTTCTTTGAAATGAGCATGACTCCCCAAAGCTACAGTGTATACAGTGCAGTCTACATTGTGGCACATGCCTTACATGCCATGTTTTCATCAGCTATCAAGCTCAGACTGGCAGCAGCACTTCCAAATCCCCAACCATGGCAGGTATTACCTTACAACCCTAACTTTACTATCATAAACAGGCAGATATACAGGATCACTGATTATTTAGTTTTTACAATAAGTGTGGATAAATTTCTGGGAGTCTTTGGAGTTACTTTGTTGTTGTTGTTTGTCTGCTTTCAGTGATCTGGTGCTTCTTACTTCATGGACTAGCCACCTGGTGCTTTATCCTTATCCCATCAAAATTCCATCATAAAACCTGCTTCAGTAATGGGGAGAGCCATTTCATTTAAAATAGTGTTCCAGGGGATTGTCGCTTTGATGGATCAGCTGCTGCAGCAATTCCTTTTTCCAGTGAGTCAATGAGGAGGAAGGCATGAGTCAAGGATGCACTGGCCATCAACAGTGTCAATGCCCCTTTGGTGGAAAAAAAGTGGGGAGAGTCATGCAGAGTGACAGGAAGAGGGGTGCCATTTTCTAAGATGAACAAAAGAGAGATGCCAGTGGGGTACAGCAGGAAAGCAAGGGGTCCAGGATTCCTCAAAAAAAGCAGCACCACTGTTCATATTTTGGAGCTCGCTACTTTGTTGCTCCCGGTGGGATTCCATATGATGTGATTAATAAACACTCTTTGACTTGTAGCTCCATCATTTCTTGCAGAGAATTTCATTTAACAACAGTGTGGGTGACCAGGTGTCTTTGGATGAGAATGGTGAATTGGAAAGTGGATTTGATATCATCAATTGGGTTACTTTTCCAAACAAATCTTTCTCAAGAGTGAAAGTTGGAAGGATGGATCCATGGGATGTACAAGCCAAAGAGCTCACCATTGATGAGGATACCATCACATGGCACGACGCATTTGATCAGGTTGGATCTGACTGCTGGTTCTTGGTACAGCCTGAAAGGATATGTTTTCCAGGGTCCATCCTAGATAGTTTATTTGTCAGATAATTCATTAAGTTATGCATGCTCTGAACAGGAGCAACCCTCCTTAATTAAATCTTCTACCCCATATTAAGGAAAACATAGATAGCTACGTTCTGATTCAGAAGCTCAGTTCATATGAAAATTTGCAAGTGCTGATACTCAAGCCCCCTGGCATCTATGAAAGTTTCCTTACCAGTGAAACTACCAGTTCCAGGCTGGGTGGGGACAATGGGAGTGTGGGAACACCACTTTCTCACTCCTTGTGCTTTCAGTTGTGCTTAAACCCTTTCATCCACACAATTAACATGACACTCCTGATGCTTTCTCAACTTTTGTACCTAATCTGCCTTTAAAATGGTATGAATAGAGGGAGAATTAGGAGAGATAAAATACTCTATTTGTGCAATGAATGTTATAGGAGTGTGTGACTGCATTGGGAGGGGACTGCGGGTCAAAGCCTCATTTTCCCAGCTTCTCCATGAAGGGCAACACACGAAAGCTGGTGCATTCACCAGGCCTTTATTCTTCTCTTACAGTTCCCACCGCATGCTTCCCACAGTGCCTTGCCTGCTCTGGCTCCCTTCCCCCTTGTCGCTATGGCAATGAGTTGTGCCATCCCGCAGTACCGCTGCCCAATCTCTGCTTGCAGTTTGCTCTGGCCTCCCTGCCAGCGGCTGCTGCTGCAGCTCTTCTTCAAACACACGTGTGTTTCTGTGCTCTTTGCTCTCTCGCTGTCTCTCACCGTCTCTCTCTCCTCCCCCCTCTCCTTCCTCTGCCACCTCTTTATGATCCCTCCTCATGCACCATTCCACCCAGCTCAGCTGTCCCTGCCTCAGTCTGCAATGCCATACAGTTTCACACTCCCTCGTATCCCCTGGCCACTGCTTCCCAGCAAATTGCTCTCCCCACCTGGACTCCCAGCCTCGCCCTGTTATCTTTGGTCTGGCCCTGTGGAAGGCCCCAGGAAAAGGGATGAGCCCCTCTGTCTCTTCACATACCCCCCCTCCAAGAGGGGATCACCATCTTCGTGTAAGGGCCAGGGACTCTGGCGGGAAATGAAATCAGCATTAGCATGTTGGCGACCATGCCTGTGCTGGACCGTAAAGGCATACCCTGCAATGCTAAATACGAATGAGTGAGGTGGGGATTGTCATCTTCCATCCTTCTTAGCCATTGTAATGGAGTGTGGTCGGTGACCAACATGAATGGGGCACCCCAGAAATAGTGTCTCAAAGCCAGAGCAGCCCATTTGACAGCTAGAGCCTACCTCTCTATTGTGGAGTACCGGCACTCTCGTTGCTCCAGCTCATGGCTCAAGTAGAGTACCGGATGTTCTCCCTGTGTCAGAACGGCTCCCAAGCCCACGGTTGAGGCATCGGTTTGGAGGATAAAGGGACGGGAGAAATCTGGCGACTGTAAAACAGGCTGGCTGAGGAGACAGGTCCTCAGTTCTTCAAAAGCTAGTTCCATCTCCTCAGTCCATATCAGGGCACAACTTTGCCTTTTCTTAAGTGCCTCTGTCAAGGGGGCAGCTTTGGAGAAGAAATGATGGATGAATCACCGATAGTAGCTGGCCAGGCCCAGAAACTGTTGTACTTCCTTCATGGTGTGCAGCCGTGGCCACTGGCTTAGCTTCTCCACTTTATCTGCCATAGGCTGTATCTGCCCATGACCTACAATATACCCCAAATAATGCACCTCCTGTCACACTATTCTGCAGTTGCATGGATTAGCTGTCAACCCAGCCTGTCTTAGAGCCACCAAAACTTGCCGGAGGTGATCTAGATGTTCCCCCCAGGTACGACTAAAAATGACAATGTCATCAATATAAGCCGCAGCACAATGGGACAAATGTCCCAAGACCTTGTCCATAAGCCGCTGGAAAGTCGTGGCTGCCCCATGTAACCCAAAGGGCATATATTTAAATTGGAATAGCCCTACTGGTGAGGCAAAGGCTGTCTTTTCTTTGGACTCTTCAGTCAATGGGATTTGCCAATACCCCTTAGTGAGGTCTAAGGTTGAAAGGAAATGGGCTTGCCCCAGAGGATCCAGCAACCCATCTATCCGGGGCATGGGGTAAGCATCAAACCTTGATACCTCATTGACCCTCCTAACATCAACACAGAAACTGACACTCTGATCCTGTTTGGGAACCAAGACTGGCTGACTCCTCCACGCACTCACTGGCTCCTCAATCACTCTTAATTGGAGCATCTGTCTCATTTCCTCTATTATCACTTGCCTCAATCATGGTGGGTAGGGCCGGGTTGGCACCCTGACAATGGCCCAGGGACTGTTTGTATATGGTGGGCTACAACCGTCGTGTGCCCAGGTAGATCAGAGAATACTTCCGTAAATTCTGCCTCCAAGGCCCTGACTTGTGCTACTTGAGTGGGTGTTAGTTGTGGATCAAGAGATAATTTCCCAGGGGCTAATGCCTGCACCTTGGGCGACTCAGCTATACAGTCTACCTGATGACTGGTACTCTCCCTTTCTCTTCAGGCCTTGAGTAGATTTACATGGTAAATCTGGGTCGAGCGCCGCCTATCGGTGAGGCGTATCTCATAGTCCATTGGCCCCACCCTCCTAATGACCGCGTAAGGCCCCTGCCACCATGCAAACAATTTGCCCCCTCCCGTGGGCAGGAGTAGGAGAATGTGCTGGCCAGTTGAAACATCTGGGGCTGGATGTGCTGATTGTAATAGTACGGCTGCTCTCCTTGGGCCTGTTTTAAATTACTCTCCATCCGCTGAGCTAGGTCAGTGAGGTGTTTCCTCATATCCAGCACATACTGGAGGGTAGAGGTGGGCTTTGGGACTGACGCCTCCCAATGCTCCTTGACCAGGTCTAGAATTCCCTGGGGGTGCCACCCGTATAGCAACTCAAATGGTGAAAATCCTAAAGAGACTTGAGGCACCTCCTGTATTGCAAACATCAAGGGCCCCAACAAAAAAATGCCATTGTCATGGGTAGGTTGACACAAACTTTCTAAGCATCTGCTTAAGGATCTGGTTAAAACGTTCCACTAGACCATTGGTCTGGGGGTGATAGACTGTGGTGCGTAAGGGCTTTATTCTCAACAGGTCCCACATCTGCCTCAGCACCTGGTTCATGAAATTAGTGGCCTGATCTGTCAAAATTTCCTTGGGGAAGCCCACCAGGGCAAAGACCCCTAATAGCTCCTGGACAATCACCCAAGCTGAAGTACTCCTGAGAAGCATGGCTTCAGGATAGCAGGTTGCATAGTCAATCACCACTAGAATATATTGGTGTCCCCAGGCTGACTTTTGCAAGGGCCCTACCAAGTCCACCCCAATCCTTTTGAAGGGCTCCCCTATAACTGGCATGGGTATTAAGGGCCCTGATGGGGATCCTTTCCTCTGAGTCTTCTGGCATTCTGGACATGACAAGCAGTACTGCTTGGTCTGAGCATACACCCCGGGCCAGTAGAACCTTCAGACAAGACTGTCGGTGGTTTTCTCCACTGCCAGGTGGCCAGTGGTAGGCAAGTCATGGGGTAGTCATAAAACGGCTAGCCTCAGGGGTTCAAGAATCACCAACTGCCACAGTTCACCGTGTCCTTCTCGCGCAGGTACAATCCTATACAGCAATCCCCCCGCAATCTCAAAGTGCAGGCCACTCCTTGCACCCTCTCTTGCTCCTGAGGGGTCCTGGGCTTGTCTCAGGCATGGACAAGAGGGGCATCATTTTGCTGGAGGAAGACCAGGCGCTTGTAGGAGGTATGCAGGGCTGTAAGTGTTACGTCTTCCTCCTCCCCTGCAAAAGCAACCTCTGAGCTCACCTCCCTCACCAGCTCTTCAAAATGGGGCCAATCACGTCCAATTATCACTTCATATGCTAAACTGGGGACAACCCCCACCTTCCCCTTTACTTCCACCTTAGCCCATTGAGTGGCATAAGGCTTGACATCCCCATGTATACATTTCACCGGTAGTACATCCACCAAGGGGCTGCACTGGGCTTGCCTAACCAGGGTGCAACCACAGCCGGTATCTACCAAGGCCTCAACTTCCTTCCCATCCACCCTGGCCTGAACCCACCAAGCTTGCTGAGGGGCGGTGCTCACCGGGGCAGACCACCAGGCTTCCACAAAGTCACACTCCATCAATGGACAGTCTTGCCGGAAATGCCCCTCCTTGCCACAAGTAAAGCACACTGGCTTCTGCTGGAATCCTCTTCCTTTCCCACTTGTAAGGCGCTGCAAAGCCAAGGGGGGGCCCGGAGCACATGCTTCCAGCTGGGAGACATACTTAAGCTTCATGCCCCTTCCAGTGGGTGTGGGTTCAGCAGGTCTTGCTCTCTCTGGGCCCTGGTTGCACCGGCCCCCAGGGCCTTTCTGCCTCTGACCCTCCTGCCAGGGTGGCCCTGGCCTGTCTCCTACATCTGGCTCTTCCGCAGCCACAAAGTTTTCCATAAGTTCGATGGCCTCCTCTAGGGTTTCAGGCCTTTGGCACCTAACCCAGTTTCTGGCTAGGGTGGGCAGGATGCTTATAAACTGCTCCAGCAGGACCAGCTCAGCCACCTGTTCCACACTGCGGACTGCAGTCTTCCTTTATCTCAGCCCATTAGCCCGAATCTTCTGTCCCAAGGCTCTGGGTGATGTGCCAGTTGCAAATGCAACCCCTCTCATCCGCTGCAAATAGGTCTCTTCCAAAACATTCAAAATCCCTAGAATGGCAGCCTTAACTAAATCATATCGGCCTGCCACTTCTGGGGTAAGGGTATCCACTGCTTCTTGGGCAGGACCCATGAGGCAAGGTGTCAGAATAAGGGCCCACTGGTCTTTGGGCCACTTGGCCACGAAGGCAACCCTTTCAAAGGTATTTAGAAAGGCTTCAGGGTCATCTTCTGCAGTCATCTTAGAGATCCGCATAGGCCCTGGGCACTTTCCTCCCATCTGTCCTACCAAGGTCTCAGATTGAGGGCTTTGTAGTCTCCCCAGCACTTGCTGACACTAAGAGCTTTGTTTCTGGAGCTGGGCAGTGAAAAACTGCTCCATAAGCTGCAACTGTTGCATTGCTAATTTCTGCAACAGGTGTTACAGCTCCTGGGCCTAGAGCAGGGGTCTCAAACTCAACTTACCTGGGGGCCACTGGAAGTAGACTCTGGGTGAGGCTGGTCCGCATCAAGTATTCCACCACCACGGTGGTGGTTAGCCGCTCATCCCGCGTCACTCCCGGAAGCTGGCCCTGGTGCCGCTGGCACTTTGAAGGCTGCAGAGCCCCTCCCCCATGCCCTGCCCATCCTGGCAATTGGCCTGCGGGCCGTGAGTTTGAGACCCCTGGCCTAGAGCATTTGCTGTTCAGCCCACCAAGCCATCCAGGAGTCAGCTGGGGTGGTGGGGGGGAACAGCCTGTGCATCCCCCTGCCGCCCTGTCCCTGGCATCTCCACCACTGTGACCGGGGGCTGCAGGAGGGGGCTCCGGGCCAAAGCTTCATTTTCCCAGTTTCTCCGTGAAGAGCAACACAAGAAAGCTGGTGCACTCACCAGGCCTTTATTCTTCTCTTACAGTTTCCACCACATGCTTCCCGCAGCGCCTTGCCCTTGCCCACTCTCTCCCTTCCCCCTTGTCGCTATGGCAATGAGTTGCACCATCCCAGCAGTACCGCCGCCCAATCTCTGCTTGCAATTTACCCTGGCCTCCCTGCCAGCAGCTGCCGCTGCAGCTCTTCCTCAAACACACGTGTGTTTCCGGGCTCTTTGCTCACTCGCCGTCTCTTGCCTTCTCTCTCTCCTCCCCCCTCTCCTTCCTCTGCCACCTCTTTATGATCCCTCCTCATGCACCATTCCACCCAGCCCAGCTGTCCCTGCCCCAGTCCGCAATGCCATACAGCTGCTCACTTGTTCATATCCCCTGGTCGCTGCTTCCCAGCAAATTGCTCTCCCCACCTGGACTCCCAGCCTTGCCCTGTTGTCTTTGGCCTGGCCCTGTGAAAGGCCCCAGGAAAAGGGTTGAGCCCCTCTGTCTCCTCACAGAGTGCTTCTCATGCGTATTTTTCATCTCCTGGAAAATTTGAAATTATTTTATGTACAAAATGATAACTCTGTCTTCCTGATATACCCAGTTTCTACATGGAACATCAACAGAGAAAAGCATTTAGAAGAATAGGTTTAGGATTTCCTTGCTTCTATTTATGCGCAGATGACACCCTCTTCAGTGTGCAATGATGAATGCCACCCGGGTTCTGTTAGGAAAAAGAAGGAGGGGAAACCATTCTGTTGTTATGATTGTGACCCATGTCCAGAAGGGAAGATCTCTAACCAAAAAGGTAGGTCTCACATTATATTATGATGTCTTCATTGATAAATGAATGGACAATGTTATGGCCAAACTCAAAGTTGCCATGACTGTTTGAATGATGCATTGCTCACAAATTATAAAGAATTGCTATATATTCATGGAGGGTTGGGCGGTTGGATTCCACATGCTACCTTTCTCCCACTCTGAGCATTCAGGTGAAAATACATTTGGTGGACACAGCTGTGCAAGTATGCACTTGTAAGTCCTCTTTTGTGGGATCAGAAACCTTCAGAATCCTGGAGAGGGTCTTAGCAACACATACCCATCTGAGAGACTGAGTTGTCATTCCTTCCTTTTTAAAGACATGGACAGCTGTATTGAGTGCCCAGACGACAAGTATCCAGACAGCAACCAAGAAGGATGCCTTCCCAAGCTCTTAAACTTTCTGCATTACGATGAAAGATTGAGCATCGGTTTAGTTCTTATGGCTTTTTCATTCTCCCTGGTCACAGCTTGGGTGCTGGGGACGTTCATCAAGTATCGAAGCACTCCCATCGTCAAAGCCAATAATCGTGGGCTCACCTACACGCTGCTCCTCTCCCTGCTGCTGGGCTTCCTCTGCTCCTTGCTGTTCATTGGCCGTCCTCAGCCAGTCAGCTGCCTCCTTCGGCAGACGGCTTTTGGCACCATCTTCTCAGTGGCTATTTCTTCTGTTTTGGCAAAGACACTGATGGTGGTTCTGGCATTTGTGGCCACAAAGCCAGGATCCAGGATCAGGAGCTGGGTGGGGAAAAGAGTGGCGGCCTTGATTGTTCTCTCCTGCTCCCTGATTCAAGCAGCCATATGCACTGCATGGCTCTGGACTGCTCCTCCGTTCCCAGATCTGGACATGCACTCTTTGGCCCAGGAAGTTGTGTTGTATTGCAATGAAGGCTCTGTCCTCATGTTTTATGGGGTCCTGGGCTACATGGCCTTTTTGTCTTTAGTAAGCTTTGTGGTGGCTTTCTTTGCTAGGAAGCTGCCTGATGCCTTTAATGAAGCCAAGTTCATCACTTTCAGCATGCTGATGTTTTGCAGTGTGTGGGTCTCATTTGTTCCGACTTACCTGAGCACCAAGGGGAAATACATGGTGGTTGTGGAGATCTTCTCCATCTTGTCCTCCAACGCTGGTTTACTGGGCTGCATCTTTTTCCCCAAATGTTATATAATTGTCCTGAGGCCTGAGCTGAACAACAAAGAACAACTGAGAAGGAGAAATATGTAGAAGTCTTTAATCTGGGTCAAATATTTACGCAAAGGCATGCATGAGAGTCCTTCTTTACTTAGCAGGAATTCTTAGGGGTCAAGAGTTTCCTTTTTTTGAAGTTCAGGAACAGTTTCAAGTCTTCATTTTTCCATTGTTCCAAAATCAGTAACATTTCCAAGTCTTCATTGTTCCAGTGTCCAAGTGGGATCAATGCCAAACTAGCTTATAATGCAGCTATATTATCTATTTGACACAATAATTTCTTGCTTGCTTTTGCATTAATCAATTACTTTTCTGTGTCAAAAATGGTTGTTTCAGTAATAAAATATTTCTAACTTCCAAAACAGTTATTCATATTTAGACAACAGATTTTAATGGGTCAGCATGGAAATCACTGGCTCCTGATCCCTGTTATTTTTTTACTGTGGTGGCCCCAATAACACTGTGATATCAGCCACTGAAACATCTGCAGCCCCAGATAGCTTTCCCAATCAGTTGTGGAAGGGCAAAGGGGATGAAACTCTGCCATTTTTGTAATTCCACAGAGAACTCTCACACCTATGATGCAAACACTGTCTGATCTGAATCAAAGTTTTTTTTTTTTAATGCCTGCACTTATTCCTTGTTGGTTATGAGAATTTTAGAGAAAACCAGAGAAGACATATTGGCAACTCCCTCTGTCCCCAGATTTCACTTTTCCCCCACTTTGCACAGTCATTGATGAGATTGCATGAACACAATGGCATATATATTTGGAAGTGAACAGTCAGAAGTAATCCATACAATAATGGAGATTGTCAGGGAAAGAAAGTGGCTGTACTGAACAAGTGCCTGGCCAAGGTAATGGGCTGTTTGAGGGCCAATAAACTGAAACTCAATCCAGATAAGATGGAGGTACTGTTGGTAGGTGATTCAGGTTTCTGGGTAAGTGACTTGGGCCGTGCCCTGGATGGGGTTGCACTCCCTCTAAAGAACAGGGTCCTCAGCTTAGGAGTACTCTTCAACCCAGAACTGTCCCTGGAAGCCCGGAGTGCTTTCCTTCAGCTCCAGCTGGTCCACCAGCTGTGTCCTTACCTAGAAGAGAACTACCTGGCAACAGTGATGCATGCTCTGGTTACCTCCCGTTTGGGCTACTGTAATGTGCTCTACATGCAGCTGCCCTTGAAGATGGTCCAGATACTGCAGGTGGTGCAAAATAGAGATGCCAGGATGCTATTGGGGACTGGTCATTATTCTCAGTTAACACCAGTTCTCTATCAGCTCCATTGGCTTCCCATTAAAGTCCAGGCTCAATTTAAGGTGCTGGTTATTATCGATCAAGCCCTAAACGGCTTGGGACCAAGATACCTAAGGGAATGTCTTTTTCCCTATATGCTCTCCAGCCCCTTAAGATGGGCAGCAGAGGCCTCCTCTGGGAACCCTCTTTGAAAGATGTCAGAAGACAGAGCACTCAGAAGAGAGCTTTCTCTGTGCTGGTGCCCCGACTATGGAATGCATTCCCTATATGCTTTTCAGCACCAGGTAAAGACATTTTTATTTGACCAATATTTTAATGTCAATCGATTTTAATTGTATATTTATTTAACTTATTTTAAATATGTTATTTTTAAATTCATTTGTGGCATAGCCAATTTATTTTGTTTAGGACTTATGTTATATATTGTAAGCCATCCAGAGACGTCAGTGATGGATGGTCTATAAATGCCCTAAATAAATAAATAAATAAATAAATAAATAAATAAATAAATAAAACCATGGCCCCTTTGGCAAACCAGCTACTGCACACACCTGAAAGGAAGAATCTGTAAGGTTGGTTCTCCCACATTTGGAGCAAGCCAGAATGATTGCAATTAACCTTTTGTATTCAAAATTTTGTTTCCTGCATATTCCTAGAAACTTCCAGAGGAGGAGATGTCTAATGGAAGTCTTGTGACTGAATTCCAGTTTCTTGGATTTTCCGACACCTCAGAGCTGCAGGTTTTGCAGTTTGTCATGTTCCTAACACTGTATCTGATGGCTCTGATGGGGAACTTCCTGATCATCACTGTCATATCCCTTGGTCATCACCTTCATACAGTCATATACTTCTTCCTGGTAAATTTATCTCTCGTGGATTTTGCTACCATCTCTGTCATTTTCCCCAAGTCAATGAGCAAGAGCAGGTCAATTTCTAACTTTGGATGCGCTGCACAGGTGTTTTTCCTCATTTCCTTCATGGCAATGAATATCTCCCTTCTCACAATTATTGCATATGACCGCTATTTTGCCATTTGTGACCCATTGCACTACACAACAGTCATGAGTGGAAGATCCTGTGTGCAAATGGCAGTCACTGCATGGATCAGTGGTCCCTATGGAACAATGAATGCTGCGAGCACTTTTGCAATCACCTTTTGTTCCAATGTCATCTATCAGTTCTTTTGTGAGGTTCCACAGCTGCTGAAGCTCTCCTGCTCTAATCTGTACCTCATAGAATTGACAATTCTTGCTTTCAGTACATGTTTGGTCTTCAGCTGCTTTATATTCATAGCAATGTCTTATGTACAGATCTTCAGAATGGTAGTGAAAATACCCTCTACGAAGGGAAGGAAAAAAGTATTTTCTACCTGCATTCCTCATCTAACTGTAGTATCTTTATCTTCACCTGTGCCTTTACCTACTTAAGACCAGTCTCCAGATCCATGTCTGAACTTGACCGAGTGGTTGCTGTGATCTACTGCATTGTGCCACCAATTATGAATCCAGTCATTTACAGTATAAGGAATAAAGATATCCAAGCAGCTTTGTGGAGACTGATTAACAAAGGCATCACCCAGGTTTTTTAAATAAGTTCACCCCACATTAAACTTGCTGATGGATATGCTGGAATGGGTGGCTTAATGATAACCTACCTGGGAATTTGAACTTAAACAAGTGTGCAACAGTAAGAGAAAGTTACTGGGAAAAAATACTGCTCTTAATCCCATTTACAAGTATAGAATTATAGAACTGGAAGAGAATTTGGGGGTTATCTAGTCCTCTTCTGCTCAGTGTAGGATCTGCAAATAGGATGCAGCTACAGTATCTCTGATAGCCTCTGTTTAAATACCTCCAAAAAATTACTGCCCCCCACCACCACATGCTGAGACAGAGTCTTCTACTGTTGGTTCCCTCTTATGATTAATGTTCAGCTCAAACATGTGGAAAAGAGGGCGTTTGCATGTGTTCTAATTCTGGAAAATGAGGCCAATGGCTATGCTATGTTCAGGGAGGATGCTGGAAAAACAAGAGAGGGAAAAAAGTAAAAGTAGAAAAAAGGTGTTCACCATCAGTTTTCCCTAACTATGCAGCCACTTCTGCACATCCTATTCTCTATTCTATCCACATGGTTTATCTGCCTTGAGAGAAATAGAATTTCCTTTGTGCTTCTTCTATTTTTACAGAAACCATAATCAAGGATTCAGACAGTGGAATCTCAACTTGTTGTGATCCAAACCTTCATTGTTGGACTATTTATTTCCCAAATTAGATGTGAGTGGAATGCAAAAGCAATCCAGTGTTGGCACTGATGATGATCACATTGCTGTCATTGAATAAAAGATTTTAAATATGTTTCATAGCTTGTTAATTTTAATAAATGGATCCTTACTTTCTCTCATTTTGAATCCTTTCCAAGTATGCAACACAGACGCCATTCTGGGTCAGAAGAACTGCTATGAGGAAGCCCTCTCCATCATCACCACCTGAAGTAGTGAGGTCCGCCCATGCCTTTACAAAGTGCAATGGCCACTTTGAAGTTCCCATGTTCTGGGTAGTGTCTTTGATACCATAATGTACAAAGAAAGGAAATCTATTCTAGCAATGTGTGTTTCCTCATATGCATATAAAGTAACACAACTGGGGAAATGAAATTCATGAGTACTTGCAGAAATGACAACGTTTTTCAAACTGAGTGATGACTATTACAAATTGCTATGAATAATATAGATAGCTTCATTTTTTTCTTATTTTGAATATATAAATAATAATAATAACACTTCTTTTCTAAGCTGAAAATTTAGTTGCTAATGGTTAAAAAGTTTCAGATCATGTTTGCAACAATCCACCATAGAGTGAAGCATGATCCACTGCTCACAATAGGTTATTGCTTTGGTCAATAGTCAGCATACAACTTTGTCCTGTAGGTCACATTTTCAAAGATGAAAAACTGTGTGCTGCGTTGAATACAGACAGAGATGTTGTGTGCCCACAGTCGGATGAGATTCCCAGGCACGCATGGGAGACCAAGGGCTCTGATGGGAATAATACCTTAGAAGAAGAGGAGTTAATCTTCGTCCCAGTAGACGCTCAGAGTTCTCACTCTGAGGTTGGAGTTGTTGATGCTTGCAAGGTTCCAGGTGGCAAACCACCCCCAGGGGGCCAGTCTGAGACAGTGGTGGATCAAAGCACTTCAAGGACAAGCATGCTACCCTCAATTATTGTGGGAGTAGTAAGACCACAGGTGTGGCCCCTGTTCTGGAGCCTCTTACAGACTTTTAAGACCAGCATTGTGAGCTATTTAATGCACTGCAGTCTGTGCCAGGTCACAGCAGAGCTGCCCTTAGGTTCAAACATTTGCCATCTGAAACCTGTAAAGAAAATTCCAGTGCAGATTTAAGAATATAGGAAGTTAGAACTTATTTATTTATTTAAAACTTTAAAGATTGTCCCTTAACATAGCATCAGGATGGTTTAACAGTAAGACAAAAGACAGAATAAAATACAGCAGTTTAAACACAACTTAAACTTGTGAGCACACACTTCACACACATACACACAGCAGCAGGGAGAGAGGAAGCTCATTAATCAAAAAAACAACAACTCCCTGGTGATGCTATTTGTATGTCTCCACAGTTCTCCTCAGCACATTTCAGTAGCATCTTCACTTATACTGAGTTTTAAAAGCCTTGAGCTGAAGTTAAAAGGAGGGAGAGAAGAACAGCAGCCTGTGTTGGTGGGAATGAGTCAGGAAGTCTCCTCTCTATCAAGATCTTTTCTGGGATGTGGTTTCAAAATGGGCTACTGCTGAAGTTCCAAAATGGAACAAGAAGTACAGCTCTGAACAGGTAAGACTATAATAAAAGGTATTCACACATGCATGTATATATCTTAAACATATGCAGTGGTTTAGTTGCTTATTTCATGGGCTCTCGAAAAGAGGATTAGAAAGGTGAGGTTGAGAGAGGAATTTCCCATGGAAATCTCTTGAGTCTCTAAATTCAAGACTGAAACTTACTCTTGCCAGTCCAATGCCCAGTTCATGCATGCCTGTTCCTCAACTGATTGCTGCACCAGGATCTAATGACCAACACATCAAACAGTATTGACAGTCTTGTCACCATTTCGAACAAAATGCAGTGCAATAAAAACCATTCACATATTGATAGAGGTACACAGTAGATACAGTTGAAATTCTGTGACAGCTGTTTGCATGCTTATTATTTATTTAAATTTGCTGACTGGCGGGCTTGTTTGTTTTAATGACTGCACTGATCTGAAGTCCCATGTCTGATTGGAGATGAGGAAAATATTGTTGAGTTCATATTTTAATGAGTCTTATCTACCAAAACCTAACTTCCAAATCAATATGAGAACTGGAGTGCCGTTATTCTTCAATAAACACAATATTCCAGGTTTAGTAATTTTTTCTCAGAACAAAATATAGAAACAAAAATGTATAAAGTAGAAAAAATTAGTGTAAGTGAAAAAATACTAGTACTCTCCACTGCAGCTTTCATAGAGTACTTTAAAAGAGCAGCACATTGGAGTTTTATTCTTCTCTTTCTTGAAAGATCCCCCAGTTCCACTTAAATTTAATTTACTTTTTCAGAACTATATGTTGTTCCTCTACAATGATTGTTGGCATGTATCTTATCATTTTTAAAAATCAGAGAAAAGGTTAACCCAGTTTCAGTGATATTAAGCCAACTAGTTAAATAGCATGCAATTGCTATGGATTTGGCAGTCTTTAGTGGCTTGTAACACTCACGGTGTTACAATTCCTGAACCGTGAACAATTGTCATTAAGTGGCCTTTTGCTTCTGGCACCATAGGATCAATCATTTCTTTCTTTTTCTTTCTTTCTTTCTTTCTTTCTTTCTTTCTTTCTTTCTTTCTTTCGTGTCTCTCTCTCTCCCCCCTCTTCCCTCCTTCTTTCCCCTCCCATCCCATAATGTCCCATCCTGACCCATCACTTTGACAAATCCAGGGAAATAGGGTCTGAGAGAGTTGATAGGGTCAAGAAACAATTGAGATGGGAGAATGAGATAATTTATGGGAGAAAAAAAATATAGGAATGCTGTCAAAACATTTGACTTGTTTTCATATGGCTACTTTATTTCACAGCCCACAGGGTGGCACCAAAGATAAGAGGAAGAAAATAAAAATGCTCCCCCAATATCTCTTCACAAATGAAGCTTCCATGTGAGAAGATGTGCAATGGGACAGCTGTCACTGAATTTGTGCTACTGGGACTCTCCAGCAACCCTGATGCCCACTTCATTCTCTTTGCTCTCTTTCTTTTCATTTACTTGGTGGCCCTGGTAGGGAACTTTCTTATCCTTCTCCTGATCAGTTTGGACAAAAGGCTTCACAACCCCATGTATTTCTTCCTGGGAAATCTTGCGGTGGTGGACATTGGTTATATAACCAGCACTGTTCCCAAGATGCTGCTCAACTACCTGTCTCAGGACAAGAGCATCTCTCTGGCCGGCTGCTTCACCCAGATGTTTTTCTTTATCTCCTTTGGTGGCATTGAGTGCCTTTTGCTGGGTGTCATGGCGTATGACCGGTATGCTGCCATTTGCCATCCACTGCATTATAGCATGCTCCTGAGCCCCAGAGTCTGTGCTTGGCTTGCAGCAGCTGCTTGGATTCTTGGCTTGTCTAATTCAGGTGTGCATTCTGGTATGATGTCGCTTTTATCATTCCGCAGAAGCAACATTATTCAACACTTCTTCTGTGACGTCCCACCATTATTCCAGCTCTCCTGCTCTGACACTCAGGTCAATCAAATTACTACCTTTGTATTAGGTGGGGGTGTAATCATGGGCTCATTCTTGGTTACCTTAGTGTCTTATGTGTACATTGTCTTGGCTATCCTCAGGATACACACCAAGGAAGGGTGTCTCAAGGCATTCTCCACTTGTGCCTCTCACCTGACTGTAGTTAATATTTACTTTGGCACCATCATTTTCACTTACATACGTCCCAACTCCACTTACTCCCAGCAGCAGGATCGGGTATTGCCTGTGCTCTATGGAATCCTAACCCCTATGTTTAATCCACTCATCTACAGCTTGAGGAACAAGGATGTGCAAGGGGCTCTCAGGAAAGTCATGCTATGAACTCAATGGGTATCCAGTTAATTGGTTTTGCAAGATCCAGGCCCTTTTCCCTGGATAGGCTTTGTTCTTTATGCACAAGATAATTGCAAGTGCTGTTTCAGTTTGAATGGCAGTGAATGGATATTTATCAATATCTGCTAACATTAAACAATGTTATTTAATGGTTTGATTCACATGCTGTTATTCACAAAGCATAATTTTTATTGTTGGACCATGCAAAAGGATGCAGGCACTAGCAAACAGCCATTCTAAATTGTTCCTGTTACGTAAAACTCTCTGAGTGCTGCATAAACTTGATGTACCAATACAGGAAGGAATGAAATAGAGGAATTTCTGTGCAATTCAGTGTCACTTCGACTGACACAGTTTAAGGGCATGGACAGTGCTTTAATTTTTCCCCCAGTAATATTTACATGAAACCCCTCCCAGCAATTTGATGTGGTCAAGTTAGCTGGGGTGGGCAAGGGCCATTACTCCTTTCCTCTGTCCTCCATTTATCTTTGAAGCAGAACTAAGGAGCCAAACACTAGCTTGAGTAAGAACATTTTGTATCCACCAGCTCGTATACATAGGACTCTATCCATTGTTTCAGTCTAAGATTCAAAGTTATGGATTGCAATAAGAAAAGGGGAAGTACTCTACTTCAGATTCAAGCTGCAACTCTCACCAGCTCTGGAAGGTCAAGATGAGGGGACTTGATGGGTGATATGCATGACATACCAGCCCAGACTGGCAATAATGTATGATGAATTGGTTATCCTTTGAACCACCCATGGTGTTATCTGGCAGAAGTTTAGGGCAGCAAAATTGGTTTAACAGAATGATCCTCCAATGGGTTTCCCAGGAGACACAGTAACCAAATCTATCTATCTTTTTCTGCACAACAGTTGTGAACCTTTTCTGGCTCAATGCACTGAATTTTTCATTTTCCTTTTCTATTTTGGTGATTGAGATCTTGGCCAGCCAACTTTCCTGATCCCCATTTTGACAGCTCAAAGAAAATCTAGTGGGGGGGCTCACAATCTGATTTACAGGAGACATTGCTGTTGACAAGCAAAAGGATGATTCCTTTTAAACAGAGATTTAGGCAAGGATATTTTGCTTTTGCTTTTGGAAAGGAAATTATGCATTTCTGAATGGAAATAGTACCTTTCCAGTATTTGTTCAAAAGGGAGCCTTATTTTGACAGCTAAAGTGATAACTCCTGTAAATGGAGAGGCTCATTCTTTCCATATTTTTGATCACACAGAGTCTTTGGACCAACTGGAAAAGAAAGACCACTCTTAGGACAGTGAGGTCCAAGAGGAGAGGAGAGGGAAGAGGAGAGGAGAGTGGAGTACATCCTGTGTGAAGAAGGTGTGAATCCCAATATGCTATTCAAACTGAGATAAACAGAATAAAGATGGGTTAAATTTTCATTCAGGGTCAATTTAATACCTATCTCATTAATTATCCTCCCACATATTTTGGCCAAGCTGTAACAGTCCTTCATTGGGGTATGTGGTCTGCAGGATGAGGCACTGATCATCAAACAGCCTATGGCTCTGAGTTATGAATAACCAAAGGAAACATTCTGTGTAAAACAAATGTAATAGCTTCAAAATGTGCTGGAACTTTTCCTTAGTACAAAAAACAGAGTATAATAACTGATGGAGATATGTCCCTCTTTCCCTTCACAAACACTCCTCACACAGAGATCACTCCTGTCCTCTCTCATGCTGTCTATCTTTGTAACAGAACTAAGGAGCCAAAGGGTAGCTTGAGAAGGAACACTTTTGCATCCCCTAACCAGAATACACAGGACCCTATCCATTGATTCAATGTAAGACAAACTCAAATATATGGATTAGAATAGAAAAGTGGAATGCTCTACTTCAGATTCAAGATGTGACTTTCACCAGCTCTGGAAGGTCAAGACAAGGGGACTTGAAGGGTGATGTGCATGACACACCAGCCCAGACTGGCAATAAACTACAATGGATTGGTTATCCCTTGAACCACCCATGGTGATAACTCATAGAGGTTTAGGGCAACAAAACTGGTTCAACCCAATGGTCCTCCAGTGGGTTTCCCAGGGGACAAAGTGTCCAGATCAATCTATCTTTTGTGAATCTATTCTGCCTCAGTACACTGAGTTTTCCATTTCCCTTTTCTTTTTTCTGATTACAATCTCTGCTAACCACCTTTCCTGATCCCCATTTTGACAGCTCAAAGGGAAACTAGAGGAGGACTATTGCTGGTTAACAATCCCATTTACAGGCATTATTGATGCTGATACATCTCAAAGGGAAAACAAAGGTTTAGTCAAGAATTCTTTGCTTTTTTTTTGAAAAGGAATCTATGCAACTATGAATGCACACATTACCTGTCCAGTTTCTTTTCAAAAGGGAGCCTTATTTTGACAGCAGCCAAAAGGAGTAACTCATGTAAATGGAGAAGTTCATTCTTTTCCATATTTCTGATCATGCAGAGTCTTTTGAGCAAGTCGTAAAATAACCACATTCTTAGGAGAGTCAGGTTAAAGGGCAGGGCAGGGCAAAATGGATCATGGGTTCAGGGGATGTATATCCCAGCATCCTGCTCTCATTAGCAAACAGCACTCAGGCCACTGGTATGTCTCAAAAGCTTTACCTTTGACCTGACCTGCTTTACCTTCAGTTACACTGATCAGAGTTCAGCACCTGAGAATTGAAAGGAACTGAAAGGCAAGAAGCCAATTGATGTCACATGAGGAGTTTCTTTCATCAGACATTACAAAAATTGATGCAGGTTGAAGACATTGTTCAGTGGCGGCCACTTCTCCAAGAAATGCATAGTCTTCAGTGCACAATGGTCCCTTGGATGTGTTACTGTCACACCCCAGCAACCTCAATGTGCAATGTGCCTCCAGAGCCTTGGGCACCATGCATGAGTTCCAGATTTAGGCTTTCCTCTCCTCCATCAAGAGAATATGGTAATGAGCCCCATGCTCTTCTTTTCCTCACCCCAATTAGTTCTGTTGGTCTCAGTGGGTTTAAAATGAACAGCAAAGACATGTGGCAATTTATTTATTTATTTAGAATATTTATATGCTGTCTTTTTCGCAGTGCCTCAGGACGGCTTACATAAATAAATAAAAATAACAATATAAAACATGATAAAAATAAAATTCCAGACCCACCCTGGCTGCAGATTAAAACAAATATAGCTAATATTTAAAAGTTATTAAAATATTGTTGCAATAAAAAGACCTTAGCCTAGTGCCGAAAAACAAATGACTGCGCCAGGCAGACCTCTCTGGGGAACGCATTACATAGGTGGGGTACCACTGCAAAGAAAGCTCTCCTCTGGGTACTTTGCTTCCTAATATCTTTCATGGAGGGTTCACGGATGAGGGCCTCTACTGCCGATCTCAGGGGGCGGGAGGGCAAATACGGAAGAAGGTGTTCCCTTAGGTATCTGGGTTCCAAGCCATTAAGGGCTTTATAGGTAATAATCAGCACCTTGAATTGAACCCGGGTTTGATGGGAAGCTAGTGAAGCTGGTAGAGGACTGGGGTTATATGAGAATAGTGCCCAGCCGCCTTCAGCAACCTGGCTGCTCTATTTTGCACCATCTGAAGTATCCGGACCGTCTTCAAGGGCAGCCCCACATAGAGCATGTTACAGAAATTCAACTGGGAAGTAACCAATGCATGTGTCACTAATGCTAGGCAATCGTCCTCCAGGTAGGGATGCAGCTGATGGATTAACCGAAGCTGAAGGAAAGCACTCCTCGCCACCGCAGTCACCGAGCTTCCAGGTACAGCTCTGGGTCAAGGAGCACTCCCAAGCTGCAGACCCTGTCCTTTAGAGGGAGTGCAACCCCATTCAGGGCAAGGTGCAAGTCATATTAATGACCTATCATTTTAATCATATTAATTAATTATTAACAATATTAATGACCTAGCCTATCCAGAAGGATACCATGGTCTATGGTATCAAAAGCTGCTGAGAGGTCCAGGAGGACCAACAGGGATGCACTCCCCCAGTCTCTCCCTGCATAGGTCATCATACAGGGTGATCAAGGCAGATACAGTACCATACCCGGGTCTGAAGCCAGAATGAAATGGGTCCAGATAGTCAGTTTCATCCAAGAGTGCTTGGAGTAGTCCCGCCACCACCCGTTCCAACACCTTGCCCAAAAATGGGATGTTGGCCACTGTTCTATAATTGGTGGCCATCTCTGGATCCAGGGATGCCTTCTTTAGGACTGGCATGACTACCACCTCCTTTAAAGAAGCAGGCACCCAGTCGTCCCTCAGAGAGGAGTTAATCTCCAGGATCCAGGCACCAATCCCGTGTTTGGCTTTGGTAGCAGCCATGATGGGCAAGGGTCAAGTAAACAGGTGGTGGGATGTACTTGTCCAAGCACTTTGTCCACATCATCAGGCCACAATAACTGAAATTCATCCAGTAATATCTGACCCTAGAGGATCTGAATCACTTGTAGAGTCCAGCTTGTGACGAATCTGAGTGATTTTCTCCTTAAAGTGCTGGACAAAGTCATCACAGTGGGCCATCGAGGGTGGTACGGGAACTTTCTTAGGGCCAGGATGTACCAGCCCATGTTACCACTCGAAAGAGCTCCGCTGGACAGCACTGTGAGGAGGCAAAGAAAGTGGAGGAGAATTTCTTTTTCGCTGCCCTCACTGCCACAGCATAGCTCGATAATGAGCTTGTAAGCATGTTTGGGCAGATTTATCTCGTGATTTCCTCCACCTATGCTCTAGACGTCTCCCGTCCCGCTTTATCTCTCATAGTTCAGGTGTATACCATGGGGATGAACGGGCTCTGCCAGACGGGATAGGATGCTTAGGAGTGATCGTGTCAATTGCTCTGGCCATTTCCCCATTCCACAGTTCAACCAGAGCATCAACAGCAGCACCAGCTTTATCAACAGGAAACTCCCCCAGAGCCTTCAGGAATCGATCTGGATCCATCCAGCTCTGAGGGCGGACCAACACAATAGGGTCTGCAGTCTTACAGAGGGAAAGGCCAGCATCGAGCTCAAACCTCATAAGTGATCTGACCATGACAAGGGAGTCAGACACAAATTCCTCACCCTCAGATCACCCTCTTACTGCCCCATCAAGAAAACCAGGTCTAGCGTGTGTCCACGTTCATGGGTAGGGCCTATGACATGTTGAGACAGCCCCATGGCCTTCATGGAGGCCATGAAGTAGCAGCAGACTTTCATGCTTGTATTGAAAGATGGAGTTTCTCAGAGGACAAATACATGCCACCCTCTAAAAGACTGAGACAGGGGAATGTGGGTTATTGTGACTGGTGAAAGAGTTCCAGTGCAGAGTGCGAAGAGCCTGTTGCCAGTGGATGGCAACGCTAATGTCTCCTGAACATCCTGAAGTATTATGAAGCACAGGTAACAAATCAGTTCTTGCAGCATTCTTACCAAAAAAATCTTGCCATATTTTAGGGAGGGTGAAAGGAACACAGTTGAGGACTTGAGGATCTGTTGGTCTGAGAAACCTAGAATTGGCATCTCCATTTCTCCCTCTTGCAGCTTTCACTCTTCCAAGACTGATACCCTTCACTTCAATGAAATAATCATTTCCCTAACCTTGTCTGTTGTGGAGAGCTTTAAAGAACCTGAAATAGTCCCAATATGATAAGGCCGTCAACTTAGAAACAAGTAGCGGGGCTCGTTCAGAGGACTGAAGACAGCTTCAAGGAGGGAATACTTTTTCTGATCTAAACAAACTCCCTGTATTCTCTGGGTGGAAATGAAATATCTCTGTATGATGGATGGATAGTAGTGTGTTTGTGTGTGTGCTTAACCTTTGGTCTAGTTTATTCAAGACTTTGAATATTTTTCTAATATTTCTTTGCATACATTGCAAATCTTGAAAAAAATCTTACATGGAAAATGTACACAATGTTGTGCACAGTTCTTTAAGTACATGCTTTGGTATGCAGTTTGTTTTAATATACACATACATGTTTTATCATTATTTTCATGATTACACAACATTCCTGTATTCATTCATCCCCAGCTGCCTTGAGTTGTTTTTTTCTTGGAGGAAAGTTGGAGTTCAAATCAAATATGGCTCTGTAACAATTTTCTTTAACTAATAACTTAATGTGGACATGTGTTGCATTGCTAATCCTGTGAAATCACCCTCTTGCAATTCAGATAGTGACTGAAAAGGCTGGAGATATGCAGAGCAGTGCTGCAGGGCTACAAAGTCATCTATTCTCTGTATCAGCTGAGCACAAGAAATTGAAAGCAATGCATCAGGGCAAGACACTCCATAAGGGCATACATTTTTAAAGGAAGTATTTTGTCAGCAGGAATAGTACGAATGTATTGCACTGCAGTCTGTGCCAGGTCAGAGCAGAGCTGTCCTTGGGTTTAAGCCTTCTCCATCTGAAACCTGTAAAGAAAATTCCAGTGCAGATTTAAGAATATTGGAAGTTAGAACTTATTTATTTACTTAAATCTTTTTTAGACAATCCCTTTCCATAGTTTGGCACAATGGTTTAAACTGCTGAGCTGCTGGGCTGGTTGATCAAAAGGTCGCGGGTCGAATCTGCACAATGGGGTGAGTTCCCATTGCTCCGTCACAGCTCCTGCCAACCTTGCAGTTTGAAAGCATGCAAATGAAAGTATTTAAAAAGGTACCACTTTGGTGGGAAGGTAACATCATTCCATGCACTTCAGTGTTTAGTCATGCTGGCCACATGACTACGGAGACTCTCTGCAGACAAATGCTGGCTCCCTCGGCTAGGAAACGGAGATGAGCACCACCCCTAGAGTCAGACATGACTGGACTTTAATGTCCAGGGGAAACCTCTACCTTTTACCATAGTTTCAGGATGGTTTAACAGTAAGACAAAAGATAGAATTAAATACAGCAGTTTGAATACAACTTAAACTTGTGAGTATGCATGCACATACACGCATGCACGCACACAGGGGTGGGAGAGGGGAAGCGAGAAAGAGAGACCTCATTAATTAAAAAAACAACTCCCTGGTGATGCTATTTGTATGTCTCTACAGTTCCCCTCAGCACATTTCACCAGAATCTTCACTTATACTGAGTTTTAAAAGCCTTGAGCTGAAGTTCAAAGGAGGCAGAGAACAGCTGCTTGTGTTGGTGGGAATGGGTCAGGAAGTCTCCTCTCTATCTAGACCTTTTCTGGGATGTGGTTTCATAATGGGCTATTGCTGAACTTCCAAAATGGAACACAAAGTACGGTTCTGAACAGGTAAGACTATAATAAAATATATGCACACGTGCATGCATGTATATCTTAAACATATGCAGTGGTTTAGTTACCTATTTCATAGACTCTCAAAAAGAGAATTAGAAAGATGAGGTTGAGAGAGGAGTTTCCCTTGGACTTCTCCTGAGTCTCTAATTCAAGACTGAAACTTACTCTCTCCAGTCCAATTCCCAATTCATGCATGCCTGTTCCTCAATTGCTTGTACAGATGCAAGGGAAGGACATAGGATCTGTATAAATACTTCGTACATAATTATTGCTGTTATGTAATGTTTACTTTGTGAGGCATTGTTTGTGGAAGTCTGCAGCCAAGAGCTGGCCCTGATTGTGCATTTATTTAGCTGGGTTGGAGATTTATGGAATACATCATGATGAAAAAGAGGTCCATATGCTTAAGAGTTTAACTGGTTTAAGACACTCGGTTAAATTGCTGTAACTGTTTTGGAATTCCTTGGTGCACTGTATATATTCAATACTACTTCTGGAAAACATGATTCCAATTGTCACTCTGGCTCAAAGTGATGGCAGTTACAGTCCAATACAGCTGGAAGGTTCAGCTTGGAAGAAATCAACTCTTTAAAATAGTGAAGTATATGACCTTAAATTATTCATCATCGATTTTCATAATCCTACTCTGGATGGTGAGACAATTCCAATGCCAAGAAAGAAGAATTCAGTACAGGGTGTCTGACAGCTCCAATGCCTCTCTTGCATCTTGAAGTTTTGTGACTAACAGGTGCCAAATCAGTTTTTACTGAATTCTTACCAAAGAAATCTTGCCTTATTTTCTTGAGGTTGAAAGCACCACTGTCAGTAACTAGATGGCTGTCGATAACTAGATGGACTAGTGTTTTGAGAGTTCAGAAACTAGGATATCCATTTCAACTTTGTACAGCTTGCACACTTCCAAGAATCCAAGGTTCAAAGGATATGAAAGAGTCCCACTAGGTTTAGTCCATGTGGCTAGAGATGTGCAATGGCTTTTTCATATACATGAAGACAGCCTCAAGGAGGATTTACCTCTTGAGGTGTGAACATTCTGCCTCCCTCTTTGGGAGAAAAGGGGGGAAGGATTAATGTGTCCATTTTCCCATTGTAAGTTCAGTTCATTACATGCATTTAGAGGGTTTTCAAATGCCCATTTAGAGTCATCCCAAATGTTGAGTTTTGTCCAAGTATTTCCATTAAAATGTATGCACAATTTTGCATGCATTTCTCCAAAATTCATGTATTTTGTATGCACTGTTGCCTTATATTCACATTCTTTGCAAGCATGTTGATTTTATTTTCATTAATATGGATATTTCAGTTTGCAATTGGCCCAGTTTTCTGCATTTTTTCTTATTTTATATTGACAAAATACTTGCAAATTTCAGGTATGCAACTTTTTTCTTAAAATGTTCAAAGATCCAGCAGTAGTGGCAGCAGTTACAGAAAAACCTATTGAATAATAACCAAGCTGTCTTGAACTGATATGGATACAGGAGTAGTGCAAATTTTCAAGGTTAACTGATTTTGGTTTGTATATTGGTTTGAATACCAAAATTAGACAATGTCTATCCATCCTAATGTTTACAGAATGGGAAACAAGGATTGTCCACACCAATAAGTTTGGGATACATGACTGCTTTGAATCTTACATCCAAGGCTATGAATAGTTTCTCTGAGAGAAATCAAGCAACAGCCTGAGTACTCCTAAACCTTTCCTTCCATAGAAAATATGTTTAGGCCACTCACACAGTTGGAGATCTGTTTTACTACACACAGGAAATATGAGTAAGCTGATGTTTCAATCTACCTTAGGTCAAAGATGGCTTACTATTGACTGTTAATGGCAAGGAAGTTGCTAAGAGGTTTTTTTTTTTAATATATGTTGTAAGATAAAAAAATGTTAAGAGCAAATACTTAACAATGCTGCATATTGGGACACAACAGCTTCCCAAGCTTCTGGCACCATAGAAATATGATCTCTCTCTCTCTCTCTCTCTCTCTCTCCTCCCATCCAATAACATCCCATCCTGTCCTATCCCATTCCCCTTTGCAAATCCAGGGAAAACAGGTCTGAGAGACCTGGGGTCATTGAGATGCGAGAATGAGATAAATTATGAGAGGAAAAAAAAAGTGAGAATGTTTTCAAAATGTTTGGTTTGTCTACATATGGCTATTATATTTCACAGCTCACACTTTGGCACTGAAGATAAGAGGAAGAAAAATAAAATTGCACCCTCAATATCTCTTCACAGATGGAGCATCCATGTGAGAAGATGTGCAATGGGACAGCTGTCACTGAATTTGTGCTACTAGGACACTCCAGCAACACTGATACCCACTTCATTCTCCTTGTTCTCTTTATTTCCATTTACTTGGTGGCCCTGGTAGGGAACTTTCTTATCCTTCTCCTGATCAGCTTGGATAAAAGGCTTCATAACCCCATGTATTTTTTCCTGGGAAATCTGGCGGTGGTGGACATTGGATACACAACCAGCACTGTTCCCAAGATGCTGCTCAACTACCTGTCTCAGGACAAGAGCATCTCCCTGGAAGGTTGCTTCACCCAGATGTTTTTCTTTATCTCCTTTGGTGGCATTGAGTGCCTTTTGCTGGGTGCCATGACATTATTATTTTTTTATTATTATTATAACATTTCTATGCCGCCCCTTGCCGAAACCTCGGGGCGGCTTACAACATGATAAAATACATTGAAATACAATAGTACATAATAAATTACCATTAAATATAAAAATACAAAAAATACATTGATTTACAAATACAAAATTAAAATTATCAGTATAAAATAAAAATATAGGAGGAGAAAGAGAAGGAAGAAGAAGTTGCCCAGGCCAGATCATATGTTTTAACAATTGAAATGATGTTTAAATAAAAAGGTCTTTACCTGGCACCGAAAAACCAGTAACGACGGTGCCAGGCGGACCTCTTTGGGGAGTGAATTCCATAGGTTGGGCGCCACCGCAGAGAAAGCCCTCCTCCGGGTACTTACTCTCCTAATTTCTTTCATGGAGGGTTCCCGGAGAAGGGACTCTCCCGCAGATCTCAAAGGGTGGTCGGGCATATACGGACATAAGCGCTCGTTCAGGTAGCCAGGACCCAAGCCGTTTAGGGCTTTGTAGGTCATAATCAACACCTTGAATTGGGCCCGGGCTTCAATGGGAAGCCAGTGAAGCTGATGGAGGACTGGAGTCATGTGAGCATAACGCCCCGTCCCCGTCAGCAACCTGGCAGCTCTATTTTGCACCAATTGAAGTGTTCGGACTGTCTTCAGGGGAAGCCCCACGTAAAGCGCGTTACAGAAGTCTAGGCGGGAAGTCACCAGCGCGTGTGTCACCGTCGCCAGGCAGTCGTACTCCAGGTAGGGGCGCAGCTGATTAATCAGCCGAAGCTGAAGGAAGGCGTTCCTCGCTACCGCTGTCACCTGAGCTTCCAATGAAAGCTCCGGGTCGAGGAGTACTCCTAAGCTGCGGACCTTATCCCTAAGAGGGAGTGTTGCACCATTCAGGACCAGGTCAAATCCACCCTCTCCGAAACCCGATCTGCCAACCAACAGGACCTCCGTCTTGTCTGGGTTGAGTTTCAGTTTATTGGCCCTCATCCATTCCCTTACCTCGGCCAAGCACCGGTTCAGCACAGCCACTGCCTCACCTGGATTAGTGGAGAATGAGAGGTAAAGCTGGGTATCATCAGCGTATTGATGATTCCGCAGCCCACACCTCCTGATGACCTCTCCCAGCGGTTTCATATAGATGTTAAATAGCAGAGGGGATAGAATGGAGCCCTGTGGTACCCCATGGCATAGCTGCCATGACGTAGAGACATGGTCCCCCAGCACTACCTTCTGGAATCGACCGTCGAGATAGGAGCGGAACCACTGCAAAGCAGTGCCTCCAACCCCCAATCCCGCAAGTCTATCCAGAAGGATACCATGGTCGATGGTATCGAAAGCCACCGAGAGGTCCAGAAGAACCAACAGGGATGTACTCCCCCTGTCCTTCTCCCTGCACAGGTCGTCGTACAGGGCGACCAAGGCAGATTCAGTACTGTACCCGGGTCTGAAGCCGGACTGAAAAGGATCCAGATAATCAGTTTCATCCAAGAGTGCTTGGAGTTGTCCCGCCACCACTCGCTCCAACACCTTGCCCAGAAACGGGATGTTGGCCACAGGTCTATAGTTAGTGGCCATCTCTGGATCCAGTGACGCTTTCTTCAGGACCGGTCGTATTACCGCCTCCTTTAAAGGGGCAGGCACTCGACCCTCCCTCAGAGAAGCATTAACCACTTCCAAAATCCAGGTCCCAATCCCGTGCTTGGAGTTATTTATTAACCAAGACGGGCAAGGATCCAATAGGCAAGTGGTGGGACGTACTCTTCCAAGCACCTTGTCCACATCATCGGGCCGCAATAATTGAAATTCCTCCAATAATTTTGGACCAGACGGTGGCATTGGCAACTCCTCAGAGACCTCTGATTCATTAGTGGAGTCCAGCTCGTGACGAATCTGAGTGATTTTCTCCCTGAAATGCCTGGCAAAGTCGTCACAGCGGGCCTTTGAGGGTGGCATCGGATCTTCCTTAGGACCCAGGCGAACCAGGCCTTGCACCACTCAAAAAAGCTCCGCTGGATGGCATTGTGAGGAGGCAATGGAAGCGGAAAAAAACTTCTTTTTCGCCGCCTTCACCGCCACAGCATAGGCCCGATAGTGGGCTATCAAGTGTGTTCGGTCAAATTCATCCCGTGATTTCCTCCACCTACGCTCTAGCCATCTCCCAGCTCGCTTCATCGCCCGTAATTCAGGTGTATACCAAGGGGAAGAGCGGACTCTGCCTGGTGGGAGAGGACGCTTAGGAGCGATCGTGTCCACAGCCCTGGTCATCTCTCCGTTCCACAGTTCGACCAGAGCCTCGACAGGAGCACCAGTCTTGTCAGCTGGAAACTCCCCCAGGGCCCCCAGGAATCCATCCGGATCCATCCGGCTCCTGGGGCCGGCCCATACAATCGGGTCCGCACTCTTATAGAGGGAGAGGCCGCTCTCGAGCACAAACCTCACCAGGAGGTGATCTGACCATGACAGGGGAGTCAAACATAAGTTCTTCACCCTCAGGTCATCCTCTACCTGCCCCATCGTGAATACCAGGTCCAGAGTGTGTCCACGTTCATGGGTAGGGCCAATGACGTGTTGAGACAGGCCCATGGCCGTCATAGAGGCCATGAAGTCCTGAGCCGCCCCGGTCAGTCCAGACTCGGCATGGAGATTGAAGTCCCCCAGGACCAACATCCTGGGGGTCCTCAATACCAGATCCGAGATGGTCTCTGTCAGCTCAGATAGGGAGACTGCTGGGCAGAAAGGTGCACGGTACACCAATAGAATCCCCAATCTGTCTCGTTCGCCCAACACCAAGTAGAGGCACTCCAGCCCTGGTCTCAAAGGGACCGGAAGACCCGTGAGAGAGATGAAGGCTCTGTAAACCAACGCGACTCCCCCTCCCCTCCCTTCTGGGCGTGAACAGTGTTGAACCAGATACCCGGGCGGGCACAATTGGGAGAGGGCAACAGCCCCTCCCTCTCCCGCCCAGGTCTCCGTTATGCAAGCCAGGTCGGCCCCCTCATCCACAATCAAGTCATGGATGAGGGAAGATTTATTATTGATCGACCTGGCATTGACTGGTATGCAGCCATTTGCCATTCACTGCATTATAGCATGCTCATGAGCTCCAGAGTCTGTGCGTGGCTTGCAGCAGCTGCTTGGATTCTTGGCTTGACTAACTCTAGTGTGCACTCTGGTCTGATATCCCAATTTTCATTCCACGGAGGCAATGTTATCCAGCATTTTTTCTGTGACATCCCACCATTATTCCAGCTCTCCTGCTCTGACACTCAGGTCAATCAAATTAATACCTTTGTGTTAGATGGTGGTATAATCATATGTTCTTTCCTGGTTATTCTTGTCTCTTATGTCTACATTGTCTTGGCTATCCTCAGGATCCACACCAAGGAAGGGCGTCTCAAGGCATTTTCCACTTGTGCTTCCCACCTGACTGTAGTTAATATTTACTTTGGCACCATCATTTTCACATACCTAAAACCCAATTCTACATATTCCCAGCAGCAGGATTGGGTATTGCCTGTGCTCTATGGGATCCTAACCCCTATGCTTAATCCACTCATCTACAGCTAGAGGAACAAGGATGTGCAAGGGACACTCAGGAAAGTCATCCTAACAACTCAGCAGATATCCAGTTAATTGGCTTTGCAAGATCCAGACCCTTTTGCCTGAATAGGCTTAGTTCCTTATTCATGGTATAATTGCAAGTTCTATTTTGGTTTCAATGTAGGGGACTGGATGCGTATTGATGTATTAAACAATATTATTACACATTTTGTATCACATGTCGTTATTCACGAAACACAAGTGTAAGGGTTGGATCACGCCAAAGGACATAGGGACTAGTGAACAGCTATTCTAAATCATTGCTGTTTTGTAAAACTCTCTGAGTCCTGCATCTGCTTGATGGGCCAGTGCAGGACGGAATGGAAGAAGAATAATTTCCAGGCTACTCAGTGCCAACCCTCTCTTACTGACATTGCTGTACCTTCATAGTCATGGACAGTGCCCCAAGAATTAATCTTGTGCAATAGATTTGGAATTCTTAACTGTATTTCCTTCACCTTGCTCTCACTGTGAAAGTTGATCACATCCTCAACGCTTTCCCACTGTAATCAATTGTGCTTAACATTCTGTTTGCAGCTGCAATATGACTAGTATGATTTGCATTTATTTCCAAAATATTCTAGTCAACAGCCATTTGGGCTATGGGCAAATTCTTGGGCTATGGATTTCAGATTCTTTTTCCTACTGCCTACCTGATCGACCTTTAGCTGGTCAGAACAGGTAAGAATAGGGATACCTTCATCTTACCCTCACCCACCCCACTCATTCTCTCCCTTTCTTCCCAATTCTCTCTCTCATTCTCTCTGTGTTTGCTGTGGGGAGGGTGAGGGTATGAATTGATTTTGTGTTGTGCCCTCAGCCATTCCATTTATTTTTGTAACAGAACTAAGGAGCCAAAGGCTAACTTGAAAAAGAACAAATTTTGCAACCATTGATCAGAATACCCATCACTATACCCATTGAGTCTAAGGCAGGTTCAAAGATGTGAATCGGAATAAGAAAAGGGCGATACTGTACACCAGATTCATGCTGTAACTCTCACCAGCTGTGGAAGGTCAAGATGAGGGGGACTTGATGGGTAATCTGCATGACACTCCAACCCAGGGTACCAATAAGCTACAGTGAATTGTTTATCTAGTGAACAGGCCATGAAGCATCTGACAGAAGGTTAGGGCAGCAAAACTGGTTCAACGCAAAGATCCTCCAGTGGGTGTCCTAGGACAGACACAGACACACACAAAACCCTGCATGCACACACACGCATGTGCACACACGCACACTCACGTACAGGGAGGCAGGGAGACAGGGAGACAGGGTGAGAGAGATACAGTCAATTAATCTATCCATCCTTTTTCAACCTTTGCTGGATCAATACATTGAATTTCCCATTTCCCTCTTGGAGATTGTGAAGTCTGCCAACCACCTTTCCTGATCCCCATTGTAACAGCCTAAAGGGAATATAGCAAGGGTCTATCCATGGTTAACAAGCCCATTTACAGGAGTCACTGCTGTTGACAATAGTTAAAAGGGTGACTCCACTTAAATGGAGATTAAGGAAATGATTCTTTGTTCTTGGTTTTGATAAGGAGAATATGCATGTATGAATTCCCACGATACCTGTCAAATCTCTGTTTAAAAGGAGCCTTACTCTGACCCCTGTTAAAAGTGGTACCTCCTGCAAATGGAGTGGTTCACTCACTTCCATATGTAGAATCTCTGGAACAAGAAGAAAATTAATCAGACTTTTAGGAGAGTCAAGTCCGAAAGAAGCAGAGGGGAGGGGACACATGGATTTTGTGTGAATGGGGTTTAAATACCAGCACACTATTTTTGGGAGCAAGGATCACTCATGCCATTTGTTTGGCTTGAAAGCTTTGCCTTTGGCCTGACCTCTTTTTCTTTCAGTCACACCCACCACCAGAATTCCACTTCTGGTGAAGAAATTCCTCTTTTCTTTCACTTTCCCACAGTCTCTATTTCTCCTTCTCTCTCTCCAGCTGTAGCAATACCCACTCTTTAAAAGACTTTTATTATTGGAATTATGTACGAACCAAAAGTCAACAGCTTTTATTTCAATTTTCATATGGAGCTGGGACTTTCCTTCTTAATTTACTAAGACCTCCAACTGCTTCTCATAGTTGAACTTATAAAAATGACTGGGACATCAGGATATTTGCAGTTCAGCATCTGATCACAGTGTCAAATTTGTTGTTCTGAGAAACCATTCACGAGAAGTTCACCATCCACATGAGGTATTTTCTTTAAGCAAAATATTTGGGAATGGGAGGTGGGGGGATGAATATTGGAGACAGTCTTTTGACTGGGAAATGCAAAGTCCTCAGTGCACAATGGTCCCTTTGATGTGTTGCTGTTATTCTCCAGCAACCGCAATGTTGAATTTGCTTCCAGAGTCTTGGGTACCACCATGAACCATGCGTGATTTCAGTCTTTCCTCTCCTGCAATAAGAGATCATGTTAATGAGCCACATGTTCATCCTTTGCTCACCCCAATTAGTTCTGCTGGCCTCAGGGGGTTTAAGATGAACAGCTAAGACATACGGCGATTGCAGCAGAGTTTCATAGTTACAGGGAAAGCTGGAGCTTCCCAGAGGACAAATACATGTCACCCTCTAAAAGATTGAGACAGGAGAATGTGGGTTTTTGTGGCTGGTGAGACAGTTCCAGTGCAGAGTCCGAAGAGTCTGTTGCCAGTGGATGGCAACACTAATGTCCCCTGAACATGCTGAAGTATTATGAAGAACAGGTAACAAAGCAGTTCCTACAGCTTTCTTGCCAAAAAAATCTTGCCATATTTTGGGGAGAGTGAAAGGAACTCGGCTGAGGACTTGAGGATCTGTTGGACTGAGAAACCTAAAATTGGCATCTCCATTTCTCCCTCTTTCAGCTTTCACTCTTCCAAGACTGACACGCTTCACTTGGTTTTGATAAGGAGAATGAAATAACCATTCCCCTAACCTTAAGTCCTTGGAGGAGAGCTTTGAAGGACTTGAGAGAGCCCCAGTATGGTAATGCTGTCAGCCTAGAAAAAAGCAACAGGGTTCTTCTGGTCTGAACAAGCTGCCTGCATTCTTAGGGCGGAAATGAAACATCTTTGTATGAAGGATGGATGGATGGATGGATGGATGTTTGTGTGCGTGCGTGCGTGCGTGTGTGTGTGTGTATTTAACCTTAGGTCTAGATTATTCAAAAATTTGAGCATTTTTCTAATATTTCTTTAGATATATTAAAAATCTGGAAAAATAATCTTACATGGAAAATACACACAATGTTGTGTACATTTCTCTAAATGCATGCATTTTGAATGCAGTTTGGCCTGACATGGTATGTTTTAAGCACTGCCTTCCAGTCTAATACATTTTTGAACATTATTTTCATGATTATACCACATTTCTCAATTCACTTCCCTCTAGTTTCTTTCAGTACAATTTTTCTTGAATTGAAATTGAGGGTGCAGACAAAATTATCTTTGTGAGTTATCTGTTTCTTTATTTGGATAATATAATGCCAAACCTCCTTCCTTCCTTCCTTCCTTCCTTCCTTCCTTCCTTCCTTCCTTGCTTGCTTGCTTGCTTGCTTCCTTTCTCCCCTCATCCTATAATGTCCTTTCCAACTCCATTCCCCCATGACCTTTCCAGTGAAACAGGGACTGAGAGGGAAGAGAGGTTAAGAAGAACTAAGGAATTGCAATTAAGAGAATCTGAAAGAGATGATACACATAAGAACGCTTTGAATGCTTTTGTTAAGGTAACAAAAAGAGCTATAAAATTGATCCCTCAGTATGTATTCACAGGTGGACCTTTCATGTGAGAGGATGTGCAATGGAACAGCTGTCTCTGAGTTTGTGCTACTAGGACTCTCCAGCAACCCTGACGCCCACTTCATTCTCTTTTCTCTCTTCCTTGTAATTTACTTGGTGGCCCTGGTGGGAAACCTTCTTATTCTTCTCCTGATCAGCTTGGACAAGAAGCTTCATAACCCCATGTATTTCTTCCTGGGCAATCTCTCAGTGGTGGACATCGGGTACACAACCAGCACTGTTCCCAAGATGCTACTGAACTACCTGTCTCAGGACAAGAGCATCTCCCTGACAGGCTGCTTCATCCAGATGTTTTTCTTTATCACCTTTGGTGGCACTGAGTGTCTTTTGCTGGGTGCCATGGCATATGACCGATATGCAGCCATTTGCCATCCACTGCATTATAGCATGCTCCTGAGCCCCAAAGTCTGTGCGTGGCTTGCAGCAGCTGCTTGGATTCTTGGCTTGTTTAACTCAAGTGTGCACTCTGGTCTGATGTCCCTTTTAAAATTTTGCAGAGGCAACATTATCCATCACTTTTTCTGTGACATCCCACACTTATTCCCGCTCTCTTGCTCAGACACCAAGGTCAATAAAATTGCTATATTTCTGGTAGGTGAAGGTTTAGGCATGGGGTCATTCCTGGTTACCTTAGTGTCTTATGTCTACATTGTCTTGGCTATCCTCAGGATCCGCACCAAGGAAGGGCGCTTCAAGGCATTCTCCACTTGCGCTTCCCACCTGACTGTAGTTAATATTTACTTTGTCACCATCATTTTCACATACCTAAAACCCAATTCTACTTATTCCCAGCAGCAGGATCAAGTATTGTCTGTGCTCTATGGGATCCTAACCCCTATGCTTAATCCAATCATCTACAGCTTCAGGAACAAGGATGTGCAAGGGGCACTCAGGAAAGTCATGCTATGAACTCAATGGGTATCCAGTTAATTGACTTTGGAAGACCCAGTCCCTTTCCCCTAGATAGGTGTGTTCCTTATTCATGATATACTTGCAGGTTCTGCTTTAGCTTGAATGCCAGTGAATTGATACTTATCAATATATAAAACAATGATATTCCATGGTTTGAATCCTATGTTGTTATTTACAAAACACAATTGTTCTTGCTGGACCATGCCAAAGGAGGTGGGCACTAGTGGACAGCCATTGTAATTAACTGTTGTTATGTAAACCTCTCTATGAGTCCTGCATGTACTTGATGGAAAGGAAAAGAGGATTAAGCATGAAGGAATGGATGGAATGGAAGATTGGGGTTTCGGTGCACCTCAGCACCACTTATACTGGCACAGTGGTGTGGTCAAGATAGCAGGGATTGGCAAGGGCCATCACCTCTGTCCTCTCTCATTGTGTTTACCTTTGGGATAAAAATAAGGAACCAAACGCTAGCTTGGGAAGAAACACATTTGCATCCACCAGCCCAAATACACAGGACTCTATCCATTGATTCAATGTAAGAGAAACTCAAAGATATGGATTAGAATTAAAATGAGGAATACTGTACTTCAGATTCAAGCTGTGACTCTCACCAGTTCTGGAAGGTCAGGATGACAGGATTAGATGGGTGATTTGCATGACACACCGGCCCAGGCTGGCAATAAACTACAATGAATTGGTTATCATTGAACCACCCATGGTGTTATCTAGCAGAGGTTTAGGGTTAGGGTTAGGGTTAGCAACAAAACTGGTTCAACCCAATGGTCCTCCAGTGGGTTTCCCAGGGGACAAAGTGGCCAGATCTATCTATCTTTTGTGAATCTATTCTGCCTCAGTACACTGAGTTTTCCATTTCCCTTTTCTTTTTTCTGATTGCAATCTCTGCTAACCACCTTTCCTGATCCCCATTTTGACAGCTGTAAGGGAAACTAGAGGAGGACTATTGCTGGTTAACAATCCCATTTACAGGCATTATTGATGCTGATACATCTCAAAGGGAAAGCAAAGGTTTAGTCAAGAATTCTTTGCTTTTTTTTTTTTTTTTGAAAAGGAATCTATGCAACTATGAATCTATGCAACATTACCTGTCCAGTTTCTTTTCAAAAGGGAGCCTTATTTTGACAGCAACCAAAAGGGGGAACTCATGTAAATGGAGAAGTTCATTCTTTTCCATATTTCTGATCATGCAGAATCTTTTGAGCAAGTCGTAAAGTAACCACATTCTTAGGAGAGTCAGGTTAAAGGGCAGGGCAGGGCAAAATGGATCATGGGTTCAGGGGATGTATATCCCAGCATCCTGCTCTCATTAGCAAACATCAATCAGGCCACTGGTATGTCTCAAAAGCTTTACCTTTGACCTGACCTGTTTTACCTTCAGTCACACCCATCAGAATTTAGCCCCTGAGAATTGAAAGGAACTGAAAGGCAAGAGGCCAGGTGATGTCACATGAGGGACTATCTTTCATCAAACATTACTAGAAATTGACTCGGGGGTAGACATTGTTCAGTGGCGGCCACTTCTCCAAGAAATGCATAGTCTTCAGTACACAATGGTTCCTTGGATGTGCTACTGTTACACACCAGCAACCTCAATGTTTAATTTTGCTTCCAGAGCCTTGGGCACCATGCATGAGTTCCAGATTTAGGCTTTCCTCTCCTCCATCAAGAGAATATGGTAATGAGCCCCATGTTTTTCTTTTCCTCACCCCAATTTGTTATGTCATCCTCAGTGGGCTTAAGATGAACAGCAAAGACATATGGCGATTGCAGCAGTTTCATGGTTGTATGGAAAGATGAAGTTTCTCAGAGGACAAATACATGTCACCCTCTAAAAGACTGAGACAGGAGAATGTGGGTTATTGTGGCTGGTGAAAGAGTTCCAGTGCAGTGTGTGAAGAGCCTGTTGCCAGTGGATGGCAACACTAATGTCTTCTGAACATCCTGAAGTATTATGAAGCACAGGTAACAAATCAGATCTTGCAGCATTCTTACCAAAACAATCTTGCCATATTTTGGGGAGAGTGAAAGGAACTCAGTTGAGGACTTGAGGATCTGTTGGTCTGAGAAACCTAAAATTGGCATCTCCATTTCTCCCTCTTTCACCTTTCACTCTTCCAAGACTGACACCCTTCACTTCCATGAAATAAGCATTCCCCTTACGTTATATCTGTGGTGGAGAGCTTTAAAGAACCTGAAATAGCCCAGTATGATAAGGACGTCAACTTAGAAAGAAGCAGTGGGGCTTGTTCAGAGGACTGAATACAGCTTCAAGGAGGGAATACTGATCTAAACAAACTCCCTGTATTCTCTGGGTGGAAATGAAATAGCTTTGTATGATGGATGGATGGTTGTGTGTTTGTGTGTATTTGTAGGTCTGGGTGCGTGTTTAACCTTAGGTCTAGTTTATTCAATACTTTGAATAGTTTTCTAATTTTTCTTTACATACATTGCAAATCTTGGTAAACATTCTTACATGGAAAATGTACACAATTTTGTGCACAGTTCTCTAAGTACATGTTAGGTGTGCAGTTTGTTTTAATGTACACATAGATTTTTATCATTATTTTCAAGATTACACAACATTCCTGTATTCATTCATCCCCAGCTGCCTTGAGTCATTTTTTTCTCGGAGGAAAGTTGGAGTTGAAATCAAATCTGTCTCTGTAGCAAATTGCTTGTTTGTTTCTTTAACTAATAACTTAATGCGGACATGTGTTGTACTGCTAATCTTGTAGAATCACCCTGCTGCAATTCAGGTAGTGACTGAAAAGGCTGGAGATAGGAAAGTTTCTATTTAAATGCAAATACTGGGAAACATGAAATCATTTTCAGCTTTGGAAACACTCTTTTGCCTCTAGCCTCAAATCTGTCTTTGTCAGGGGACATGTCAGGATAGTAGCAGGATAGCACTGTAGACTTCTCCCTTTGCAAACTCAGGAAGCAGCTTTCATCCAGATGTGCATTTAGAGAGACATTTCTCAATGTTTTACTCTATGAATCCAGGACACTATTGTGGACATTGAAGTGCACCTTACACCAAGTCAGGTTGCAGTGTAGCAGCAACACCCTTCCCACCAGTAGAAGACTAATGAAAGAGTAGAAGCAGAGGGAAGCAAGCATCAAGGAATAATGTGTGTGTGCAAAAATGAGCTGAGCCAATCCGGGCCATCAGAAATAAACCCAGCAAAGCTGACTTTGAAGCTCTATGCTTAGCAGGAGCAGCAGAGGCATCTCGATTCCCCAGCAGCTTCTGCTCTGCATTTGCACTTAAAACAGCCACCTAGCTGCCTCATTTGGATGGGAGGGGGCTGGAATGCCACAAGAATGTTTCCTATCCTGACATATGCCTGCCCCACCTCCCCAATCCTCTCCCCCTTTACACCTTAGTGACTCTGAGGTCACTATGCTAACCTGAAGAAGCAGCAAGGAGGGATCTTCAGCTGGGAGGTCAGAGCTCTGCTTGCAGACATGGATCACATGTCCTTGCTCCCTCCCATGCTGTCATACACTTGGCCCTTTGTTAAGTTATTCAGTCAGTAGAGTTGGTTGTGAATGGCAACAGGGGAAAAGAAGCTACTGAAAAGCGATTTGCTATTAGGGCTTTAGTACTGCAACTCTTGTTCCTTATTAGTTGCTGCTTGTTTTGAATATTGACCTGTCACATGGATAAATTATTCTTATATTGCTATTATTCTTCCCTTTCAGTCTTCCAAGAATGTCACCTTTCATTTTCATGGATAAACACACTGCTACCCTTTTGTTGATAGAGAGGAGCTTGAAAGGGTGTGAGAGAGGCCTGCTGGGCTCAGTCCAAATGGAGAGAGATGAACAATGGTGTTTTCATAGACATGAAGACAACTCAAGGAGGGTTCACTTCTTGTAGTTTGAACAGTCTGCCCCCTTCTTCTGGGGAAAAGGAGGGAAAGATTAATGCATCCATTTTTCCCATTATAAGTTCCATTCATTAGTGTTTGGAACATTTAGGCACCATGGAAGTATGATTTCTTCCCTCCCTCCCTCCCTTTCTCCTGCCATCCCAAAACATCCCATCCTGTCCCATACCAATCCAGTGAAAGAGGGTCTGAGAGACTTGAAAGGATCAAGACCAGCTGAAATGTGAGAATGAATTTATGGAAGGAAAAAAATGAGAATGCTTGCAAAATGTTTGGTTTGTCTACATATGGCTGTTACATTTCACAGTGCACACTTTGGCCCTGAAGATAAGAGGAAGAAAAATAAAATTGCTCCCTCAATAGCTCTTCACAGATGGAGCGTCCATGTGAGATGATGTGCAATGGGACAGCTGTTGCTGAATTTATGCTACTAGAACTCTCCAGCAAGCCTGACACTCACTTTATTCTCTTTGCTCTCTTTCTTGTAATTTACTTGGTGGCCCTGGTGGGGAATTTTCTTATCCTTCTCCTGATCAGCATGGACAAGAAGCTTCATAACCCCATGTATTTCTTCCTGGGCAATCTCGCGGTGGTGGACATTGGGTACACAACCAGCACTGTTCCCAAGATGCAGCTGAACTACCTGTCTCAGGACAAGAGCATCTCCCTGACAGGCTGCTTCACCCAGATGTTTTTCTTTATCTCCTTCGGTGGCATTGAGTGTCTTTTGCTGGGGGCCATGGCATATGACCGATATGCAGCCATTTGCCATCCACTGCATTATAATGTGCTCATGTGCCCCAGAGTCTGTGCCTGGCTTGCAGCAGCTGCTTGGATTCTTGGCTTTTCTAACTCAGGTGTACACTCCAGTCTGTTGTCCCATTTATCATTTTGCAGAGGCAACATTATCCAACACTTTTTCTGTGACATCCCACCCTTATTCCAGCTCTCCTGCTCAGACACTAAGGCCAATAATATTGCTATCTTTGTGGTAGGTGGAGGATTAGTCACAGGCTGATTCCTGGTTATTCTAGTGTCTTATGTCTACATTGTCTTGGTATACTCAGGATCCACACCCAGGAAGGGCATCTCAAGGTATTCTCCACCTGTGCTTCTCACCTGACTGTGGTTAATATTTACTTTCCCACAGTCTTTTTCACGTACCTACATCCAAACTCCTCTTATCCCCAGCAGCCTGTGCTGCCTGTGCTCTATGGAATCCTAACCCCTATGCTTAATCCAATCATCTACAACTTGAGGAACAAGGATGTGCAAGGGGCACTCAGGAAAGTCATCCTAAGAACTCAACAGATATTCAGTTAATTGGCTTTGCACGATCCAAACCCTTTTCCCTGAATAGGCTTTGTTCCTTATTCATGATACAATTGCAAGCTCTGTTTTGGTTTGAATACAAGGGAGTGGGTGCATATCAATATATTAAACAATTATATCACATACTGTGAATTTCATGTTGTTATTTGCAAAACACAATTGCAATGGTTGGACCTTGCCAAAGGAGTTTGGCTCTAGTAAACAGCCATTCCAAATCACTGCTGTTATGTAAAACTCTCTCTGAGTCCTACATCTGCTTGATGGACCAGTGCAGGAAGAAATGAAAGGGTATAATTTCTGTGCTACTCAATGCCAATCCTCTCTTGTTGACATTGCTGCACCTTCAGGGGCATGCAGACTGCCCCAAGAATTGCTTTTACTGTTACAGATTTAAACTTCTTAACTGCATTTACTTGAACTTGTTTTCACTGTGAATGCTGATCACATCCTCAGTTCTTTGCCACTGAAATCAATGGTGCTTAACATTATGTTTGCACTTGTACTATGACTTGCATTCATTTCCAAAATATTCTATTCAACAGCCATTTGGGCTAATGGCTAACTCTTGGGCTATGAATTTCAGATTCTTTTTCCTGCTATCTATGTTATCGACCTTTAGCAGGTCAGTACAGATAGCAATAGTGGTACTTTCATCTTGCCTCTCCCCCCTCCCGGCCACAGCAAGACCAGAGGGGCGGGGAGAAGGGAAAGAATGAGTAGGATGGGTGAGGGTGTGAATGGATCGTGTGTTCTGCCCTCACTCATTCCATTTATCTTTGTAACAGAATTAAGGAGCCAATTGCTAACTTGAAAAAGAACAAATTTTGCATCCACAGATCAGAAAACCCAGGACTCTATCCATTGAATCTAAGGCAGTTTCAAAGATGTGGATTGGAATAAGAAAAGGGGGATACTCTACTCCAGATTCAAGCTATGACTTTCACCAGCTGTGGAAGGTCAAGCTGAGGGGACTTGATGGCTGATCTGCATGACACACCAGCCCAGGCTGCCAATAAGCTACAGTGAATTGGTTATCTGTGAACGTGCCATGATGCATCAGGCAGAAGTTTAGAGCAGCAAAACTGGATCAATGCAAGGATAATTCAGTGGATGTCCCAGGACACACACAGAGAAGGAGACGGGGAGACGGGGAGAGGGGGAGAGAGAGATCCAGTCAATCTACCTATCTTTTGTCAACCTTTTCTGCCTCAATGCAGCAAATTTTCCATTTCCTTTGATTTTTTGGTGATTGCAATTTCTGCAAGCCACCTTTCCTGATCCCCTTTTTGACAGCTGAAAGGGAATCTTGAGTGGGGCTATGGGTGGTTAACAATCCCATTTTCAGGAATTATTGCAGTTGATAAACATCTAAAGGATAATTGCTTCTAAACAAAGATTCAGTCAAGAATTCTTTGATTTTGTTTTTGAAAAGGAAACTAAATCTATGAATGCACATGATACCTGTCCCGTATCTGTTCAAAAGGAAGCCCTATTCTGACACCTGTCAAAAGTGGTAACTCCTGCAAATGAAAAGTGGTAACTCCTCCTCATTATTTTTTATACATAAAAATCTTTGAACAAGAAGAAAATTAAGCATTATTGCAGGAAAATCAAGTCTAAGGGGAGGGGAGGGGAGCTGAAGACAGCTTCAAGGAGGGATTACTAATTCTAGTCTAAACAATCTGTCTGAATTCTTTGGGAGAAAATGCAATGCAAGTTTATGATGGATGGATGTGTGTGTATTTGCGTGTGCATGTGTTTTTTAATCTTAGGTCTAGTTTATTCCAAGCTTTGAGAATTCTTCTAATATTCATTTAGTTTCTGTTCAATTCGAAAAGATCTTCCATGGAAAATATACTAAATTTTCTATGCATTGGTTGCTTAGCAGCAACTGCTCTGCGTCCAGTGGAAGACTAATGGTATAGCTGAAGCAGAGCGAAGTGAACATCAAGCAAGAATGGGAATGTGGAGGAACAGTGGACAGGATTCAAGGCAAAATGAGCAAAAGCTTAAAAATAAATCAGAAAGGAACCCAGCTAAGATAGTTTTAGCATTCTGTGCTAAGCGGTAGCAGCAGTGACAACCCTACCTCCCAGCAGATTCTGCTCTGCATTTTCTCCTAAAACAGCCATCTATTTACAGCATTTGGATTGAAGGGAAGCTGGACCCCTACCAGAATACCTCCTATCCTGCCATATTTCTGCCCCAACTGCCCAGAATTGTTCTTTTGCCCTTTCTCTGAGGTCACTTTGGTAACCAAGAGAAGCAGCTAGGACACTTTTTTCTCCATTGTCTATCAAGAGAGAAATGGGATCTGAAAGCAGAGCTCCAAATATGAGGCCTTCTCTGCTCCCAACCTTAGATCTGGAAATCTAAATTATCCCATGCCCTCCCCCTGCTGTCATAGAATTAGTCCCTTGGTTAATTAGTCAGTAGAATTGGTTGTGAATGACAGCAGGGGAAGAGAAGCTATTGAAATGTAATGTTAGGGCTTTAGTACTACTGTTTTGTTTTTTACCAGTTACTGTTTGTCCAGAATATTGACCTGTTAAATGCATACGAAACATTCATTCATGCACAAATGTTTACACTATTAAATATGTGTGTTCTAGCATGGATGGATTTGAAGTGTGCCAATTCTCAGCTTAAATACTAGATTGCACATTCATGTTCCTTCTGCCAGTAATCTATTTTTGAGGACACAGAATACAGCTCTGTACCGCTATCATACAGAAGACCATCTTAGCAATGGACACGTTCTGCATTTGTGGATGTAGATGAATCATGTGGAGCTTGTGCTGAGCATTGGTAGTCAAATGTCTTGCTGGCCTGTTGCAACAGTGGCTATTCTATCAGAAAGCATTGTTTCCCAATACTGGGACTTTTGTATTAAATCACTGATTGATTGTATGGATTACAATGCTTTCTGTATTTCTCGCTTCCGGATGTCTGGAATTCATTACATTTTACCGCATAAGGTGTAAAGGTTTTCAAATATAACACGTTGAAGTGCTATCATGCAATCAGGATTGAGCATTTATATCTGATGTACAATCTCCGTATTTTAATGTTATATGATTTGTTTGTTTGCTTTTCTATTGTCATGTTTTTTTCTCTGTTCTGCTTCAGCTAGGTGGTTGGAATGGGATTTCATTCTTCTGGCTTTGTATGGTGTGAAAGCAGAAGCTATTTTACCAAGACTGGGGAAAACCAATTTCAATCTTTCCTGCTATACTTTTCTGTTTTACTAGAATACCCATTGTTTTCCAATATGTAATCAACTACTGTTAGAGTGCTCTTCTAACGATTTATGAAAAAATGCAAATATAAGTTGATTAACTCATCTTGCATTTTTAGCAACCACAAGGTCCTACATATCCTGCTAGGAAATTAGGCAACGGTTTTCCCACAGACTGTATTCTACCTTCAGTCCTAAGTCTGGATGTGATCAATAAAGACTGATTTACAACTGCAGAGACTGACTGCCTTATGCAGCTACCATAATTGGGAGATCAAACCCTTAAAGGCCTCACTATTCTGACTGAAGGTAGACTCTCTAAAGCTTATGGGAAGTTTAAACCAGACAAGTGTCACAGCATTTGTTCTTATTGGATTTTCCATTGACCCAAAATACCAAACTCTCCTCTTTGTCATAGGCCTGCTAGTCTATCTGTTAACGCTGGTGGGGAATCTAGCCATCATTGCACTGAAACAGATAGACCAATGCCTTCAAACTCCCATGTACTTCCTGCTGGGCAACCTCTCTCTCACTGAGATCTGCTACACCACCACCATGGTACTGAGATTGCTGTGGGACCTCTTGTTCAGGGAGAAAAATATCTCCTTCATAGGATGTGCACTCCAGATGTGTTTCTCACATTAGGAAGTACAGAGTATGTGCTCCTCTTGGCCATGGCATACGACCATTATGCAGCCATCTGCCATCCATTGCACTACACTATCATCATAAACCATCCAGTACTTAGGGGTTTGCTGGCAGTTCCCTGGGCAATTGACAACATCAATTCCATCATTAACACAGGAATGATCTTTTTCTTAAAGTTTCTGCCACTCCAACAAAATTGGTCATTTCTTTTGCGATATCCCTCCCCTTTTATTCCTCTCTTGCTCTGACATTTCCATCAGCCAGCTGGTGACCTTCATCATCTCTGGATGTGTTATCATTCTGCCATTCTGCTTGACACTTCTCTCCTACATCCTCATTGTCTCCTCTGTGCTCAAAATCCACACAGCTCGTGGTAGGATGAAGGCATTCTCCGCCTGTGCTTCCCACCTCACTGTGGTCAGCATCTTCTATGGAACCATCATCTACACTTACATACGGCCCTCTGCCACTCATTCCAGGGAAGAGGATCAACTGATTTCTGTGATGCACACCATTGTAACTCCAGTGCTCAACCCCTTGATTTACAGGTTCAGGAACAAAGAAGTACAGGGGGCATTGTGCAGAGTCCTTGGAAAGATCAAGTAACAGTTGTGAGATCAGTGTCTTGAAGAGTTACAATCCTCCACAAAACTAATCAGGAATATTTATATTGTTGTCATCTTGATCTGCACTTTTGGGGAGCAGGGGAATACGGAAGCATTTGCTTCAGTAATATGTAATATGACCAATTCCATCTAATATTATTGTATGAAACTATTATTATTGATTACAAATAGGAATGGGCACATCAGTCAACCTGATTATGTCAAAATATTCATTTTTCCATTGTTTGGCCCATTCTTTCTCAGCTCTGTGTGAGTTTTCATTTTCTGTACAGAAATGTTTATGCATTTTTGTGCATGCTTTTCAAATTCATTTGGTTTTGTAGCCATGCACCTCTTATGCACATTTTAGAAATGTATCTGGGGAGTTGTCTGGGTGGGGTTGGAAGGGGTTCTTTTTTGCTCATCCTTCAAGTTATGTGCAGGTTGTCAAATGCATTTTGTGGGATGCAGAATGCAGCACAAGTTCATAGATGCATACATATAATAATAGAAGTAGTCACCTAGATAAGCAACAACAATTATTTCAGAAATCACTGGGAGCACTGGAAGGCTGGACCAACATACTGACCATGTGTCTACCTGGGAGTGGGTAGTGGAGAAGGAAGTTTCAACAGAGTGCTTTAGTGGATTGACTTTGTGCCTCAGGAAAGTTTGTGACACACGCGAAGGATTGTGCCAGTAGTTATGATGCAGCTATGTGGGAGTTTGGCTTTTCATTGGTTTCAGACTGCTCGAGAAAAGTTAGCCTCCATGCCACAGCTATATAATGAACATAAAAATTAACCTATCTCCAAAGAGCATTGAGGAACTTGAAAGGGATTAGGAAGAACTTACCATACTGAAAATAGCATATAAACAGCAATATACATGATATAACATAGAGTGAAATCCTATATATTGGAGTAAGCTCCATTTAATTTAATGGGGCTTGCCTATGAGTAAAAATTTGGGGCTATTCTCATTAAAGTATTACTCTTTGTTTCACATTTTAAAGTACTATCCTTTGAAATCAGAAGAGTGAACAAAATCCGACCAAAATTAAGTACATTTAAATCCTGTTAAACCTCTTGGAAGAATTTAAATACTTTCCCACAAATTTCGGTGTCAATAAACTTTGGCTGGATCATTCCAGTATTTTGAAAATATTTTTGAAGGTTGCTTGGGTATTCACTGTTTTTGTTATTTATTATTATCCTGCTTTCAAACACTATGGAATTCAGTTATTACACCAGTTTGCAGCCTAATGATTAGGAGGAACCACCTTGTTTCTGTTGTAAGGGATTTTTTGCACTCTGGCCAAAAAATGAAGAGTGCAAAAGAATGAAGACAGCATGAATTCTTCATATGCCTCCAAGGGACTAATTCAAGTGGTCCCACAGAGGAAATGTCACACCAACCAATTGTTTATACCATACTGTATTCTACCACTGTTTGTCAACAGCTTCCAGAGCCACTCAAGGACCTCCATAACTTAATTATACATTCCATTATAGTTGTCAAGTGTAAACTGGTATATTGAAATAATGAATACGAATATGAATACAATGATGATTAGGTCTTCAAAAATCAATTATCAACTGACAGGATTCTGTTTTCTGTGGGATTTATTTGTTCTATTAGACCTTTGTTACTGATAATGCATGCACATGAGATCCATCTCCTTGTGCACCACCTATTTATATAATTATTGTCATGGTTTATTGGCTCAAAGTGATAAAGATGAGAGAAAATTCCAATATGTATTTGTCTTTTCTTTGATCCACAAATAATTAGAAAAGATGATCAATATTTCTCTTGGCTTTGCAAACTGTTTGTCTATGGAGCTGCCTTCAGAAGGAATAAATATGGATATGTAACCAGTAATGTTGTCTATAGAAATCATGTTATGCTACCAAGAAGAAGAAAAATCCCCTGGGAACACCTTAGTGGCTTATTTACTACACCTGGAGTAATGAAGTTTGGAGATGCATCTTGGAGGAGGTGCATGCCGAAGAGCTGCTAACTTAGGTATGGCCTTTAATGAAGACAGCAGTTTTATCTTTTTCCAGAATGAGTTTTCACAGAGGATGACTACTTGCAATAAATAAAAAAGGTCAGTTATATGGCCATGTGTGGCCCTTCCCTTGCCCCTTGTGCAGCTCCCATGTGAATTTACAATAATGAAGACAGCGTGAATTCTTCATATTCCTCCAAGGGACTTATTCCAGTGGTCCCACAGAGGAATAATCTGAGCTTGGAAACAGTTTCAACAACACCTTCTTGTGGAGCTATTCATCAACAAGAAAAGGTGGTGGATAGCAAATAAAAAGGCACCTAACTTGAAAAGTCACCTAACAAAATGGCAGAAAATGAGGTGGCTAGATGGAGCCACTGAAGCAGTTAGTGTGAGTTTAGATGGACTCTGGGGGATGGTGGAGGACAGGAGAGCCTGGAGGAATGTTTTCCATGGGTTTGCGATGGGTCAGACACAACTTTGCGACTAACATAACGTCACTTGAAATGATGATTCTCTTATGACTTCAGAGTTGCTCCTTGGAAATGCAGTAGCAGTGGAATGACAAGGTTTGTTTTTCATTCCCTTTTGTTCTGAAAATTGGACTAAGCCATTTCTTACCACTAAGGTAAGAAGAGCCCTCTCACCCCCACCCCCCCCCACACACAAATGCAGACATGCACAAGAGTAATGTAATTTTTCCCTCCAAAATATTAGCGAAAAAGTACCTTCCCTTTCCCCTGAGGATAGATGGTTCCATGAAGGGGTGGGTGGGGGGTTATTTATTCTGTCAATGAACAGAAACATTGTTATATGTACTTCAGGTGTACAAAGGATTCCTGTAATGTAGCTGGTGCTGGAATTAATTTCATTTTTTTCAGCTTGAAACTGTGCTGTTTCAAGTTTTAAAATAGGTGCAGCAGTTGCCACAAGTATATATTGAAATAACAGTGTCTATACTAATAAAGTCCAAAGCATATGAAATAGAAGGCATCTCAGCAATGTCTGTTAAGAAAGCAGTGAAGTACTGAGAGAGCAGCTAACACTGTGGCACTGTTCAGCAACAGTGAAGTATTTAACTGCAAAACTATTCATATACAGTCAATTGCAGATAATCCCTGGAAGAGCAATAAAGGAGGGCAGGGACTGAAAGAATTAGGAGAAAATCATATATGGGATGAGAGCCTGGTTTCACCATAGTAAATTTTGTTCAGAGAATCTGATAGCCCTTATCATGAGGGCCAAAGTTAAGCCCTACCTAAGGATTGTCAGTACTCAGTCCCTTTTATTATGTGTTTCCACTCTTCCTAAATGTACAGTTCTTGTGTAATGATGGAAGCCTTCTGAATAATCTCAGTGCCTTCTAAAAAGAGAAATTAATCTTCAAAATGGAAAGTAAGAATCAAACAAAGCTGAAAGAGTTCATCCTTTTGGGACTCTCAGATGACCCTAAACTGCAGATGCCACTCTTTGCTGTGGGGCTATTGCTCTATGTGCTCACCTTGACAGAGAATCTGGCCATCATGAGTTTAATACAAGTTGACCAGCACCTCCACTCACCTATGTATTTTTTCCTGAATAACCTGTCTTTTACGGAAATCTGCTACATCACCACCACCATGCCGAGGATGTTGTGGGACCTCCTGTCAGGGGACAAGACCATCTCTTTTGCTGGCTGTGTGCTCCAAATGTACTTCTTTCTAACCACGGCTGCCACTGAGGGTGCTCTACTCTCGGCCATGGCATATGACCGCTATGCTGCCATCTGCCACCCACTGCGCTACACCTTGCTCATGAATCAGCCTGTCTGCAGATCACTTCTGGCAGCTTCATGGTTCATAGGAAAGCTCAATGCCATTGTCAATACCACCTTTGTCTTCTCCCTGAACTTCTGTGGTTCCAATAAGATTGTGCATTTCTTTTGTGACATCCCACCAATCCTACATCTTTCCTGTTCTGATACCTCCCTGGCTGAGTTAGTGACTTTCATAACCTCTGGCAGCATCATGATAACTACAGTCTCCTTAATTGTCCTCTCCTACTCCTTCATTGTCTCAGCTGTGCTCAAAATCCATACAGCTCAGGGGAGAGTCAAGACATTTTCCACCTGTGCCTCCCACCTTACAGTTGCAAGCATCTTCTACAGCACTGCCATCTTTACCTACCTGCGACCCTCCTCTAGTCATTCTGTGGAACAGGACCGCCTGATCTCTGTATTGTACACAATTATCACTCCTTTGCTGAACCCCCTGATCTACAGCTTCAAGAACAAGAAAATGCAAGCTGCATTTCTGAATGTTCTTAGAAAAAAAAAGGACATTATCTTCTCTGAATGCTCGAGTTTCCTTTTTAGTGGCCATGTTACATTAAGAAACATCAGAAGAATTAAGTGGGAAATACTTTTCATTTATTGGCTTGTTCATGAACCACAGTTATCATTCTGAATTAACCTGAGCAACCACAGTGACCCTAGAGATGCAGTTCTTTATCTCTGCTGTGGTCTTAAATAAACTCATATCTACAGCAGGTGCAATTTACATTTATAAGGACATTCTATTTGACATCAATTCAATCAGCCATCAGTAATATCCAAATCAGTTCTCTTTGCAGTAAAAGCAATAGACAAACCTATTCAGAAGCATCAGTGCTGCAGATTCTTCAGGGGAAAATGACCCTACTTTGCTCACCCCCAGAAATACTATTTGCTGTTTGTTTTGTGTTTCATCACTTCATTGTAATAGTGAACTTGTCTCATTGTCAGTTACATCATGTGATGCATTTTTAATGATGTTCTATTTTGATATTTATTGTGAACTGGTTGGAGTGCAATCACCATAGAAAAACAGCATATAAATTTGAATAAAACTCCACCCCCCAGCAGTAATTGTTGCCTTGCATTTTTCTCCTCATACTTCTAGAATTCAATCAAAGCAGGAACTGTCTTCAGTTGTTCTCTCTTCCATGCAAGTGTGCACGCGTGTGCATGCGCGTGCACACACACACACACACACACACACACACACACAATTACTGTCTCATGAAAGGAAAAGTGGCCTTTCCCACACATCCTCCTTCATGGCCAAAGGGTTTTCTACACAAGGCTTTGCCATGAAATATTTAGGAATGTGTGAAGAACCTGATGGGGAAGGAGAACATCTAATGGATTTTCATGATTTTGACCCTGGATTATAGATTCTGGTTTCTTAGCCCTGCACTGATGGCAACCTGCTGTTATGAAAGCTGAGCATGCTCTGAGACGTTTAGCTATGTTGGGCCACAGTTTGCATATTTTTTAAAAAAAATCCACTATGTACTATTTGTACAAATTATGTGATTTGTAGTATTTGCACAAAGTAGAAGACAAAAGCTGTAGCATTCTTGTTTGATTTGGACAATTCAATCTAGAACTATATAGGTTCTGGCTTCCAATTCACCCCAATAATACAAAATATCAGTGTCCTTCATTCTCTAGTTCTGGTTCTTTACTGCTTCTTTAGACAATGTTGTGACCGTTCAGTTTTGGTTCTGTTCCTAAGGAGCATTTCCAGTTAAGTTTATAAGAGAAGGTGAAATACAGTATGCATTGTGAAAGCAAGCACTCTTTTCATTTGTGTGTTTGCACTGTTCTAATTTGCCAGAGTGCCACCTAGAGGTTATGTGGTAGAAAAGCAGGGAAAACACTGTATAGTACTTTGTTTTCAATTTTGCAAGTAATATGAAAGTTGATAAAGAAGATTAACAGCCTCAGATAGAAAAACTTCCTGTCCCCATTACCAGTCCTAACATATTTCAGATTTTTACACACAAGCAGAAAAATCACTCCACTTGCAATCAGTATCCCTCAAAAACATGGAGGTAATAATACTGTTTCCTACAAGCTAGGCTCCAGCAGTATGTGGACCAAGAACTACCAGAAGTATAGGCAGGATTTCGAAGGGAGAGAGGAACTAGAGATCAAATTGCCAACATATGCTGGATCATGGAGAAAGCCAGGGAGTTCCAGAAAAACATCTACTTCTGCTTCATTGACTATGCTAAAGCCTTTGATTGTGTGGATCAGAACCAATTGTGGCAAATTCTTAAAGAGATGGGAGTACCTGACCATCTTATTTGTCTCTTGAGAAACCTATATGCGGGTCAAGAAGCAACAGTGAGAACTGGGAATGGAACCAATGATCAGTTCAAAATTGAGAAAGGAGTTTGGCGAGGCTGTATACTATTTAACTTATATGCAGAACACATCATGAGGAAGGCGGGCCTAGATGAATCACCAGTTGGAATTAAGATTGCTGGGAGAAATATCAACAACCTCAGATATGCAGATGATACCACTCTCAGGGCAGAAAGTGAAGAGGAACTAAAGAGCCTCTTGGTGTGGGTGAAGGAGGAGAGCGCAAAAGTTGGTCTGAAACTCAATATTAAGAAAACTAAGATCATGGCATCTGGTCCTCTCACTTCCTGGCAAATAGATGGGGAAGAAATGGAGGTAGTAACAGATTTTATTTTCCTGGACTCTAAGATCACTGCAGATGCGGACTGCAGCCAAGAAATTAAAAGACTCTTGGTCCTGGGGAGGAAAGCTATGGCAAATCTAGACAGCATACTAAAAAGCAGAGACATCACCCTGCCAACAAAAGTGCGTATAGTCAAGGCCATGGTTTTCCCAGTTGCAATGTATGGCTGTGAAAGTTAATCCATAAGGAAGGGTGAGTGCCAAAGAATTGAGGCCTTTGAATTGTGGTGCTGATGGAGACTCCTGCGAGTCCCTTGGACAGTAAGACGATCAAACCGGTCAGTCCTAGAGCAGATCAACCATGACTGCTCTTTAGAAGGCCAGATACTGAAGATGAAACTCACATACTTTGGCCACCTAATGAGAAGGAAGGACTCCCTGGAGAAGAGCCTAATGCTGGGAACAATAGATGGCAAAAGAAGAAGGGGACTGCAGAGAATGAGGTGGCTAGATGGAGTCACTGAAGCAGTTGGTGTGAGCTTGAATGAACTCCAGGGGATGGTGGATGACAGGAAGGCATGGAGGAATGTTGCCCATGGGGTCGCAATGGGTCAGACATGACTTCTTGACTCACAACAGCAATAATGTGGGTACTGAAAATCCAAGAGAGACCAGCCAGAGGGGATATCCCTAGTCAACATCTAATCCTAAGGCTGGGTTTAGAGGTGTGATGATCCAGCTAGAATCTTCTCTCACCAGACATTTTTTTCTTTCTTTTCCCAGTCATTTGATGGCATATAATGGGTTATGCCACTTATTTTAATTAGGTCTACTTTTATGGAAAGTGTGTTAGATGTTAAACTGATTCATCCTTTTTTTGTTTTTTGTTTTGGACATTGGAATTTTGGCACTGTTTTTAATTTGGTTAACAGAGTGTGTTTCATTGTTTTTGTACTTTTATTGTATCTTTTGTGTCTTGATTAATTGTCTTGAACCATGCAACGTGCTTGTTTAGGGTTAGGGTTAGGTTTGTATAAGGCTGTATAGAAATAAAATAAAGAAATAATAAATTAATGAATAGGGAGTTTTCTGTGCCATCACTATGGATACATGACTGTGATGAGATTTGATCACAGACTAAAACACCCTAACTGTAAAGACTGACTTTTTTACAGTTTATCATACCAACACTAAAAACAGCAACTTTTGAAAAACTCTTGTTGTTGATCTCTTTCCAGAAAGATGAAAGAACAGCACTGGTTGATGGGTCTCAAGTGTGTATCTCCTAATGGAACTACTCAGGCTTGTTGCTCTCCCAACTTTAATTGGAAAGGCTTCTTTAAGTTGAAAGAGGTATTAGTGTGCCTGGATGATGACAGACAAAGCTGCAAAACACAATACATAACAATGCTCTTATACATTGTATAAGAATTATGTTGAGCCAAACCCCTTTCCAGTAAATCTCTGTTTGGAGTTATAGAGAAAAATGCATGGCTGAGTGGGTGTCATGGGCAGACTCCCAAGGACAGATCACAACCAGCATCTTTCAACCATTTTTACAGTGAAATAAAGAAAGAACATTCCTTTGGCAAAGTTTTTTCTTACCAGTCTGGGTCTACTGCTTCAGCAGCTGACCTGTCTGATTATCCAGCACAGGCCATCTTCAAGACAAAAGGATGAGTCCCCAGGGATGATAAGCCCCCTGTTTTCAAAAGGCTCACACCGCATATTGAAACAGACTCTCTTCCTTTCAAGCAAAACTCATCACACAAAGGAAAAAAAAAGAGTAAGTAAAAAAGAAGTTACTGCCAGGGACAGAAAGACTCTCTGCTGAAAAGATCAGGGAGGATTTGCAAGAGTAGATCATTAATGAGCATGGATTATGGTACTTTAGGGAAAACAAGGATGGAATAGGTGGAACCTGCTAGTCTGTGAATACTCGTGTATTTAAAGGAGAAAAATAAGAATATTACCTATAGATGATTGCCTTATTTGTCTATACTCATTGTCTCTCTCTTCTTTTCCTCCCCACACTTTCCTTCTTATTGTAAAAAGGAACATGTTGTAGGAGAATGACCTTCAGCAACTTCTCTAAAAGCCATGTCACTGGGTTTTCCTACTTGGCTTCTCTAATTACCACTGGCTTCAGAAACCATTCTTCTTTCTTTTCCTTGTCATGTACATTTTGACTTTGATTGGCAATGCTTTAGTCATCCTTGTGATCCAGATAGACCAACGTTTACATACACCAATGTATTACTTTCTCAAGAACCTCTCCTGGTTGGAAATCATCATCACCACAACAGTCACACCCAAGATGCTCAACCTGCTCATCTCAAAGGAAAATACTATTGCATTCTTTGCGTGTGCTTTGCAAGGATATATCTACTTTGTTGCAGGTTTCCACTGAAGTCCTCATTTTGGCTACCATGTCAGTGGATCGCTACATGGCCATCTGCCACCCTTTGAGGTACAAAGCTATCATGAGCAGTAGGGTCTGCCTGCTGATGGTTCTGTCTTGTTGGCTGTGCAGCTTCTTTTCCATTTCAGCCTCCATGCTACTAAAGGCAAGGCTGCCTTTTTGTGGTTCCAATGTAATTGATCCCTTTTTCTGTGACAGCGGCCCTCTTCTGGAAATGATATGTGCTGACACCCACTTCCTTCATGCCTTAGACTTGGCAGTTTCCTGCTTCATGCTTCTCAGCTCTGTATCTGTGACAACTGTCTCCTATATCTGTATCATTAGCACTGTGATTAAGATGCCCTCCAACAAAGGCCAAAGCAAAGCATTTGGTACATGCACCTTTCACATCACAGTGGCATCACTTTATCATGGCAGCTCCATCTTCATCTACATCAAGCCAGTGGGCAGCTCTTCAATGGAATTCAACAAGACTGCCACAGTGTTCAACACTGTGGTGACTCCATTGCTCAACCCCATCATTTACAGCTTCAGAAACAAGACAGTGAAGGAGGTACTGAGGGACACACTGGAAACAGTGCAGAGATGTTTGCAAGACAAGTGCTAAGTTTATTGTGGAAACAATGGAATAGAGGAATCCTGTTTCGTATTTCTGCATTGCCTCCATGAGATACAGAGCAGGGAGGGGTAGGGAGAGTAGGGAAAGAGAGTCACTAAGCTGAAAAGCCAAAGGTTACTCTGTACCCACAGCTTTTTTTTACTAAATTTTGCAACCAGCTAAGAAGGTAAGTCCTTTAGGTACCCCTTCCTCTAAAATCAGGTTACTATCATTGCTTCTTTTCTATTTCCTTCCCTTCTAAATTTCTGTGGTGGCCCAAAATTTTCATCAATGAGCTTCTTGGTTGCATTGACTTCCAATATCCTATTTCACCATTTTCATAACGCATTAGAAATCCAGGCACCAAGATTTAAGAAAGATGCAGGGAAATTAGGAAAGGTCCAGAGGAGGGCAACGAAAAGGCCCCAGGGCTTGGAAACACCGCCCTATGAGGAGAGACTGAGAGAACTGAACATGTTCAGCCTTGAGAAGAGAAGACTGATGGGGGACATTATATCCCTCTATATGTACCTCAAAGGCAAAAAGGCAAAAAGGGAAAAATTGAGATCTTTTCTTGATGGTGCCAGAGTGCAGAACATGGAATAATCAATTCAAGTTGCAACAATCCAGATTCATGCTGGGCATCAGGAAAAGCTTCCTCACTGTCAGAACAATGCTGCAGTGGAACCAGCTGTCTAGAAAGGTGGTGGGCTCTCCCACATTAGAGATATTCAAAAAGAAACTGGACAGTCATCTGAGTGGAATGGTGTAACTTGGTGTCCTGCAACAGCAGGAGGTTGGACTCAATGGCATTCATGGTCCCTTCCAACTCTACTCTTCTCTGATTCTATCATAAGAAAAGCCATGCTTGATCAGACTGTTTACACACATATCAAACCAGTTGCCTATAGGAGCCCTCAAGCAGGATGGGTGCAAGGCCTCTTCCTGCCCAAGCTCCTCAGCAGCTGGAGTATGCAGGCATGCCACTTCTGCTAAAGAAGGTAGCACATAGCCAGCAGGGCTAGCAGCCATTGGTAGTCTCCTCTCTCATGAATCCATCCAATATCTTTTTAAACCCACCCAGATTGGTAGCCATCATCACTTCCTGTGGCAGCAAATTCCATGGCTTACCTCTATGCTTAAACACCACCATCCGTTTCTTATTTAGCAAATATTATTTCCTCATTCTTCATCTTGATCTGTCTTCAGTTAGATTTTTCAGACTAATGTGGTAGGGAGGATAAATGAACCAAGTGAATTTTCTTCATAATGAATGCATGTGTGTGTTCTTGAGAACAAACCACCCTGAAAATAAAGTTCATGTGTCTGGATTTTAATGGATGTTTGAGCTAAGCTCCTTTTGTTATGAGAGTAGTAGTTATTTTAGTAAGAGAATTTAGCATAAGTTCACTGTTTACACACCATGCCTCAGGTTAACTGTTACCTTGGATCCAATGTTGGTTGTTACATGTGTGTCCATGTAAGATGCATGTCCTCATGAATGAGGATGTCTGACAACACCAGTCCACATAAATGATGCTCTAGGATGAAGGAGTGCAACACCCGTGGGGCCCCAAGGAAGTTTCAGTAAGATTCTACAAATGCACAGTGCCATAAATATATCACCCTGAAGACAATTTTTCACAAATCGAGTGCCACTGCTGAGAAATTCTTGTGAGCTACCTGCCTACATAATGGTGAGAAACCCTAGAGTGGAGTCATGTGCAGACCTCAATGGGCAGGCAGGCTAATGTCAGAGAAGCTGGTCTCCCAGGCACAACCTGAGTGTGCATGTGTGTGTGTGAATGGCAAGCCTGTGGAGAACCATATGCCAGTAGTAAAGTAGATACACCTACTGTGGTTTGTGGCGCTGACACTATTACCTGAAACCTCTTCAGCCCATGGAACTCCTTCCACTCTACTTCAATCATAACACTTCAATGGTAAAAGATCTGTACTGCCTTCTACATCATTTCCAGGCAAAATTCATACTCCTAGTGATAACCCATAAAGCTTTAAGCTGTCTACATACATGTGCACATACGCACACATGCACACACACACATCTCATGTTCATACACATGTATACACACTTGGTTTTGTCTTTCTACCCTTGTTTCTTGTCTGTGTAGGCAGGTGATATGAAGGGTTGGTGAAGCCCACTGAGGCAGTGCCTTAAGGAATATTCCTTGAAGCATCAGCTCTCTTTCCTCTTCAATCTCCATTCTCTGATGGGTTCGAAACTTTAGATAGTGGAAAGATTCTCAGTGGAGGACTTTGCAGGCTGAATGGGAAGATCCCATTTCCCAGTGGGGAGCTTCCTCATCCCTGAAGTGCAATTCCTGGTAACAATCTGTTCATTACTTGCTTCATCTCAGATAGTGGTGCAGAAGAAGGTCTCTGAAGAGGGACCATAAGAATGATTAAGGTGTTGTTCCTTCAGTTATCTGGGCTCAAAGTTACATAGAGATTTAAAGGTAAACACCAGAATTTTGAATTGTACCCAGAAACTGACTGATAGCCAGTACAGTTCATTAAGCAACCTGTGTTTCTCATGAAAAATGTTTCCTTTGTATGCTCATGGTATTCTAGTTCCATTCAAAATAGGCACTCCTAGACTCAGATGGCAGATTCTGGTGATTTGTGAAGCTTATCTCTAATACAAACTCAATTTAGTCTTATTGAGGTGCACTTTCTGATGTGTGAAAGTGTTTATGAACTTCAGTATGCCCCATGCTCTAAGGGGTCCCCACTGGAGATTAGGGGGTAGTTGGGTTTAGAATTACCCCCAGCAACTTGATGAAATCTCTTACTAGACCTGTTACCTCTCCTTAGTTGTGACCCCAAAACTGTCTTTCTGGGGCATCATCTGAAACCAACCAGAGAGCAATATATTCATGGAAAGACAATGCTTCCAATTCCCTTCCTCCAACATCTTGATCAGAAGGACACTGCAGCCTTATCCATTAAGTGAAACTATTCTATATCCAGGCCAAGATTTGTAAATAAACATGTTTATTTATTTACAAATAGAAATAGTAAGCAAATGTAATAGAAAACAAATATGAAATAAGAATTAAGTAGAAATAGAAAACACATATAATCAAACAAGTTCAATATAATTAAATGAGTTTGACCAATTCTTAAGAACTGAGAAGTTTAATAACATCTTTTTTAAACTGCTTTTTTAAATATATGCTGTTCTTGTTTCAACCTTATTAAAGAATAAAATAAAGATGGAATGCAATCTCCCAGCTTTTGCTCCATTCTATCTGGGTTCTGCTACCATGGCTCCAGGCCATTCTTGCACACTTTCTTGAAACAGAGCCTTGTAATTACCTTGATGCTTACAACTGCTACTTCTCTTCTTCTTGTCCATCACTCCTCTGCCTATACACTGCCACTTACATTAGAGATCACGGAGGCCATACTCACAAAGTGAAAGAAAGGCTGTTCACACAGAATCCAGCATCTGCTCATATCACTAAGGAAGAGACTATGCTACCTGTCACCTGTTCTGGCCTGCTTCACTGTGTGAGAGGGCGAAGCAGTGCCCACACAACTGCTGGTGCTGCTTTGTGCTTTAATGAGGAAGATGGACCAATGTGCCTCCCATTATGATGTCACCTATCTGAGGACTGGCCATTGTGACCTCTGGATGACGCTGTCTCCCTGGAGATCTGAGACAGGCCATTATGATTTGAGGCTGATACTACCTATCATACAATTCCCTTCTTTGTTGACATGTTTAGACCTGCTGGGATTCTTCTAGGGTATAATTGCCAGAAGGAGAGGCTATCGGCTATACTCAGTGCCTGATTTTTACATGAGTGTCAGGGTCCATAGAAAAAGGGCATCTCTGACTGTCATCAGCACATGAAGTGATTGTCCCTGAGCTAAATTAGTGGCAACTGCTGGCACTTTCTAGATGTGGGACAGGAAAAGCTGGCTGTAAAGTGACAAGCACCTGAAGAACCACAATGGCAAAGAACAGCTCACTCATGTAATCATCTAGCTGCCTTGAGTGCCTAAGAAGCCACATTTCCCCCATTAGCTCACCTATGGAGCAGCCAAGCCTGCACTGAGTGGAAAAGTTCACTTTCCTTCTTTGCACTGGATGGCACCACAGGAAATTCACCAACATGTGGGGATAGTCCACTTACTTCTGCATTTCAGATGGATATGGGTTAGCTTCATTGTTTCAGATGATGATAATGGAGAACATTTTATGAAGTTCCTGATACCTCTGCTTGCCCAAAAATGCATTTGTGTTCCTTTCTCAGAAAGGGCCATGGCAATGAACTATGGTTCCAATCTCCATTTTAACAAGGTTCAGAAGTTAAAATCAGTACTTCTGTCAGTAGATGCCAATGTGAATATTATCAACGGAACCTCTCAGTCTCTAGATATGCTGACTTTGGTCTTAGAATTTAATGAATCTACCCAAAAAAAGTCATATAGAGAAAATTTGGATCATGCCACCTCAGTGGGATTTCACTGATACAGTGAACAAAAAAGTCTCCACTGATACATTTTCTCCCTGTGTTCTGGTAAGTTGCATTTCATTGTTGTCTTCCTGATGAAATCCATCAGATCTGTTGGATTTGCATAACATGTACAGTTGAGGAGAATCTGGAAAATGTGCATGGGCATGTACTTGAGATGGAACTCACAGGGGAGAGCTGCACTATCTACAATGCTGTCTATGCTGTAACACATACATTACATACCGTACATGTGGCAAGACAAAGAGCAACAAAGGACAGAACCAAATTCATTCATTGGAATGTGGAGTCATGGCAGGTAAAGGCATCACTGTAATCTGTTTTTTCATTAATTGTGTGGGGTAGCAGCCACCAGGAACTAAAGGCAGGGCAGGGCAGGGCAATCCTATATGTTGCAGGGGCATTTTCATCATGACTATAACATGTGGGAATTCCTTCCTTCTCCAACTGTGATCACAATGACCCCCAGCTAGATCCATAGTTAGCCTTAAGAGAAACATGGTGGGAAGTCCAGGCTAACTCCAACCCCATCTGCACAAGATACTTATTGTGTCCTCATGATTATTCAGTGTAGCTTGTGAGTGCTTTTTATGATCTTGTCATTTTTCAGGACTTTTCCATGCTTTTTAACAGCTCCAGTATACTGCAGGTACAGTGTACTTCCTTGTGGTTTTCTAATGGAATGTACAGGGAGGCAGAGAAATAAAACCCCCAGAAAACACATAAACATAACACAAACCTCTCCCTAATGGTGAAGTCCCATTGAAAAATCCATCCCCATTTTAGCCAACTATGGATTAAAAAGAAAAGAAAAGCAACATAGCTGCTAGTCATGCACTTAAGAATAATCCATATTTTGATCCTTAGCATGTATGAAATAAGGTTTGATAACTGATACTGTATGGACATCTGAAAACCCACTTGAGAATCCTTTAAAAACTAAGTAAACAAATCATCCACAATTCAGCAATACAAACATGTTGCATGGTGGTAATCTGAGAGGAAGATGCCATATAACCACCAATCTTTCAGTAAAGTAAGTTTGAGAAGATTTCATGTTGCTGTTAAAGTCCTCAGTTTTTATGTGTGGGTTTCTCCAATAGCAGACAAATTGGTGTCATATCATCCCTTGTTAGATAACAAGAAGTCTGGTTCATGCTAAAGACAATTTAGCCATATGATTCTTCATTCTGTTAGCCACCTCGTTATCATGCCAAACTGAACTTTCTGATTGGAAAATGCAGCATGGAGAAGGGGAAAATTAATGATAATTTGCTCTCAACTTTAATTGTGATGTGGTAAGTTGGAGAGGCTACTGTCTGTAGGAGAGATGACTGGAGAATAATAGCACAACATGACACACACACATTTCCTGATTACCTGTGAGTTAGTTAAGCAGAAGAACCCTGAATCCTATGCACTATAACTTCTCTGAAATGTTCTTTTCCTTTGAAAATCTATTTTTCAGTGGTTTCTCTAGTAAAAAAAGGAGATATATTTCTGGCACAGCATTAACTTGGCTATATTTTCCTCTAAATCTAAATAGTATTGGTCTTTTATATCTTGCATGTGCAGCCGGGATTGATTAGCATGCAAACACACTTTTATTGAACTTCATAAGATCCAGCAGCGAACTACATAAAAATGGAGGGTGTTGGTGTTCCATTACAAATTGAGACACACTTTGTCAAGTCTCATTCATTACCATGGTGTCAACAATATTGCCTTTGCTTTTGGTCAAGGGTGAGGGCAGCTAGATTATGAAATTAATGATACCTGCTCAGAGAACTTTGGCTATGGGCGATATAGAAATGTAATGTAATAAGGTAATGTAACGTAATGTAACAATAATACTAGGTTTGAACATACATGAGTTAACTTGAAATGATGATATATTTGAGGTGGGCTATACCTGCTTAAATTTGCTCAAAAGAATTCAAGCTGGGGTGTTCACCAGTGCAAAGACTCATGACTGACCCTCCAATCAGATTTCCAGTAAGGCTAAGGAGGGAAACATATTCTTTTAGTTTTTCCTTCTCATTAGGTGCTCCCTGCTGTTCAGTGCAGGCCTGAGAACAATAATGTAGCATTTAGGTCCAAAGATGCAACCCAGCAGCCCAGCACTGGAAGACAAGATGGAGAAGATCTCCACAGCCACCACATATTTCCCTTTGGTGCTCAGGTAGGATGGGACAAAGGTGAACCAAACACTGCAAAACACCAACATGCTGAAGGTGATAAATTTGGCCTCATTGAAACTGTCAGGCAACTTCCTGGCTAAGAAAGCCACAATGAAACTGACAATTGCCAAGACACCTAAATAGCCCAAAACAGAGTAAAACATGTGAGCAGAGCCCTCATTGCATTCTAGAATGATTTTCCCATCCAGTGAGTGCATGTCCACATCTGGGAAAGGAGGAGATGTGATTACCCAAAGTGAGCAAAAGCCTGTTTGAATCAAGGAGCCGGAAAGGGCAATTGATATGGCAAGTCCTTTCCCCATCCTTTTCCGCATCCTGGACCCTGGTGTGGTTGCCATGAATGCCAGAAGCACAGTGATGGTTTTGGCCAAGATGCTGGAAAGGGCCACAGAGAAGACAATGCCAAACACCATTTGTCGGAGAAGGCAGGTCACCTTTGCAGGTTGCCCAATGAAGAGCAAGGGGCAGAGGAAGCAAAGAAGGAGGGAAATGAGGAGGATGTAGGTGATACTCCTGTTGTTGGCTTTAACTATTGGGGTGTCCTTGTGCTTCAGAAAGAGTCCAAACACTAGAGCTGTGATGAAGGAGAAGTAAACAGTCAAGATTGTCAAATGTATTCCGAGGGTTTCTTCATAAGAAAGGAAACTGGGAATTCTGGGAATGCATTGAGTTTGTTCCTTGTTGGAATACAACTGTTCCAGACATCTGATGCAGGTCGCCATGTCTGAAAGAAAGGAAAGGCTGATTGGATCTTGCCAATTATGATGGACATATAAAATACATCATGATAAAAGGTAATGCTACTATGTACCCTTTAATAAAGAACATAATGGAGCCTGTACAAACATTATTGATGATTTATGTTTTCATGCAACTGTAATGTATCCATAGCAGATCATAGTGATCAGAAAATTGATTGGTTTATACAACTATAGTTCTCTTTTTAATGAGCTCCAACAAAGCTTGATTGAAAGAACCACAGAAAGTTTGCTTTTTGGGGAATTTCCTAGCTTATTTAATTCTTAAATGTGTGTAACACTTCTTGGAATTCTTACTTGTCTTTCACATTCCTTTCTTTTCTTGTACTTCATATCTTCAAAGGAAACAATAAATATCATATTTTAAAAACAAAACAACAAAAATGCAAAAAGGCATACTTTCATGTCTTTCTGTCCCCAGAGTGTTTTTGGGTCCTTTATGTAGTTACCAAAGTTTCTGGTTGTCTGTTCTTGTTTTGTTTTTGGGCTTTGCCTTGAGTTCAGTTACGGAGAAAAAGCAGGATACAATATGCATTAAAAAGTCATATTGAAAGCATTTGGCTCAAAGGTGTACCAAGATTCCATTGGTTTGCTGTGCTCCTCTCTTGGGTGCTTTGGTGGCATATTCAGAACATTCATGTGGTTGAAAATGTGGTGAAGGACTTTCAACAAGGGAAGATTCTGGAAGGATGTACCCCTCCTATTGGTGATACTTCCCTGAGCCCAACTCCAATCTCTGGCAGATGCACTCTAGAACCATAAATCATTCAGGGCTCAATGCTATGGGCATTTAGGCAGCAAAAAGGCCTTCAGTTGTCAGCATGCCTTAGACAGCATCCCTGGCTATATGGGTACTGCGCATCGCAGACTTGCACTATGCCCTGGAGGACTTTCTACTCACTAAAGAATACTAGTGTAAATAGTGTTCTTGGACTTCTCATTCCACAATTCTAATCTCCTAAGCACATTAGTATGTTCAGGTGTTTCCTCTATCTGTACAAAACCTCCAAATCAAGGAAATGAGACTCCATGCACTCAGCCATAGTGAAATCAGTCCTTGGGCAGGCAGTGGAACTCTCAGTCAAAGGAAGCCAACATGCCCTCCTGTCATTCCTTTTTAGTCTTACAGGTGTTAGACCTGATGTTGTTTAGGCATCTTACTCTTTATTTTCTGCCTAAATATATAACTGTTTAGTCATTAGATTCTCTTAATTTCTGAGTTGTGGAGTATTTTCATGTGCACTGAAGTGCACACATTAGCTAAATAAACAGTAATGACTGAGATCCAGTAGGTGGCTCTCTGCGTACATCATGTCTCCTACCCTTCCTGTTGGAGATCATTCCTTTTGGACATGCAGCACAGTCATAGCAGCAAAATGGCTCCCTCTCCCTCTTTTTCCTGCTGTATCCTGGATAGCAGTTATCGTTGCACACAGAAAGTGGCAGAGCCTGCACAGAAGCAGAGAGAAGGAGAAGTAAATGGTTGAGTCTTGGGAATGGGTTGACACAACATGAAAACGGGTGGCTTGTTAGCAATTTTTTGTTTCAAAGAGGCTTGTCATGTTATCTGAACCCAGCAGCAAAATTTGTTCATACGGCTGAAGCCACTCTGGCCGGCTTTCATCTCACTGACAGCCAGTCTGAAACAAATATGCCTGACAGTCATTATAGTGTTGCACTTTGTAGAAACCTAGTCACTGTCATAGATCAAATGGTGGCTTGTTAGCTATGATTGATTGAATTCTGACATTACAGATGCCCAGAGATAAAAATGACCACTTTTCCAAGCTGATGACGGTGAATAAAGTGAAGTGAAATCCTTCTATTCTGCATGAAATTGGTCAATGAAATCATAAGTATTGTGAACTGTTAGCAGTTCTGAAAGTGATACCATGAGAACAGAAATATGGGGCTGAGGTGTAAGGTTCTACTAAGCAGAAAAAATGAAATTACTCTCCAATTCAAGACAGTTGTCTTACCAGTTCCTGGAGTCAAGAGTTTGCCTTCTGAAGAGCACACCGCCCCCTACAAGTCTGTTCTCAAAGAAGTTTAAGGGTGCAATCTCATGTTCTCTTGACAAAAACACCAAAGCAAAAACCACATTGGCTGCCCACTAAAGGGTCTTAGAAGGGAAAAGAGTGGAATGCCAGGGCTGTAGGCACATCATCCCTTCCCTCTCAGATGCCCAAACTCTGTGGGATACACAATGGCCAGATTTTTCATAAAAGGTAGGTTATGATGCATATCAGGTGTATGTCTTGCTACCTTCATAACTCACACCTTGTACCAGATGCTCTTAAACATTCACATTTGTGTGCTTCTGAGCATCCACCACAAGAGAGATAGGGTGCAGTCTCCATTAATGAATCATATCACCACTTATATTGTAACACTTGGTTACCAAACCAATAGGTATGTTTAAATATTTAAGCATTTGCAGCTGTGACTCACCTGATTAAAGCTTGTATGCCACCTGATTTGGTCATCATCAATGGTTAACTCTTGGTCTGCTGGAGCCTGGGGGTTCAGGCTTCCGACTCTCACTCTAGCCATGGAGCCATTGGGGAACATCAGCCAGTTAGTAACATCAAACTCTGCAACCAGCTCTCCATTTTCATTAAAATGCACAGTGTCTCCAGCAGTGTTATTGAATGAGATGGTGCTTAGAAAGTGATGGAGCTGGATTGGAAAAGATTATGAGGAAAGCGGAAGTATGATCTTGAAACTGCAGCAATGAGCTTCCCTTGGTCTTATTTCAACCTACATCGCAATCATTCTCCCTCCCTGACATGTGATGAGTTCCTGTTTATACTTTGCATGTTGCTCCAATTATCTCCATTTGAATCCAATTGAATATAATATCTTAAATAAATTGGAGTTGTATACTAGTTTTCATTCACATTTAGACATGTATAGACTAAGGTCATGGAAATCTCTGGTCCCAGTTGTATCTGTAGGCCAGCTCAAAGCATTACTTTACTTTAAGCATTTAAATTTAAGCATAACCAGTCAGACTGGTCCTACTACCCAGTGCTGTTCCCCAAAAGGAATCATTTTTCCAAAACTATATATTTTGTAGAATTGCAATTCATCACATGTTATAATACTAACATCTTGCCAAGAGTTTTGAGGTGCAACTACCTGCCATGATTGCACATTCTGTATAGCCAGTTTTTCTTTTCCTACCCATTTTCTGTGTATGAACCTGGATTCATATAAAGCGTTCAAAGCATGCGCCACAGCATAGACAGCGTTGTAGACATTATAACTGTGTCCAACCATACTCATTTCAAACAAAATACCAGGAAGAGCCTCGAGCTTCTCATCCCCTAAGCAGGTCACTTTGCCATCTTGTATCATGTCAGCCAGGCTTAGCAAACAGTTGAATGCATGTTCCCAGAAGTCTTGGATGAAACCATCTCCTTTGGCCCAAGAAGGTCTAACCATCTGCACAAACTTGTGGAATCCTAAGGGCTGGTTTGAGTGAACACTGAATGATAAGTAGCCATGGAAAGTTTGTATATCCCAATTTCTTTGAAGAGGCACTGATGCAAAATCCCAGTGGGAAGTAGTAATCCAAACTTTACCCAGTGGTGGAAATTCAAAGAAGGGTGCTATAAAGAACAACATTCTCAGTACTTGAAATGATGGTGGCTCCCCATATACAAAGAAAACATTGGCTTTGCAGTCAAATAAAATTTCAAAGTTACTGCGATCTTTCATACCCAAGGCTATCATCTCTTCTATATAAGACCATTTGGGGATCCTTACTATAAATTCATAGCAGATTCCATGCTGGGAAAGCATTGGCACCATGGTCTGTAAGAACCTGTTTCCTCTGTCATCATCCACAGCAACAAGCCCAATCCACGTCCATCCAAAATGCTGAAGCAGTCTCACAACTCCCAGGTATTGATGTGCTTCATTTGGAACCATCTGGTACAAAAAGGGCATTTGTGTTTTAGCCCCTTCTGGTGGCAAAAATGATCCATAGGTGAGCTGAAATTAAATATGTTTGGAGAGATTGGAGAGAATCTTACATCATGGAAAAAGAGAATAGCAGGTGTTCCTGTTGGTCATATGGACAAGGAAAATCATGTCATGCAGGAAACTCAAAGCTAAATATTCCATATCAGGTTGTTGAGTAGCTTTTGTGTTAAAATTCACCAGTAGAAAAGAGCATCCCCCAGGGTCATTAATTTCCATTGCTTGACTGTATTTACTATTAAGATTCTTTTTATGAATGTTAGGTTAAAATCTAGACATGGCTTCTACACGGGAGGATAGGTCTTTGCCCTCTTTTCTGTGATGACAATTCAGGTTCATGATAAGTTCTATGATCTCCCATTTCACTCTCCCTTTCCTCAGGCCAAAGTTGTGCAATGTCCTTAAATTTGCATTGGAAGCCTTGCATCCCAAACACCTTTCCGCTCCTCTGAATCTCCCTCTATGGAAAGTCAGAACCCTCAACTGGATCCAGGAGAAGCCTGTTCTGATTAGTGTGAAATGAAATGGAACTCTAAGTTTTCATAGCGTGGAGACTATGTTCCGATTTATGTAATTAAAATGGCAATGCATCCACCACAATCCTGTGCATTCTAATAGGAGGAATGCTTTAGAAGTAACTGTGAATTCATCAGTGAGAATTCTTAGGAGAATGTGTATTAAAAGCATCATAGTAGTGGTGTCCCTGCTGAGGCCTATCTATACACTGAATTTCCCAAGTCTTCTGTAATGATAATAGGGAAGCATTCAAATTTATACAAAATTAGTATTTGCCCCATATTCTAGAAATGTTCATGTTCCATAAAATGATTTCATTTTGAAAATCCTAAAAATGGCATGACAATTTTGTCCAATTTTCCATGGTTAAGGAATGAAAAGTGGAACCAAACATGTCACATTCCTTCCTGTGTTGAAAGCAATTTTCTCAAAACATATGTCACAATTTTAATGTTATGATTTGTCAACAGATGGATTTGCTCTCCACTCAGACAGTTCTTGTTATGGAAACCTATTATTACTCAACCTTCTACTTCATGCAGCTCTTGAGGTATGCATTCTAGTTTAATGCCAGTCAGTGGATTAAAGATGAGCTTGAATGCATTCAGTAGCTCTCCGCACTCTCTCTCCCCCATCACAACTCATCTTCAATGTTGATGGGATAAATTCTCATGTACCTCTTTCCAAGGCATGTGAGATGGTGTCTTTTGTTAAGGCCCTTTAAAAACCTGCACATTGAAAAATCCCACGGTAAGGAAGTGGCATCTTTGGGCAAAGTTCCAAAAGCAAGGGGATGGGGAACTAAGCAGAATGTCATGAATGACACGTCCTATAATCAGTGATGCTGATGTGCAATGCAGTGAGAAGTCCTGGAACTAATGAAGTGGGGTGCATGTAAACCTTATTCTCTAATCACATAGAACCTGAAGATACTGTGGATAAAGAAGGGAAATGTCAGTATATGGCCTTTTGGGCAGAAGAAACAAACCTGGTTTTCCAGAGAGTGCCAAAAAAACAAACAAACAAACAAAAAACCATCTTGTTAGTTTTGGATACATTGTACATGTTCAGTGACACCCCAGTAAAACCTCATTAAACTTTGATGAGGAGTCAAAATCAGACTTTGGTTTTTCAAAATGTGGTGAATATACCTGATTACATAGTCGCTTTTTCTGCATCTAAGCAGCTGGCTGACTGATCATGGAACGTGTCAGAAACTTGGCTGAAAGGAGGAAGATTCTGTGTCACACCTATGAAAACGCCAGGCATACTTACACCTTGCTTACCTGCAGTGTCTTATGAGTAGCTGAAAGAATAGCTATATTGGCAGAGATTTCAGAGAGGCATCCTCCAATGAGAGCAATCACATTATTCTGGTTGTGACACTTGAAGTTGGGAACAAACCTGTGCTGTGTGGAAAGCAGGTTCAGGATGGCCTTGAAGGTCATCCTTGGTGTGTAGTAACTATTGAGGATGTGGAAGCCCAGGGAGATATTGGGTAAGATCCGAGGATCCTCATTGATCTCCTTCACAGCAAATGCCAAGGCCAGGACATGTTGGTAGTTCTTTGGTACAGAACTGGAAGAAGAATGATAGGCTGTTTGATTGAGAGCAACATCATCATCATCATCATTGCATGTTTGTTTTTGAGATTGAGCAATAGATCAAAACATCAGATTGGTCTACAAATGGCAATAAGAAAGGGAGGTAAAACAACATAAATACATCAAAATGGTTATTTTTTCCATTGAGAAACTAGAAGCTTTGAATATTTTGGGAACTTTCAAGTGCTTAACACAATAGAGCATGCATTCATCACAGTGAAATGCTTTGCATACATATGGGAATAACTCAAACAACAAAATCTTGTAAAGAGCCCATATGTGTCTTCTTTTTAAAAGTAATCTCCCCTTAGACTCATCACTGAGAATCTTTTCCTAAGGATAAAATATGCAAAGTCATGATACCAGTGCACAATGCTATTAGCAAATCATTCATATGACTTGATATCAAAGGCATAGGAATGCAACTGGGTGCATGCTCCTGAAGTAAATGAAATTTGAGAGAAAGTGCTAATAAAAAAATTAAATACTCTTTTTTTTTCAACATCTGTTATATTTACTGAAGCCCCAGAAATGTTTTTCCCAAGCAAACGTGTATTAAGAAGTAATTAAATTGTGCAGGGTGGATCATGGTGCATTTTCACAGTGAACTGCAAATATTATGGGAAGGAAGAGAAGAAAGAATGCCTTACATTGGTTCACCGAGCCGTGTTTGTGCAGGCTGTTCCACAAAAGAAAGGATATTATGGAGGAAGAAGACCTGAGAAACAATCCCACCAATTACAGCATCACCTGGCTGGTAGAATTTATGAGGAATAGGGAGAGGATCATCGGTTGTGGTGCAATTGATAGAATGTGCATGATGTGGAAGAAGCAGTGAAAGAAGCTGCATCACCTTGAGCAACCTGCTGAGAAAGCCTCTCCCCCAAAAGTCAAAGTTCATGTTTCCCTCCATCAAAAGCTTTTCCTATATTTTCATTATCAGATTGCCCTGCTCTTCCATTCAGTATTGAATACTTGCATTACCAACAGATTTACTCCTGGTGTGCTGGGAAATCTGTGCACCAATGCAGTGATTTTTGCAGCTAAATATAACTTTTTCTTCATCAGTGTAGAATGATATACTCAGGCTCTTTCCAGATGCTGACTTGTCTATGAGCTGGGGCAATGCATTGAGCCACAGAATGGAAAACAGTAATTTAGACAATGTTATAGGAGGTTATAATTTCCCCAGTGTGTTGTTAGCTACTTGCTAGTTGCATTATGTGTGAGAAACTGCAAGGGGTGTTTTTAAAAGTCATATATTAATCACATCCTTTTTGAGAGGTATTATTTGGGTTTTATTTGAGGGATATTCATAGGCTTTTTCTTAACATATCAAGCCCTGAATGGGTTGGGGCTAGGAAAGCATCTTCCCAAATATGCTCTGAGGTTATCTTCTGTGGTCCTTCTCAGAGAGCCACCCCTAAAGGAAATGAAGAGGGGTGATACCAGGGGAAGGAACCTCTGAGCTGTGGCACTCCATCTATGGAATCAGCTCTCCAAGAAGGTATACCTGCACACACTCATTGCTCCTTTTCGTACCAGATAAAACTTTTTATTCACTCATCTTTTTAAAAAATTGTCTTTATAGTGTATTTTGTTTCTATTCCATTTTTATTGTGCCTTATTGCTGCTCTACTCTTGCATTAATAAGAGCATTGCATTTGTGGGCCTACGGTTTTCATTTATCTTGCAAAATTTACCCCTGAGCAAAGGAAATACTGAATGATACTATTACTATTCCAGAACTATCACAAGCTATTAGGAATTTTAAAAAAAGATAAAGCACCTGGTCCAAAAGAATTCATTGCTATAGATTATAAATGTTTAGAGAAAAATTCATGTCGCCACTCCAACAAGTAATGAATGAAATTAAAGAAGAGAAACTAATACCACCAACATAGCAGGAAGCCCATAGTACACTGATATATACAGACCATGATCCTACTTTGCCACATTCTTACCAACCTATTTCATTACAAATGTGAATTACAAACTTTTTACTTCAATAATGGCAGACAGATGGAGAAAAAGTATAGAAAAACTGATTCATAAATATCAGATTGGATTTCTTCCCAAAAGATTTAGGAGAGATAATATTCATTTTGTGCTTGATGCAATTGAATTGGGGAAGAAGAAGAGGAGGAGGAAGAAGGAGGAGGAAGAAGGAGAAGGAGGAGGCGGCGGTGATAGCATTTACTTTTCTAGATGCAGAGAAAAGCTTTTGGGAATATGTCTTGGCCCTTCTACACTTAGGCCATAGTTCAAGCTTTATGAATAGGGTTCAAGCAATTTACACTAAACACCATGGTAAAATATTAATTAATGGAGTATTAAGTGACAGTTTTCAAATGGAGAAAAGAGCACGTCAAGGATGTCTTTTATCACCCCAATATTTATTCTTGTATTGGAAATTCAAGCAAGAAATGTAGGACAATTTGGATGCAGAACCTCAGAAAAGACCATCCCATCCATGGGAAGCTATATGGAAGAAAGACATTAAATTTACAGTTAGTCAAGCATTAAGAGAAAATTGGAATTGGATGTTTTTTCAGTGGAATATCACCCCAAAAGATGTAGTAAAAATAGACAAGAACTACAATGAAGAATGTTGGAAATGTGGATGGGCTTTCAACCCTATGTGGTAGACCTATGAAATAACAAAAAGATTTTGGAAGTTGATACATGTGAAATTACAGAAAAAACCTTTGAAACCGATTAACCCATGAGTCCTAAGAATATGCTTTTGAACATAATGCCAGAGAGTATTTTGTAGAACATGTCAGTTATTCAACTATATGACAACTGCAGCAAGAATTACAATTGCTTCTTAATGGAAAAAGCCAGAATGTCCAACAATTGAAGATTGGAAAAATAAGTTGGCAGAGCATGCAATGATGGCAACATTAATTAATTATGTAGTCAAATAACCGACTGAAGTATTTAATGATAAATGGAAATTCTATTATATCCAGTAAAATTAATATGATGTAAAAAGAAGCTCATCAAATTTTGTTCATGATTTAAAATTGATTTGAAGTGAATGGAAAATTTGTATTGTACTATTATAGTCCTTCTGTGTTTGAGCTTCAGCGGAGTATTGCTGGAGAAAAAGATAGAATTTTTGGTCTCTTTGGAAATTTGCAGGTTATGAATGTATTGGTTATATTGGTTTAAAATCCCTTGGCACTTTCATTTCATTTCTTTTCTTATACCCGTTTTCTTTCTGTAACTTATTCATTTTAAGGAAACTATAAAAATAACATTTTTTTTAAAGTTTTGCCTTTGTTCTCTTCTCAACCATTCACTTCTAGAATGTAGAATGCAAAATGTAGATTTATTGTTACAAATATTTTAAACCGGGGTGTCCAATCCGTGCCCCACGGGCCACATGTGGCCCAGGATGGTTATGAATGCAGCCCAACACAACATCTCAAACTTACTTAAAACATTATGAGATATTTTTGCAATTGTTTTTGTAACTCAGTTGCACTGTTCTCAAGTATGAGCTTTGTAGATGACATCATGTCACAATGTCATGTAAAATAAACATGTGTGCTATCATTATTTGTACACATGCTTAAGTTTTATGACATTATGACAGCTTCCAGTGTGTTATCTTCTAAGCACAGACAATCGAATTGACACCTTCAGACATTACATGTGCTCATGGAGACCTGGCAAGAGAAATGCAGCTATTATAAATAATATTTCAACCTACCCTTGCAAACAATTTTATACATTTTGACATGATAGCTAAACCAAGTCCTATGAACAGTGAAAAACATGCAGCCTTGCTTTTCAATTTGATACCAGAATTTGAAAGAAGATTTCAAGATTTTCAGGAAAATAATCACTATTTTGGTATATTTGCAACTCCATTTTCAGTTGACATAAATATGTTACCTGCTAATTTTAAAATGGAATACATAGAGATGCAATCTGATATCATGAACTTTTATAGATACTATCTCCCCCAAGACGAATAATCCTCACTTCACAATCATGTCTTATTCATGTCTTCACTTTTTGGCAGCACCTACATTTGTGAGCAACTATTTTCAAGAATGAAGCACACTAAGAGTAAAATTAGAACCAAATTATCTGTTGAGCTCCTTGAGAATGACTGAGAATTGCAGCTACTTCCATCAAACCAGATTTTGATGCATTCATTTCTCAGATACAGTGTCAAATATCCCACTTGTTTTATGTCACCTTATTTTCCTTTAAAATAAAAAATATCAAAACAATCAATTAAGTTTTGTTACTTAGATATGTTCATTTTCTGTATAAGTGATTACAAACTTGGGATCTGCTCAATGATTTTAAAAGACTCCCCAGATGGGGTGCTGCATTATGAGGATTATGTGAAGAACTATTTGCTTATCTGTGGTGGCAAATATCATGAAATTATGCAGACACTTTTTTTCCTCATCAGCTCTTGTTAGTGTTTGTGTATTTAATGTGTAGCCCAAGAAAATTTTTCTTCTTTCAGTGTGGCCCAGAGAAGCCAAAAGATTGGACACACCTGCTTTACTGTAATATAATTTCTGTAATATTACTGCCAGGTCCACCCATAATAAAAACTCACTGCTCCATGCTTTAATTGTGGATCTGGGAGCCAACCCACCATGTATTGATGAGACCTGAGTGGATCAGGCTGGGGGCAGGGGTGTTATCCCATCCCAGCTTTGTCCACCTTGATACTTGGTACAGCATCAGCCTCACCTTGAGGGTCAAGGACAGGGGAAGGCCATTGTTCATCATGATTTCATCTCCCATTCAAGGCTTCCTGTTGACTTGAGTGCAGGCCTGAAGTGTCTTTACCTTGCATTGGGCAATCAAGAGAGATTTCGGATCCTACTGGTGTACCATGCATCCTACTGCCCAGCAGTCTCCCTGCTTGTGCTGAGAGAGGTAGTCTCGGGATCTGGTGTTGAGAACCTCCAGGTTGTTGGTCCTAGGGGACCTCAACTTCCATGTGGGAGCTGCCTTATCCATGTTGGCTCTCTGCAGGGTTTCTTGCGCACCCCTAAAGAAATATACCATAAACCCAGTTGATGTGAACCTGACCAATTGCCGAAAGTCCCTTTTTGTGCAAGGAGATAAAGTGGGTTGTGTCCAGGCAGTTCCAAGCTCTCCTGCAGAAAGTGGATTATCTAGACCCATTTCAACTGGGCTTCATGCCTGGTTTTGGAATGGAGACTGCCTTTGTTGCCTATGGGATAATCTTTGCCAGGAGAACAATGGGGGAGTGCAACTCTGGTGATTCTTCTGGCCCTCTCAGCCTCTTTTGACCATGGTATCCTTCTGGAGAGGTTGGGTGGGTTGGGAGCTGGGAGCACAGCTTTGCAGTGCTTCCACTCCTACTTAGCAGACTACCTCTAGATGGTGGTACTGGGGAACAATTCTGTGCCATGATCTCTGCACCATGGAGTTCCACAGAGCTCTATTTTCCACCCCCCGCCCCATGTTTTTTAACATCCACAGGAAAAATCTTGGAGAGGTCATCCAGAAGTTTAGACTGAAATATAATCAGTATGCTGATGACTCAGCTCTACCTCTCATTTTCATCATCTCTAGGTGAGTCAGTGACACTTCTGAACCAGTGCCTGAGCTCTGTAAGGGGTTAATGTGGGCAATTAAGCTGAGACTTAGTTCATGGAGGTACTGCTGGTGAAGATTCCATCTGTTCAGCTGAGGAATTATCAACCTGTCCTGGATGAGGTTGTGCTCTGCCTAAAAGATAAGGTTTGCAGCCTTGGAGTACTCCTGGATTCCAAGTTGTCACTTGTTGCCCAGATGAGTTAGGTTTTCAGAAGCTCTTTTTATCAGCTTCAGCTAATTTATCGTCTGTGTTCCAACTTGGATGAGAGGAGTCTTGCAATGGTTATCTATGTGCTGGTAACCTCCTGCTTGGATTACTGTAATATGCTCTACATGGGGTTGCCTTTGAAAATGGACTTTGCAACTCACTGGTTAGCACACCTGCTGACTAGGGCCAGCATTTGTGAGCATATCACACTGGTCCTTCACAGGTTACATTGGCTGCAGGTTGCCGTCTAGGAACAATACAAAGTGCTCATGATGATATAGAAAGTATTAATTAGTTTGGAGCCAGGTTATCCCCATATGTACCAGCCCATTCACTGTGATCTTCATCTGAAGCCCTCCTCTGCATTCATCCCCCTAATGAAGGAGGGGGTCTTCCACTTCATAACACCCCAACTTTGCAATTCAATCCTGAATGAGGTCCAGTTGCACCTATTCCTTTGGCTTTTAGGTGCCAAGTTAAACGCTTATTTGTGCAGCAGTTATTTTGAATGGTTAATTTTTAGGCATAAATAATGTTATTTTATGCTGCTGAAAATGGGACATGATTTTAATGAAGGCATATTTATTTCTAATTTTCTTTGGTTTATGCTTTATTTTTGATTTGAATCTATTATTTAGAATATCTCCAATTTTTCCTATTTTTGTTTTAATATTGCAAATTTATTTGAAGATTTTATCATTATTATTATTCGGTTTTGAACTAAATGGTGAAGTGTGATTGTATTGTCTTATATTACTGAATTTTAATATATTGTAAGCCATCCAGAGACTTTACGATATCCAGCCTATCTGCCACATACTATATTTTATTCCCCTTGCAGTTCCTCACACACTAACAACACAATGGGGAAGTGATAACCTCTCATAACATTGTTTCAATTACTGTTTTCCATCCTGTTACTCAATACATTGTCCCAGCTCACAGACAAGTTAGCATCTGAAAAGACTTCAAATAGATCATTCTACACTAAAGGACAAAGAGGTATAATTAGCTGTAAAAGCATTGTACTGGTGCACAGATTTCTAAACACACCAAGCAACGTATCAGTTGGCAATGCAAGCAAGCATTCTCTACTGAATGGAGGAGCTAGCCAAAATCTCAGAACCTATAAACAGTCATTGAAGGAAAGAACCATGACTATTGACTTTTTGGTGAGATGTTTTCTCAGCAGGTTGCCTAAGGTGATATTGCTTCTCTCACTGCTTCTTCCTGGTTATGCTGTGTGCAGGAGACATTCTATCAATTGCACCACAACCGATGATCCTCTCCCTATTCCACATAAATTCTACCAGTCAGGGGATGTTCTTATTGGAGGGATTGTTTCTCAGGTCTTCTTCCTCCATAATATCCTTTCATTTGTGGAACAGCCTTCACAGACACGGCTCGGTGAACCGATGTAAGGCATTCTTTCTTCTCTTCCTCCCCGCAATATTTGCAGTTCATTATGAAAATGCACCATGATCCATCAAGTACAAATTAGTCATTTCCTGATTTATATTAGGTTGGCAAAAAGACATCTGGGGTTTTGGTAAATATAACATGTGTTGAAAAATAGGGAGATATATTTTTTCACACACCCCTCTTCATTCTCTCTCATTGTTGGTTGCTTCTCATTCACCCGTCTTCTGGATTTCTTGTTTCATATGGTGCTACTTTAGAAATATTTTCTTTTGTAAAATGGTGGACTAGTCCTTGGTACTATTCACTGCTCCGGAATTTTGGGGATATTATCTGCAAATGTAGACAAGTTTATGCAAGCTTGCAGTGTTTTCTCCCTTATACTGAAATATTTTCTCAAATTTCATCTCCTTCAGGAACAAGCACTTTAATTGCATTCCTATTTGATTTCAAGTAATATGAATGATCTGCTAATAGTACTGTTGACTGGTATCGTGCCATTGAATATTTTATTCTTTGTACAAAGATTCTTGGTGTTGAGTCTAAGGGAAGATTACTTTTAAAAAGAAAATACATATGGGCACTTGAAAGAATTTTGTTGTTTTTGTTATTGTCATTGTCATATGTATGCAAAACATTTCACTCTGATGAATGCATGCTGTATTGAGCACTTGATTGTTCCCAAAATATTTTTGGCCTTGAGTTTGTTATGGGAAAAATAGTCACTTTGAAGTGCTTACCTTCATTTACTTCCCTTTTCTTTTGTCATTTGCAGTGCTTTTGCTGGTTTTAAGCTATAGCTCACTTTCTAAAACAGAAATGAGATGGTGTATTTAGTGGTGATGCTGATAATGCTGATTTTGTCAATCAAACTGTCTGTCACTCTTCTTCCAGTTCTGTGCCCAAGAACTACCAACATGTCCTGGCCTTGGCATTTGCTGTGAAGGAGATCAATGAGGATCCACGAATCTTACCCAATATCACCCTGGGGCTTCACATCCTCAATAGTTACTACACACCAAGGATGACCTTCAAGGCCATCCTGAACCTGCTTTCCACACAGCACAGGTTTGTTCCCAACTTCAAGTGTCACAACCAGAATAATGTGATTGCTCTCATTGGAGGATGCCTCTCTGAAATCTCTGCCAGTATAGCTATCCTTTCAGCTACTCATAAGACACCACAGGTAAGCAAGGTGTAAGTATGCTTGGACAGTTCATAGGTGTGACACAGAATCTTCTTTCTTTCAGATAACTTTCTGACACATTCTGTGATCAGTCAGCAAACTGCTGAGATGGAGAAAAAGTGATGGAGAAAAATGTGATGGAGGAAAAAATGTAATCGGGTATAACAGAGGTCTCAAACTCACAGCCCGAGGGCCAATTGTCGGGATGGGTGGGGCATGGGGGAGGGGTCCTTTGGCCTTCAAAGTGCCAGTGGTGCCTGGGTCAGCCTCCAGGAGCGACACGGGATGAGCAGCCCACCACCACCGCGGTGGTGAAATACTTGATGCGGCCCAGCCTCACCCAGCCTCTACTTCCAGCAGTCCCCAGGTAAGTTGAGTTTGAGACCCCTGAGGTATAATCACCACTTTTTGGAAAACCAGAGTCTGAATCCAACTCCTCATCGAAGTAGAATGAGGCTTTAGTGGGGTGCCACGGGACTTTTCTCCCCCCCCCCCATTTTCATGCTACTGTATCAGTGACATAGATGGAAGCATGGAAAGGATTCATATAAAACTTTTGGGTGACACAAAACAAGGAGGGGTGATTAACCTTTCAAAATGCTGCACAAAAATTCAAAATGATTGTGGTAGAATGGAAATGGTCTGCCTGTTACAAATCATTAATTCCACAGAAAAAATGCATTTAGAATTTAGAGAAAAGGAAAAACAAAATCCTGAATAGGGTTGTAGGGGTGAAAAGTACGAGAAAAGTATGATCTGTTGAACCATCCAGATCTTAGTTTGGTGTTCTATTTCTTCTGGAAAAGCGAACAATAAGAAATTCGTTGGGTTTTTTTTTTAAGTTGTGATGGGCAGGAGAGAGAGTGGAGAGAGCTACTGAGAGTGTCTAATCTCATCTTTAATCCACTGACTAGCATTAAACTAAATGCATACTTGAATGCCTACTTCAAGAACTACATGGAGTGTTCAGTAAGATTAATTTTCTATTAAAAGAAGAATTAAATTTCATTACTGTCTGAATGGAGAGCACATTGGTCTCTCATGACTTTAACAGGTGACATTCTTTCTGACAAAAAAAAATTCTTTTGACATGAGGAGGAATGTGACATTTTTACTTCTGAATGACATTACATAAACCACTACAAATAGATCATACTGTCAGAAATGTCATGACATTTTTCGGGTTTTCAAAATGAAGTCATTTTATGGAACATGAACATTTCTAGAATATGGGACAAATATTAATTTTATATACATTTGAATGCCTCCCCATTATCACTACAGAAGACACAGGACATTCAATGCAGAGATGGGCCTCAGCAGAGACACCACTCCCATGTTGCCTGTAATTAACATTTTTCAAAGAATTTTCACTGCAGAATTCAGAGTTCATTCTACAGTTTTCTTCCTGTTACAGCACACAGGTTTGCACTGGATGCACTAAAATTTTAGCTGCATCAGTAAAAACAGTCACCACACTATTAAAACTAAGAGTTCCATTTTATTTCTTGCTAGTCAGACCACATGTCTTTTACTGGATCCACTTCTGGGTTGTTGTTGTAAGTTGCAAAGTCATGTCTGACCCATCACGACCCCATGGACAACATTCCTCCAGGCCTGCCTGTCTTCCACCATCCCCTGGAGTCCACTTAAGCTCACACCAACTGCTTCAGTGAGTCCATCTAGCCACTTTAATCTCTGCCGTCCCCTTCTTCTTTTGCCATCTGTTGTTCCCAGCATTAGGCTCTTCTTCAGGGAGTCCTTCCTTCTGATTAGGTGGCCAAAGCATTGGAGTTTCATCTTCACTATCTGGCCTTCTAAAGAGCAGTCAGGGTTAATTTATATTTGGACTGTAGCAGGTTCAGAGGAGGAGAAAGTGGGTATAGAAAGCAAAGCTCACAAAGCAATTTAAAAACATTGTGCATGATTAGCATGAAGAAGAGGAAATTAAAGTGGGAAATTATAAAAATGATCAAGAACCTGAATTGCCATCACAAAAAAGAGAGCAAAGTCTTGTCCAAATCTATGCAAACATATTTCACTTCAGCTCACCTATGGATCATTTTTGCTACCAGATGGGACTGAAAATGAAATGCCCTTTTTGTACCAAATGGTTCCAAATGAAGCCCAGCAATACATGGGAGTTGTGCAGATGCTTAAGCATTTTGGATGGACTTGGATTGGGCTTTCAGCTGTGGATGATGACAGAGGGAATAGGTTCTTACAGACCATAGTACCAATGCTTTCCCTGCATGGAATCTGCTATGAATTCATACTAAGGATACTAAAATGGTCTTATATAGAAGAGATGATAGCCTTGGGTATGAAAGAACGGAGAATGTTTGAAGTTGCCTTTGAGAGCAAAGCCAATGTTTTCTTTGTATATGGAGAACCACCATCCTTCCAAGTGCTGAGAATCTTGTTGTTCTTGGCACCCTTATTTGATTTGCCACCACTGGGCAAAGTTTGGATTACTACTTCCCACTGGGATTTTGCATCAGTGCCTCTTCAAAGAAATTGGGATACACAAACTTTCCATGGTTTTTTATCATTCAGTGTTCACTCAAACCAGCCATTCGGATACCGCAAGTTTGTGCAGATGGTTAGACCTTCTTGGGCCAAAGGAGATGGATTCATCCATGACTTCTGGGTGCATGCATTCAACTGTTTACTAAGCATGGCTGATGTGACGCAGGAAGACAAAAAGACCTGTTTAGGGAATGAGAAGCTGGAGACACTTCCTGGAATCTTGTTTGAAATGAACATGACTGGTCACAGTTATAATGTCTACAATGCTGCCTACGCTGTGGCACATGCTTTGAATGCAGAATATGACTCCAGTTTCAAACACAGAAAATGGGTAGAAAGAGAAAGACTGACTTTAAAGAATGTGCAACCATGGCAGGTAGTTGAACCTCAAAATTCTTTTGCAAAATGTTAGAATGTAGAACAAGAGGAATTGTAATTCTGCACAAGAAAATTTTGGATAAATGATTCCTTTTAGGGAATAACTTTCGGTAGCAGAACCAGTCTGAATGGGGTGGATCCAAACTTAGTGATGCTTATAGCTGACCTAGAGAAATCAGTAGGACTACAGATTTCCATGAGTTTTTTTCTATACAAGTGTAAATGTGGATGGAAGCCAGTATACAACTTCAATCTGTTCAAAATATTATGTTCAACTTAAGATTCAAATGGCAGTAATTGGAGCAACATGCCAACTAGAAATATGAAGTCACCACAATGTGCCAGGGAGGGAGAATGATTGAGATGTCAGTTGAAACAAGCCAGAAGGAAGCACATTGCTGTAGCTTCAAGTTCATGCTCTCCCTTTCTTCATATTCTTTCCTAATCCAGCTCCACCACTTTCTAAGAAGCATCTCATTCAATAACACTGCTGGAGAAACTGTGCATTTTAATGAAAATGGAGAGTTGGTTGCAGAGTTTGATGTTACCAACTGGCTGATGTTCACCAATGGATCAGTGGTTAGATTAAAAGTTGGAAACCTGGACCCCCAGGCTCCTGCAGGACAAGAGTTAACCATTCATAATGACCAAATCAGGTGGCATGCAAGCTTTAATCAGGTGAGTCACAGCTGCAAATGCTCAAATATTTAGATGTTCCTCTTCATTCATGGGGCATTTACAAGCAATTTGGCCACTGTGTGTTATGATAGTTGTGGTCCAGTAACACATAGTGTGACCCTGTCACTCATGTGAAAGATACTCGGAAGCTAACAACACAGGCACATACTTTTCCTTTTTCTCTCTTCTTCTGTTCAGGCTCTGCCACTTTCTGTGTGCAATGACAACTGCTATCCAGGATACAGCAGGAAAAAGAGGGAGAGGGAGCCATTTTGCTGCTATGACTGTGCTGCATGTCCAAAAGGATTGATCTCCAAAAGGAAGGGTAGGAGGCATCATGTACACAGAGAGACATCTACTGGATCTTATTCATCACTGTTTATTTTGTGAATGTGAACAACTTCAGTGAACAAGAAAATATTCCCCAACACAGAATTTTAAATAATCTATTGACTAATCTGTTCTGTTATTGGACAGACTAAATAAAAATATGATGCCCAAAGTTCATCCACTACATGTTAGCTCTAACATCTGTCAGAATAAATAGTGGTGATGGGAGGGCTTGGCTTGGCTGGCTTCCTTTGGCAGGGAGTTCCACTGCCTGATCAAGGATTGATATCTCTATTATTGAGTGTGTTGAGTGTCAGCTCCTTAAGAGAGAGGCTTCATACAAATGTAACAAACAGATAATCATTGTAAGGCACTATGCACTTTACAACTTGGCAACTGGTAGCCCAGGAAGAGATTCTACACTAGAATTCATTAGTGGGCCAAAAGGTCCTCTTGGGCACAATACAAGCATTTGTGTGTGAAAGAAGTCAACCATGCACAGCACAGGACCATATTGGCAGCTTCAGTAGGATGGATGTGTGATGTGTGAGAAGCATGCGTCCTTGGTTTTAAGAGCTTCCCAAATACAATTGACAAATAAACAGCTTATTATTTAAAATACTGCCACCACCCAAAAATAAAAAATAGAATATAGCACATAATGTGCAAAGTGCTGTAGAGCAATTTCACTTGATAAAAAGGTTTGTCTTACAGCTACTCCCGCACTACAAATGAGGCCTAATGCAAAGAAAAGATAATTTTTACTAAAGGATACCATCTGAGTACATAGATAGAGGTGTGAGTTAGGACTCTCTTGTCTCCTATGCTACTGTGAAAAACTACAAAATGTAAATTAAGGTCAATTCATACATGGCAGGGGAGACAGAGGAACACTGAAACATGAAGAAGTTTTACTGTTTCTTTCAGTAGAGGTTTGCTAGTATTTTCAAATGCTAGATCAGCCTTTCCTTTTTTCAGACATGGATGCCTGTGTCAAATGTCCAGGAGAGCAGTATCCCAGCAAGGAAAAATCCCAATGCATCCCCAGGGATCTCAGCTACCTCTCTTATGGAGATGCTCTAGGGATCGTCTTGATTTTATTAGCTATTTGTTCCTCATCCACTACAGCTCTGGTGCTAGGAATTTTTCTCAAGCACAAGGACACCCCCATAGTTAAAGCCAACAACCGAAGCATCACCTACATCCTTCTCATCTCCCTCCTTCTCTGTTTCCCATGCCCCTTGCTCTTTATTGGGCAACCAGGAAAGGTGACCTGCCTTCTCCGACAGGTGGTTTTTGGCATTATCTTCTCTGTTTCCCTTTCCAGCATCTTGGCCAAAACCATCACTGTGCTTCTGGCATTCATGGCCACCAAGCCAGGCTCCAGGATGAGGAAACGCATGGGGAAAGGACTGGCCAATTCTATTTCACTTTCTGGCTCCTTAATTCAAGCAGCAATTTGTGCACTTTGGCTGAGCACGACCCCTCCATTTCCAGATGTGGACATGCATTCACTGGATGACAAAATCATTCTGGAATGCAATGAGGGCTCTGCTGCCATGTTTTATTGTGTCTTGGGTTACTTGGGATCCCTGGCTATAGTCAGCTTCATTGTGGCTTTCCTAGCCAGGAAGTTGCCCAACAGTTTTAATGAGGCCAAGTTCATCACTTTCAGCATGCTGGTCTTCTGCAGTGTGTGGTTGGCCTTTGTTCCAGCCTACTTGAGCACCAAAGGGAAGTACGTGGTGGCTGTGGAGATCTTTGCCATTTTGTCATCCAGTGCTGGGCTGCTGGGTTGCATCTTTGGCCCCAAATGCTACATTATTGTCCTCAGGCCTGAACTGAACCACAGGGAGCACCTAATACGAAGGAGGAACTGAAAGGATGTGATGTTCTATGAATTCTATTAAACTTATGATTAACAGAAACATTGACCTCTGATTTTGTTTGGATTAACCCATATACAAAATAAAGACAGTCTAGCTCAATTTGCTGAATGTATTTATTCCGGGTTATTTTTAGGTCTTTTCCCCATACACCCTCCCACCCCTCAAGACCTGCAGGAGAGGCCCTGCTCTGGGAACCCTCCCTGAAGGAGGTTAGGAGAGTGAACACCAGGAATAGGCCTTTCTCTGCAGTGGTGCCCTGGCTGTGGAATGCGCTCTCCAGAGTGGTTCCCCTAGCACCAACATTATATGCTTCTCAGCACTAGGTTAAAGCTTTTTATTCACACAAAATTTTAAAGTTTTAAAAAAATTAATTCAGATTTTATTTATCCTCTGTTGCTTTTTATCTTGCTATTGTATTTATTGGATATTTATCACTCTGTAATCTGTCCAGAGATTTTTCATATTGGACAGTTTAGAATAATCCGAATAAATTATTAAGTATACCTCAGTAAGTGTATTTTCTCATTTGAGACCATTTGACTACTCGCAAAATGTGAACTATGAAGTTGTCAGAATTCAAAAATGCCTTGTTCACTTCCCATGTGAAAATATCCTCATTGTCTTTTATCTGGTTTGCTGCCCATGGGTGCCCTCAGTTTTTCACTTGCTCCTGGGAATCTATCTTCTTGGGTGCATCCAAAAGGGGATGCCATGAGAGAAACTGCTTTCAGAAGTGCAGTTCTCATTTTAGAGCAGGAAATAGAAGAGCTTTCACTTTTCTTCTTTGCAGCAAACTATAGAAGTGGATACGTTCTTCCTTTAATTGCAAATTTAAATTCATTGCCATCTTTCCTGAATTAAAATCATAATTGAGAATAGACATCTTTACACAAAATGAGACACTGGGGGCCAGGTGGAATGTTTGATTGAGGATATTCCAAAGCCTGTGTGAAGCACCCAGGAAAAGTCTTGTTACCGTACTGTGCCAGTCAACAGCCAGGGCAAACCCCGGGTGGACCCCAGACCCAAAGCCAAACAGAGCCTGAGATGACACTTAGAACCAAAACCAGCTTTATTCTAGTGCACTATAGAATAAAGGGAGACAAAAGGCGACATTCAGCCCAAAGCAGTTTCTCAAAAGTTGCACCCCAGTACATGCGTTTTATACCCTAGGTAACCAATTAGGTCACTTAATACACATCTAATAGATCGATACATCAATGTATGCACCCACTCCAGTGCTGGAGAAAAAGTCCTTTCTTCTGTCAAGAACAGACATTTCCCATTTCTATTTCTTATCTGCTCGAGATTCACACAGACTTGCCATGTTCTTACTCCCTGCACATTTGCAACTTTCATGGTGGTTAGAACCAGTTTCCACTGTCCCTTTGATTACTGTATTCGAGGTCAGGCTAGCTGTGGGTTACACAAAGTTCATTTTGTTCTTATCTGCCCTCCCTTCTGGGACAGTATAACTGTGGTGTTTTTACTATGTGGCCTTCCTCTGGCCAATTACTTTTGGGGTGCTTTAGGATGCTGCAATTGGCAACAGTCTCTTAAGTATACCATTACTTCCCATGGTTTGAGTGTTTTTTTCAGAAAAAAAATGGTACTTCTTGCCCCACACACAATGCCAGTTTTGCTTCTGAATCAGAGGCATCTAGCTGTTCATTCTGGTTGGGGCATCATACAACATTAAAGGAGGGATTCCTGCATGCAAGACATCAACTGGTGAATCCCAGACTGGTGGAGAGATTTGGCTCACACCTCTCCCTCAGCCATCCAAACAAATCTACCCCCTCCACACCCTCATTCAGAAGGGCTGTCAAAGTGAACTTAGCTGCCTAGGCAATCCAGTGGTCTACATGCATGGATTTCCCAATTGAGGGGGGGGGGTCTGTTTTTGGGCTTCACAATTCCCACCTCTGTTTACCCCTTCTGAGCCCCTGGAAATTGTTCTGTTGTCAGACGAACTCTGTGCTCTAATCTTTGCTAGGTTTTCTCTCCTGCTCAATCTCATCTGAGAGAAGAATGCTTGAAGTTGCTTGCCTCAAGCTTGGCAAGAGGAGAAGTGATGTTGATGGGGCATAGAGGAGAGGGAAGTGTCAGGATGCCCATAGGCCATGAGATCATCATGTGAAGCAACCAATTTTACATACTTTTCATGGCGAGGCTGGAAGTATGCTTGTCTGCACATTACCTCAAGTCCAAAGGAATGGTGAGCAACTGTAGTGCTTGAGGGAGCACCTTCCAAAGCGCGGAGGAAAAACAGAAAAAGCCCTTTTCCATGTACCCAGAAAGCTGGTCTTTGGTAAACATGAAGGTGTTCTTTCATTTTGTGCCCACATTTCATTGACTATAGGGCAGGATAGACATGAAATAAATGAATTTAAGGAGACAATCCTATACATGTTTAGACAGAAAAAAAACCCTCTAGAACTCCTCGCACTCCCTGAGTGAGCCATCTTTTTCACGTGGGACACAATCCAGATAAAGTGTAGAATAGGGAGTCTGAAGGCTTGAAGATCATGGATGACGTGCTTCCGTCCAAGCAGTGGATGCACAGAAGGTGGAGGCCATGGGATGCCCCCTGTAAAGAATTAGTGTTTACGAGCAACATATTGAATTGACCCCAAAAGCAATCAGAAACCAAAATAGGTCTCACACTTGACTTCTTGGTCTTCATTAAGCTCTGTCTGAATAGCCAAGTGTATTGTAATTATTTATTATTTTATATGATTTAATTTCTATACCACCTATTATCCGGAACAGCTCTCTTGGTGTTCACATGATCTAATTACAGAACCAAACACAAGGTCAATATGAAGAATAAATCAGAACATTCAAATCAAACATAAATAATATATTTAAAATGGATACAAGAAAAACATTGGCCTGCAGCTGCCATGTTCAAATTAATCCAAGGATACATCAGCTCTAAGGCATAAAAAATGGAATTGAAACGAAATACGCTATAAACACAATCTGTTTAAGGGTTTCACTATTATTAAACTTTTATAGGGAAGGGAGAATAGAAAGGTTCTACCTGGCAATGAAAGAACAAGCAAGATGAATCAGGCACAATTGTTGAAGAGTTGATTCCATAACTGGGGTGCCACATCTCAGACGTCCTCTCCCTGTGTAGCCACAATTTTAATTTCCTTTAGGGGTCACTCTCGGGCAAGGACCTGCAAAGAAGACCACAGGGACGTTCCTTTGCACAGCCTGGCCCTAGCCATTTAGGACTTGATATAATAATGAACGCTCTTTGAATTTTACTTCAGTTGGTAACCAATGGTGTTTGAACAGGGCTGACACAATATGCTCATATTGGACACTCCTCATCCGTAGGCTTGCTGCTCTGTTTTGAACCACCTCAAATTTCTGGACCATCTACAATGGCAGTCCAGTGCAGAGTGCATTGCAATAGTCCTAGCGCATGGTTTCAGGAAATTGGACCAGTGTTGCTAGGCTTTGCTTGTCCAGATAGGGTTGCAGTTGATAACTCAGCCTAAGATGATATTTATACATACACGATAAATGAAGAAAAATTAGTGAGATTTCATCCAATTCATTTACAGCATTGGCTTACAAAATCCATTTGCAAAGTCACATTGCTATTAAATTTAAGATTATTCACCTTCTTAACTGAAATAGACCCAAAAAGAGGTTTTGGAATGATTTCAAGTGTTATGGGACTGTGTTCCATAAATGCAGTTTTGTTTCAGAGAGCAAGAGGGGGGAAAGGGGGAGTTGAGGGAGGGAACTGATGGGAGGAGGGAATGACTCAGTGAGTGTGGAGGTGTGAGAGGAGAAGGAAGAAAAGTTTTTCAGGGAGCAGTTAAGTTTGAGCTTGTGGTGGTGCGTCAGCAGCTAAAGCCAAGGGAGACCTGTCAGAAGTTGACATATATAGTTGAATTCTGCAGTGCCTGAAGAAGTAGCCTTCTCATGAGCATCCTACAGAGTGGTGATGAAAGCATTTAAGATTCAAAAGGAAAGGGGGGGGAGCAGAATACCCGGAGGATGTGCTAGTGAGTTGGAAAAGTCAGAACCCAATATCGTCAAGAATTACGAGTGAGAGAGAAGCCTGCCAAAACCTGAGAGCAGGAGAGAAAGGAGGATCTGCTTACAGAGAGTGAATGTGAAGGCAAAGAGTGATGTATCTCAGTCAAGGGTTATTCTCTAGCTTTACTGAAGAAGAAAAAGTTGCAGAACATTTTGAAAATATAATGCTCATTTTTGAAAGTACATTTTAATTTGTTCATTGCTAACTCAGAGTCATTGGATGCCTGATTATCCATGTCTCATCCTCAGAACCACATAGTCCAGAGAAGGAGGGGCCTTACAGGTCGGCACAACACTGTGCAAGAACAATCAGTTAGAATGGTCTTAAATCCCTGGTGGTAGCGTAACCTCCTTAAAGAAAGTGAGGGAGATTAAAGAAGGCTGAAGATGCTCCATATCCAAAACATTAATCGGAGTGCACTTGTTACAGTGTTCTTCTCTCTTGTCAAGAAGTTCTGCTTTCTGTCTGTTATCACCCAATTCTATCAGCTATTTGTAGGGTACTGATGTATTGTTCTAAGTAGTTTTTCACAATAATGCTGTGATACTGGATGGCTAGGAAATCAATCAGTAAATCACTAAATGGGGAAAAAATATTTTTAAGGTCTGTTGAAGCCATGTATAAGAAGACCCATCAAATAAGAATGTGACTAATATATGACTTCGAAAAATACCGCATGACAATTCTCATACATAATTCAATTTCAAAAGGCTAGCAAGAAACTGGGGAGGTGATAACCTCCCATAACATTGCCTAAATTGTTGTTTTCCATTTTGTGGTTCAGTGCACTGCCCCAGCTCATGGACGAGACAGCATCTGGAATGGACTCAAATATATTATTCCACACTGGTGGACAAAGAGTTAGTATTAGCCGCAAACCATTGTACTGGTGCACAGATTTCCCAATACACCAGGCAATAAAACACGTCTACAAGCAATGCAAGCATTCACTACTGAATGAAGGAGCGGCCCCTTCTGAAAGCAGAACCTATTAAAGCCACAGATGGGAGGAAGCAGGAACACTGACTTTTAGGGCAGACAATTTTAGGCCAGATATTTTAGAGCAGACAATTTCTCAGCATGTTCCTCACAGTGATGCTGCTTCTCGCACTTCTTCTTCCAGGTCATGCTGTGGGCAAGAGACATTGTATCAATGGCACAAACACCGATGATCCTCTCCCTGTTTCGCATAAATTCTACCAGCCAGGTGATGTTGTCATTGGTGGGATTGTTTCTCAAGTCTTCTTCCTCCATAATTTCCTTTCTTTTGTGGAACAGCCTGCACAGACAAGATTCAGTGAACCGCTGTAAGGCATTGTTTCTTCTCCTCCTTTCTCTGATATTTTCAGTTCATTATGGAAATGCATCATGATGCATCCAGCAGAATTTTATACTTCTTAATTTATGTTCAGTTGGAAAAAAACTTTTCTGTGGTTTTAGTAAAAATACTACATGTTGAAACATGTGGAGATTTAGATTTTCCCACACCCCTCTTCATTCTCTCTCATCATCCGTTGCTTCTCATTCAACCCCTGCCTTCTGGATTTCTTTTCTTTCCTTATTTTTTTCAGTATGGTTCAACTTTAGAAATATTTTCTTTTGTAAAATGGTGGACTGGTCCTTGGCAATATTTACTGTTATGGAAATCTGGGATTTTATCTCCAAATGTAGGTGTGTTTATGGAACCTTGCAGCAACACCTTTTCTCCTTTCCTATTAAAACACTTTTCACGTTTCATATACTTCAGGAGCATGCAGTTAATTGCCTTCCTATGCTTATGACATGAAGTAATATGACTGATCTACTTTTAGTACTGCTGAATGATATCCTGCCATTGCATATTTTATCCTTAGTACCCAGTTCCCATTGATGAGTCTAAGTGAAGACTACTTTTAAAAAGAAAATACACATGGGCTCTTTACTGGATTTTGCTGAGTTATTCTCATATGTATGCAAAATAATTCACTCTGATGAATGCATTCTGTACTGTATTAAACACTTAACAGATCCCAAAATATTGGGAGCATTTAGTGTCTCAAGGGCAAAAAAAATACCCATTTTGATGTCTTTGCCTTATTTTACCTCCCTCTTCTATTGCCATTTGCAGTTCCATCTGATGCTTTTAAGCTATAACTCAATCTTGAAAACAAAAACATGATGGTGATGGTGATGGTGATGATAGTGAAGATTCTTTCAATCAAACAACATGTCACTCTTCTTCCAGTTCTGTACCCAAGAACTAACAACATGTCCTGGCCTTGGCATTTGCTGTGAAGGAGATCAATGAGGATCCAAGAATCTTACCCAATATCTCCCTGGGCTTCCACATCCTTAATAGCTACTACACTGCAAGGATGACCTTCAAGGCCATCCTGAACCTCCTTTCCACACAGCACAGGTTTGTCCCCAACTTCAAGTGTCACAACCAGAATACTGTGATTGCTCTTGTTGGAGGTTGTCTTTCTGAAATCTCTGCCAATATAGCTATTCTTTCAGCAACTCATAAGACACATCAGGTAAGCGGGTTCATATATTCCTAGAGTTTTCATAGGTGTGACATAGAATCTTCACTTCTGCCAAGCTCCTGATGAATTCCCTGATCAGTTAATGGTTTCATTAGAGTCAGGCAAAGGTTCAACCAAGGCAGATATATTCAGCCTTGTCAGAATCCAGAGTCTGAATCATCAAAGTGGAAGGAGGATTTAGTGGGGTCCCACTGGACTCTTCACCATCCCCCTCATTTTCATGCTACTATAGCAGTGACATAGATGGCAATATGGACAGGTTCAATATAGAACTTGTGAATGACATAGGACAAGGAAGGGAGTTTAACATTTCAAAAAGCTATGATGGCTGTAGTAGATTAGCAATTAACTGCATGTTATCAATCTCTAATTCCTTAGAAAAAATGCAAATTATGTATTTAGAGAAATGAACAAAACAAAAGCCTGCATAGGGTGGTACAGGGTAAAAGAACCAAAAAAGTACAATCAGTTGCACCATTCAAATCTTTCATTTGCTGTCCTAATTTTTCCAGGAAATAATATGAAAAGGCTAAGAGTAAACTATGCTTTTGAAAACAATGGTTAAGTGTACACAACCAAGTACCGAAAAGCAGAATAAGTTTAAGGAGGGATTGCAAGTCCAGCTCGAAATACATATGTACCCTATAGTAACAATATTTTTTGATACTTCTGGAGAAACAGGTTCAGCTCCTCCTCCCAAAAGCCCATGTTCTGACATTTTCCATCATTATCAGCAACATCACCAGGCTCAATATAATTAGAGATGACGTTTACATGCATACGCTTCATCAGTAGCAGCGCTGTTCTCATTATTGCAGAGCATCATCACTAATTATAGGACATGTCAGCAAAGACGTGCTGCTTAGTTTTGCATTTCCTGACATTTGGAACTTTGTGCAACCATGCCAGTTGTTTAGTATGGATCTTTGAATGGAATATCATCACTGTCAGAGCACAGAGCACATTGGTCTCTCTTTTTTCCAGAAAATTACTTTTTACACGGAGAGGAATCCAATATATCTTGTTCCAAGTGCCAATAATATGAACGTTTCTCGAATATGGAACCAATTTTTATTTGTAAAATTGAACAGCTTGCCTTTATCAATACAGAGAACTTGGGGAATTGAATGTACATATGGGATTAGCATACACAACACTACTATGATGGCAATTATACATTGTAATACAGTTACTTCTGCAGGATTCCTACTATTACAATGCAAAATGGAAGTACTGAAATTATAGTTTCATAAATGAAAGCATAGTCAACATGCTGTGAAAACTAAGAGTTCCATTTTATTGCACACTAATTTTCTACTGGATCCAGTTCAGGATGCTGCCTTTTAAGATTTTCCTTAGATTGAAGATGGTTCAGCGGAGGAAAAGAGGGTATGGGTAGAAGGCTCAAAATGCAAATTTAAAGACACTGAACAAATTTGACATGAAGAAGAGGAGTTTGAAGTAGGAAATCTTACAACTTTACAAGAATTGCCTTCACTGAAAAGAGGGCAAAGACTTGCCCTCTTCTTTGCAGAAGACGTACCTAGAGTATAATTAAACATTCAGAAAAAGAATCTGAATATGAAACACACTCAAGCAGTCAAACTCAGTGAACCTGGGAAGGGGGGGTGCTCTTTTCTACCGGTGAACTTTAACATAAGCACTACCCAACAATTTGAGGGGGGTATTTAATTTTCCACTTTCTGCAAGACTGTTTCCCTTCCACAGTTGACCAGCAAAAATCCCTGCTACTCTCCCTTTCTATGGTTTAAGATTCCCTTCTAATCTATCCAAACATACTTAATTCCAGCTCACCTATGGATCATATTTGCCCCCACAAGGTGCCAAGAATCAAATGCCCTTTTTGTACCAGATGGTTCCAAAAGAAGCCCAACAATACATGGGAGTTGTGCGACTGCTTCAGCATTTTGGATGGACGTGGATTGGGATTGTTGCTGTGCACGATGACAGGGGGAACAGGTTCTTACAGACCATGGTAACAATGCTGTCCCAGTATGGAATCTGCTATGAATTCATACTAAGGATCCCCAAATTGGCTTATATAGATGAGATGATTGGCTTGGCTTGGAAGGAGAGGAAGAGCTTTAAAATTGCCTTTGAGAGCAAAGCCAATATTTTCTTTGTATATGGAGGGCCCCCATCAGGTCAAATATTGAGAATATTGCTGTTTGTTGCACCCATTTTCAAATTGCCCACACTAGGTAAAGTGTGGATTCTTACTTCCCACTGGGATTTTGAATCAGTTCCTCTTCAAAGAACTTGGGATACACAAACATTCCATGGTTCCTTATCATTCAGTGCTCATTCAAACCAGCCATTAGGATTCCACAAGTTTGTGCAGATGGTTAGACCTTCTTGGGCAAAAGGAGATGGTTTCATCCAGGACTTCTGGGAACATGCTTTTAACTGTTTACTAAGCATGGCTGATGTGACTCAGGTGGATAAAGAGACCTGCTTAGGGGATGAGAAGCTGGAGACTCTTCCTGGAATCTTGTTTGAAATGAACATGATAGGCCACAGTTATAATGTTTACAATGCTGTCTATGCTGTGGGACATGCTTTGAATGCTGTATATTAATCCAGTTTAAACACAGAACATGTGTAGAAAGAGAAAAACTGACTGTATAGAATGTCCAATCGTGGCAGGTAGCTGTACCACAGTGCTGCCTTGCAGAACAATGATTCTTAAAACATGTGAGGAATTGCAGATCTACATACAAAAATTACATTTCCCCCTTTTTGTAAATACATTTTTTGAAGTACCAGTGTGACTGGGATTAACCAAGAATTATTGATGCTTAGTGGTGACACACAGAAATCAGTGAGACGAGGGACTTCCATGAGTCTCCACTAGAAAACTCTATGCAGCTCTGATCTATTCAAATTGTTTTATCTAACTGACCACTCAAATTGTGCTAATTGGAGCTGCTTGCCAAGTAGAAATATAAATTCCCTACATGGTGTGTCTGGGAAGGAGAATGATGGAGATATGTCGATTGAAACAAGCCCAAGGGATGCTCATTGAAGCAGTTTGAAGATCGTGTTCTCCCTTTCTTCATATTCTTTCCTAATCCAGCTCCATCACTTTCGAAGCACCATCTCATTTAATAACTCTGCTGGAGACGCTATGCATTCTCATGGAAATGGTGAGTTGGTTGCAGAGTTTGTTGTTACCAACTGGCTGATGTTCCCCAATGGATCAGTGGTCAGATTAAAAGTTGGAAGCCTGGACCCCCAGGCTCCTGCCGGCGAAGAGTTAACCACTAATGATGACCAAATCAGGTGGCATGCAAGCTTTAATCAGGTGAACCACAACTGCAAATGCTCAAATATTTGGATGTTCCTCTTTATTCATGGGGCATTTACAAGCAATTTGGCCACCGTGTATTGTGATAGGAGTGGTCCAGTAACTGATACTGTGGCCCTGTCAATCTCGTGGCAAATACTCAGAAGCTCACAAAAGTGGGGGTTTAAGAGTATTTGGTACAAGGCTTGAGGTTCACAAGACACAACAAGGCTTAATCTTGTTTGAGCCCATTTTTACAAGCCACAGGTTGTGTTTCCGCTGTGTCAACCCATTCTCAAGACACAGGCACATACTTTTCCTCTTTCTCTCTTCTTCTGTGCAGGCTCTGCCACGTTCTTTGGGCAACGACAACTGCTATGCAGGATACAGCAGGAAAAAGAGGGAGAGGGAGCCATTTTGCTGCTATGACTGTGCTGCATGTCCAAAAGGATTGATATCCAACAGGAAGGGTAGGAGGCATCATATACACAGAGAGACATCTACTGGATCTTATTCATCACCATTTTGTGAATGTGAGCAACTTCAGGGAACAAGAAAATATTCCCCAACACAGAATTTGAAATAATCTAATGACTAAACAGTTCTATTATTGGACAGATTTAATAAAAATAGGGTGCCCAAACTTCATCCACTACATGTTAGCTCTGATGTCTTTGAGAATAAATAGTGGTGATGGGAGTGTTTGACTTGGCTGGATTCCTTTGGCAGGGAGTTCCACTGCCTGATCAAGGATTTATTTCTCTATTATTGAGTGCCTTGAATGTGATCTCCTCAAGAGGGAGAGTTCATACAAATGTAACAAACAGATAATCATTGTAAGGCACAATGCACTTTACAACTGGGGAACTGGTAGCACAAGAAGAGATTCTACACTAGTATTCCTTAGTGAGAAAAAAGTTCCTCTATGGCACAGTACTAGCATATGTGTGTGAAAGAAGTCAACCATGCACAGCACAGGTCCATATTGACAGCTTCAGTACGTTGGCTTTGAGATGTGCGAAGAGCATGTTCCCTGGGATTTAAGTGCTTTCCAAAAGCAATTGAAAAATAAACAGCATTTTACTTGAAATTCTGCCACCACCCAAAAATGGAAACAAGAATATAGCACATATTGTGCAAAGACTACAAAATGTGTATTCAGAACCACCCATACATGGTAGGGGAGACAGAGGAACACTGAAACATGAAGCAGTTTTACTTCTCCTTTCAGCAGAAGTTTGCTAATTTTTTTCAAGTGCTTGATCAGCCTTTCCTTTTTTCAGACATGAATGCCTCTGTCAAATGTCCAGAAGAGCAGTATCCCTGTAAGAAACAAACACAATGCATTCCCAAGGAGCTCAGCTACCTCTCTTGTGGACAAGCTCTAGGGATTGTCTTGATTTTCTTAGCTATTTGTTCCTCATCCACCACAGCTCTGGTGCTTGGAATTTTTCTCAAGCACAAGGACACTCCCATAGTTAAAGCCAACAACCGATGCATCACCTTTTAGAATCATGTCTTTCTGTCCTTGTACATATGTAAACATTTACCTAGTTAAAACATTTTCTGACAACTGGAAAACACTGCTTCTTGAAAAGTTGTCCTATTGTTGTTAAGCATAATTTTAACATTTCACCCCATACTTTCAACTATTAATTCTAAAAATTATAAATTTAGGAGACAATAAATAAATAAATAAATTTAGGAGACAATCCTATACATGTTTAGATGGGGGAAAAAGCATTCTAGAACTCCTAGCACTCCACGAGCCAGCTATCTGTTTCATGTGGAACACCATCTAGATAAAATGCAGGATACAGAGACTGGTGGCTTGAAGATCATTGATTCCCTCCTCCCCTCCAAGCATTGGATGCACAGGAGCCCCTAAGCTTGGAGACTCCCACTGTTGAGGGTGGAGGGCATGGGATGTCTCCCTCAGGGAATTATAGTTTATGAGCAACTCATGGAATTGACCTCAGAAGTGATCAGAAACCAAAGGAGGCCTTCCATGGACTGTGAGAAGATAATTCAAGACAGAGAAATTGTAATTCATATTTCATTATGTGTTTGAGTTCTTTGCCTTCATTAACCTCTGTTTGAATAAACAAGTGTATTAAAATTATTTAATACTTTATTATATTTTCTTTCTATACCACCCATTTTCCAGAATAGTTCTGTGGGTGTTATAAAGGATCAAAATACAGAACTAAACACAATGTCAATATCAAGAACAAATCACAACATTCAAATGAAAAATAAACAATATATTCCAAATGGATCCAAAAAACCATGGGCCCAAAACTGCCGTGTAAATAATAATCCAAACATAGAGCAATAATAAGGCTGCTAAGTGTATTTATGACAATTTTATGCTGTCTTGTTATACATAGTTTTTAACCATAATGCTGTGATACTGAATATATGAATAATAAACAATAACAAATGGGGGAAAGTATTTTGAAAGGCCTTTTGAAGAGACATCATGCAAATTAGCAACACGCTGGGGGGAAAGCTCCCATACCATTGTCTAAATTACTGTTTTCCATTTTGTGGCATAGTGTATTGCCCCAGTACACAGACATGTCAGCAGCTGGAAAGAGCTGGAATGTGTCGTTCTGCACCTATAGAAAAAAGGTATATTTATCTGCAAAGCCATTGTATTGGTGCACAGATTTCCCAGCACGCCAGGAGTAAATCAGATGACAATGCAGCATTCACTACTGAATGGAAGATCACAGCAATAAAAACATATGAAAAGCTTTTGATGGGGGGAAACATGAGCATTGACTTTTGGGTGAGGGGTTTATTTGGCAGATTGCTTGAGGTGCTGCTTCTCTCACTGCTTCTCCCGTGTCATGCTGTGTGCAGGAGACATTCTATCAATTGCACCACAACCGATGATCCCCTCCCTATTCCACATAAATTCTACCAGCCAGGTGATGTTGTCATTGGTGGGATTGTTTCTCAGGTCTTCTTCCTCCATAATATCCTTTCTTTTGTGGAACAGCCTGCACAGACACGGCTCGGTGAACCCATGTAAGGCATTGTTCTTTCTCTTCCTTTCCCTAATATTTGCAGTTCAGTATGAAAATGCACCATGATCAACCAGCACAATTTAGTTACTTGTTCATTTACATTCAGTTGGCAAAAAAAGGTCTGGAGCTTTGGCAAATATACCTCATGTTGAAAAATTGAGAGATTTATTTTTTGCCACACCCCTCTCATCAATTTCCCCTTCTAATACAATCCCTTTGTTCTATATTTTTGTTACATACACTTCTATTTTAGAAACAGTTTCTTAAAAACAGCTAGACTGGTCCTTGACACTATTCAGTTCTCAGGAATTTCTGGGATATTGACTTAAAATTAAGATGAGTTTATGGAAGCCTGCAGCAATCCCTTTTCTCCTTTCCACTGGAAATTTCTTCTCAAACTCCATATCCTTCAGGAATTTGCACTCAGTTGCCTGGCTATGCTTTCACATCAAGTAAGATGAATGATCTGCTAGTAGTAACGTGGACTGGTGTGATGCCATTGCATATGTTACCCTTAGTACAAAAATGCTCAGCCTTTAGTAAATGTACCACAGGCTGAAAAATGGGGAGATTAAGATTTTCCCACAACTCTCCTCATTCTGCCTCATCCATGGTTGCTTCTTATTCAACCCCTGCCTTCAATATTTCTTATTTCATATAGTTCTACTTTAGAAATATTTTCTTTTGTAAAACAGTGGGCTATTCTCAGTAATGAGTCTAAGTGGTGATTACTTTTAAAAAGGAAGGACATATGGGCTCTTTATTAGATTTTGTTGTTTATGTTATTGTCATATGTATGCAAAACTTTTCACCCTGATGAATGCATGCACTACTGTATTAAGCACTAGACAGATCCCAAAATATTGTGAGCATTTAGTTTCTGAAGGGAAAAATACCTGTTTCCAAGTGCTTCCTTTCTTTTATCTCCCTCTCCTATTGCTATTTGCACTGCTATCTGATTTTAATATTTAGCTCAGTTTGGAAAACAAATACATGTTGAAGATTATGCAGATGATGATGCTCTCAATTAAAAAGTTGTCCACTCTTCTTCCAGTTCTGTACCCAAGAACTACCAGCATGTCCTGGCCTTGGCATTTGCTGTGAAGGAGCTCAATGAGGATCCTAGAATCTTACCCAATATCTCCCTGGGTTTCCATATCCTGAATAGCTACTACACAGCAAGAATGACCTTTAAGGCCATCCTGAACCTCCTTTCCACACAGCACAGGTTTGTTCCCAACTTCAAGTGTCATAACCAGAATAATGTGATCGCTCTCATTGGAGGTTGCCTCTCTGAAATCTCTGCCAATATAGCTACCTTTTCAGCAACTCATAAGACACTGCAGGTAAGCAGGTTCAAGTATGCTGCCTCCCCATAAAAACTGATGTTTTGACATTTTCCTTCATTACCAGCAATATCAGGTTTAATGTAATTAGAAGATAAAGTTGACATGCGTCTTTCTTCATTAGTAGCAGCACTGTTTCAGCATTGGAGAACATCATTACTGATTATAGGACATGTCAACCATGATATTCAGCCGAGCTTCCCATTTCCTGACTTGTGGAACTTTCTGCAAACATGGTGTTGCTTATCTTGGATCTTTTAAATGTGGAACTTTTTAAAGGGCCTTAACAAAAGGCACAATCTAACTTGCCTTGTAAAGAGGTACATGAAGATTTTACCATCAATATTGAAAATCCTTTGTGATGGGGGGGGGAGTGGAGAGAGCTACTGAGTGCATCCAAGCTCATCTTTAATTTACTGACTAACATTAAACTAAAATGCTTACTCCAAAAGATGCATGAAATAGAATGTTGAGTAGGAATAGATTCCCATTACAAGAAGAATGGAATGTCATCACTGTCAGAGCAGAGCACATTGGTCACTTGACAAATCATGACTTCAAAGGCGCCATTCGTTTTGACCATAATATATACATACATATATGTATATGTATGTATGTATATATTACATAAGGCTTAATGTGACATTTTCAGTTACAAATGTCATTCCTTAAACCACTACAAATAGATCAATATGTCAAAATTGCAAGGACATTTTTAGGATAATCAAAATGAAGTATTTTGATAGAACATGAACATTTCTAGAATATAGAAGACATCTTAATTTTGTTTAAATTGAATGCCTTACCGCTATCACTACAGAAGACTTGGGAAATTCAGTGTACAGGGCCTCAGTAGGGGAACCTGTATTATGATGCTTGTAATCCACATTTTCCTAAGAAATCTGACTGCTGAATTCAGAGTAACTCTACAGTGTTCCAGCTATTACAATGCACAGGATTCCACGGGATGCATTGCAATTTTAGCTGCATGAAGGAAAACATATTCACTATGCTACAAAAACTAAGTGTTCCATTTTATTTCATATTAGTCAGTCCAGTCTTCTGGATCCAGTTTAGTGTGCTGCCATGTAAAATCATACTCAGATTGAGGAAGGTTCTGAGGAGCAGAAAGGGGTAAGGGACGCAAGGCTCTCAATGCAAGTTTAAAGACATTGTGCACACTTAGCCTGAAGAAGAGGCGAGTACAGTGGGAGATCCTACAGTTTGTCAAGTATCTGAATTGACATAAAAGCAAAGAGGGCAAAGACTTCTCCTCCTCTCTGCAGAAGACATGCCTAGTCTTTAACTTAACATTTAGAAAAAATAAATTGAATCATAAACATAAGCAAGCCATAGAAATTAATGACACTGCATGACTAATGAAGGTCTTCTTAAAACAAGGGCTACACAACAACATGATGGGGAGATTTAATTTTGGCTCCTGCATGACTTGGTTTTCCTTCACCAGTTGACCAACACTAACCCCCGCTGTTCTCTGTCCATGTTACCAAATATGGTTAATTTCAGCTCAGCTATGGATCATTTTTGCCACCACAAGGTGCCAAGAAGCAAATACCCTTCTTGTACCAGATGGTTCCAAATGAAGTCCAGCAATACATGGGAGTCGTGCGACTGCTTCAGCATTTTGGATGGACATGGATTGGGCTTGTAGCTGTGGACGATGACAGAGGACACAGGTTTTTAAGAACCATGGTACCAATGCTTTCCCAGCATGGAATCTGCTATGAATTCATACTAAGGATCCCAAAATGGTCTTATATAGATGAGATGATTGCCTTGAGTATGAAAAAATGGAGAAGCTTTGACATTGCATTTGTGAGCAAAGTCAATGTTTTCTTTGTATATGGAGAACCTCCATCATTTCAAGTATTGAGAATCTTGCTGTTTGTAGCACCCTTCTTGGAATTGCCACCACTGAGTAAAGTGTGGATTGTTACATCCCACTGGGATTTTGCATCACTGCCTGTTCAACGAACTTGGGATACACAAACTTTCCATGGATCCTTATCATTCAGTGCACATTCAAACCAGCCATTTGGATTCCACAAGTTTGTGCAGATGGTTAGACCTTTTTGGGCTAAAGGAGATGGTTTCATCCAGGACTTCTGGGTGCATACATTCAACTGTTTACTAAGCATGACTGACGTGCTACAAGAGGGCAAAGAGGGCTGCTTAGGGGATGAGAAGCTGGAGATTCTTCCTGGAATCTTGTTTGAAATGAACATGATGGGCCACAGCTATAATGTCTACAATGCTGTCTATGCTGTGGCACATGCATTGAATGCAGTATATGAATCCAGCATCAAACACAGAAAATGGGTACGAAGAGAAAGACTGGGTATACAGAATGTGCAATCATGGCAGGTAGGTACAACTAAATACACTTTTGCAAAATAGTACGACCTGAAGCATAAGATGACATGCAATTCTGCATTAAAAAAATTACACAAAATGATTCCTTTTAGGGAATAGCTTTGGGTAGTAGCACCAATCTGAGCAGGCTGCACCCAGACTTAGCTATGCTTCGAAAATAATCTGTTCGATTTAAGAAGCTGATTGAGCTAATTGGAGCTTCATGCTAATTACTAATGTGAACTCACCACATGGTGTCAGGGAAGGTGAATGATTGAGATGTACAATGAAACAACCCTGAGGGAACCTCATTGCTTTAGTTTCACGATCGTGCTCTCCTTTTCTTCATAATCTTTTCCAATCCAGCTCCATCACTTTCTAAGCAGCATCTCATTCAACAACACTGCTGGAGACACTGTGCATTTTAATGAAAATGGAGAACTGGTGGCAGAGTTTGATGTTACCAACTGGCTGATGTTCCCCAATGGCTCCATGGCTAGAGTGAAAGTTGGATGTTTTGACCCCCAGGCTCCTGCAGACCAAGAGTTAACCATCGATGATGACCAAATCAGGTGGCACACCAGCTTTAATCAGGTGAGCCACAACTGCAAATGCTTAACTATTTAAACATCCCTCATTGTTGGCATGACACTTACAATGATTTGGCATCCAAGTGGTAGAATATGAGAGGTGATGTGATTCAGAACTGGAGAATGTGCCCTCTGTCTCATGTGGCAGATGCTAAGAAGCCTGCAAACATGGAAGGTTAAGAGCATCTGGTATAAGGTTTCAGGCATGGAGGTAACAAGTTGCACAACTGCTATGCATCATAACCTACCTTTTGTGTAGAAAATGGCCATTTTCTGCCTTCTAGATTTAGGAAATGTAAGGGGGATGTGATGGCAACTGCACAACCTCAGTCTCCATACTGTGGCCTGTGATTCCACCATTTTCCCTCTCTCAGGAGCTTTAGGGAGCAGGCAGCATGGTTCCCTCCTTGGTGTTTTGGTCAAGAGATCATGAGGTCACACCCTTAAACTAAATTGAGGACAGACATGAAGGGGGCCCAGTGCTTTTCACAAACTGATCTCTTGGCTCGATGAACTGGTGAGACAAATCTGTAGAATTGGAGAGCAACTGCATATTTCTGATGAGTAGGGCCTTGCACCCCACCCTTTATTCCTGTTCTCATGGCATCACTTCATGCAAGTCACTTTTCAAAGTTGCTGACAGTTTACAACATTGCTTAGAATTTGACTGATTTCATTGACTGATTTCTTGCAGAAAAGAAAGCTTTCTCTTTTTATGTATCATTCATTAGCTGGGAAAGTTGGTCGTTTAGCTTCCTTGGTCAAGCTTGGGCAACAATGCTTGAGTTCTATTTCTCAGCAGAAGTGAGAGGAATACGTAAAACCTTCTCAAGTTCCTTTTCAAGACTGACTCAGAAGACACATGTTGGGCATCTGTACTTTCAGAATTTGATGAATCATGGCTAACAAGCCACCAATTTGATCCATGGGCACTGACTAGGTTTCTACAAAAAGAAAAGTTATAATGGTTGTCAGCCATGTTGGTTTCAGCTTGACTGTCAGGGTGATGAAAGTCAGCCAGAATGGATTCAGCCATGTGAAGAAATCCTGCTGCTGGTTTCAGACAACATGACAAGCCTCTTTGAAAAAATAATTGGCTCCTCAGCCACCTTGTGATTTCAAGTAGTCAATCCCTTCTCAAGGCAAAAGTGTATTCTTCTCTTTCTCTCTGCTTCTGTGCAGGCTCTGCCACTTTCTGTGTGCAACAACAACTGCCATCCAGGTTACAGCAGGAAAAAGAGGGAGAAGGAGCCTTTTTGCTGCTATGACTGTGCTGCATGTCCAAAGGAAATGATCTCCGACAAGAAGGGTAGGAGTCATCATATATAGCCAGTGTGGTGTAGTGGTTAAGAGCCTGGGACTGGGACTCAGATGATCTGGGTTCTAGTCCCCACTCATCCATGGAGACTACTGGGTCAGCCCCCCACATATTTTCTTTTTATGTCAAACTATAAACATATTTAAATCGATGCATAGTCCCATTCCCCTAGCTAATGATAAAAAGAATCCCAGAAGTCTGTATCTTCTTTCTCATTCAGAGACAAAGTCAATCTGTCCATTTCTGCACAGTCCAAGTTTTTTTTTAGAATCAGTTCATTGGTAGGTGGCTCTTAACTCTTCCAATGATGGGCAAATGCAATCCTTGCCACAGTAGTTAGATGTAGAGTCATATACATTGCTTGTTTACCAACATCATCAGGTACAATGCCTAATAAGAATACTTCAGGTTTAAACGTTAGAGGTTTTTGTAACATTTCCTCAAGCCTTCAATGTATTTTAATCCAATATTTTTTCGCCTTATCACAGGTCCACCACATATGATAAAAAGTACCGGATTTGTGTTTACATTTCCAACATCCATTTGTCATATCTGGAAACATCTTAGCTAACCTATTTGGTGACAGATACCATCTATAAAACATTTTATACAGATTTTCTTTGTATGAGTTTCCTAATGTTACTTTAATATTTCTTTCCCACAGCTTTTGCCATTTCTCTAACACAATATTATATCCAAAGTTTTGTGCCCACGTTATCATAGTTTCCTTAACCTGTTCATCTTCCATTCTCCTATCCAGTAGGAAGTTATACAATCTTTTGATCATTTTCTCATCTGATTTAAGAATCACGTGATCAAATGCTGTTAGCTCATTATAAAAGCCCCACGTTCTTTAGTCTTTATATCTTGATTGCATTTGAACCTTGTGCCACCAAGAAATATCAATTCCTTGTTCTTGTATTTCTTGATTCAATTTCAGTCCTCCATCATTAACCAAAGTATAATCATATCTCACAATTGTATCAAAATTCAGTGCATTTGGATATACAGGAGCTTCCATAGGCAAAAGCCATCTTGGAAATTTAGTATACAGTCTTATCTTTAACTTTTCCCACACCGACATTAATGATTTCCTAATATGATGATTTAAGAAACAATCATGTAACTTACACTTTTCATACCACATATAAGCATGCCAACCCGTTTGGAAATCATGCCCTTCAATGTACAAAATTCTTTTATTTCTTAAACTTACCCATTCTTTTAGCCACATTAAAACATAAGCTTCATAATACAACATCCAATAGGGAAGACCAAAACCCCCATTCCCTTTAGCCTCCTGCAGCATTTTTAATGTAATCCTTTGTTTCTTTCTTTTTTTTTTTCCATATAGATCTCTAGATTTGGATATTTAAATAATCAAAGATTTTTTATCAATTTTTATGGGAACCATTTGGAATAAAAAACAAAAGTTTTGGTAATATATTCATTTTGACTAGTGCTATTCTTCCCAACAAGGATAATTGCAAGTTAGCCCATTTTTCAAAGTCACTCTTAATTTACTTAAATAGTTTGTCATAATTATCTTCTTTCAATGTAGTGAACTTAGCTATAACGAAAATTCCCAAATATTTAACCTTTTTAACAATTTGAATATCTACTTGCTCCACCAGAGTTTTTCTCTGCTCCAATGTAAGATTTTTTACAACAACTTCATCTTGTCTCTGTTTATTTTGATTTCAGTAACATCGCCATATTCTTCAATCTTTTGTAAAAGTTTAGACATTATTACGAAGGGTTCCTCAATTATTAAAACTAAGTCGTCTGCAAATGCTTGCAATTTATAGCTTTCATCTCTAATCCTAGTGCCTTTAATATCCATATCATCTCTGATATTTCTATTTAACACTTCTAAGATCAATATAAACAGCAGTGGTGATAAAGGGCATCCTTGTCTTTTGCCCTTTTGTATGTCTATACTGTTTGTAAATTCTCCATTAATTATTATTCTAGTAGACAGTTTTTGTTAGATGCTTAATACCGCATTAATAAATTTTTCACCAAACTCCCTTTGAACTAGTTGTTGCTTCATAAATTGCCAATTGACATTGACAAAGGACTTCTGGGCATCCATGAATAACACCACCATTGGTTTTTCAGAATGTACCTCATGATCCTCTAAAATGCCCAAGATGATTCTCATATTATACCTCATTTGTCTTATAGGTAAAAAGCTATTTTGGTCGGGATGTATGAAGTCTGTTAAATGCTTCTTTAGTCTTTCTGCCTTTACAGAGACAAAAATTTTGTAATCCACTTTTAATAGTGATACAGGATGATAGTTCTGGATCTCTGTCAAGTCCATATCTTTTTTTTGGTATTAATGTAATATTTGCCTCTGTCCAAGTATTTGGTATTTTAGCATCTAGCAATGCTGTGTTATATATGTCCTTCAGAGGCATAGGCAGGATTCCTTCAAAAGTTTTGTAGAACTCTGCTGACAACCCATCCAGGCCTGGAATTATGTCATTCTTTTGTCTCTTGATTTCCTCAATTACTTCTGTCATTTTCACTTCTACATTTACTTCTTTTTTGGTATTTCTAAGGTATCTTTGGTAGATTTCCCTTTCGGATATACTAATTAACTTTCACAGTTGAGGTCTCTTAACTCTGATACAGTTTTGCAAAGAAGTCTTCCACTATTTTCTTAATTTGTGTACTTTGTACTTGCAGTCGTCCGCCTCCATCCTTCAGTTTATATATTAGTCTCTTCTCTCTTTCCTCCTTTACTTTATAAGCTAACCATCTCCCTCATTTATTATCATTTTCAAAAAAAAATCTGTTTAGTCAATTTCATTTGCTTAGTAAGTTCATTTGTATCCAAGAGGTTCAATTTGTTGCTTAGAATATTCATTTGTTTCTTAAGGTCTTTTTTGGATGGATCTTCCTTTAGCTCCTGTTCAAGCTTCGTTAATTCCTCTACTAATTTAGATTGTTCCTGCTTTCTCATTTTATTTATTTTTGCTGAATATATTATCAGCCCTCTGACAAAGCCTTTATCTGTATCCCAAACACTTTGCAAAGAGGTTTCTTCAATTTTATTGATTTGAAAAAATATTTCCATTTCCTTGTTTATCTCTTCTTTGACATGTTTATCCTTTAATAAGGCTTTGTTTAACACCCATCTGGGCATTTTTACTGTCCCTTTCAATGTCATAGTTACAGGATTATGATCTGCCCAGACATTTGTCTCTATTTCAGCTTCTAACAGATCTGGTACTAAGTCTGGAGTTAGCCAGATCATATCGATTCTAGACCATGACCTATGTCTATTCGAATAGAAATATATTTAGCAGAGGTTGGGTTTTTATATCTCCAAATGTCTGTCAATCTAAATTCTTCAGTTATATTAAAGCAAGACTTTGGAAGTATCCTCCTGCCTTTTTCTCCTTAGTCTCACTCTTATGGACCTTTCTTTTGTGCACAATTGCATTGAAGTCTCCCATTAAGCACAAAGTCTGATAATCCAATTGTGAGAGTACAGTATGTAGTTTTTGGTAGAACATTTCCTGGTGATCATTTGGGGTGTAGATCACCACCAAAAGCACCTTTTCAAATTTCATTGTAACTCCAACCATCATAATTCTACCATCTTCGTCAGCTAACACACAGTATATTTGGGGTCTAATATTTCCTTGATGTATAATGCTAAACCTCTTTTCTTTTGAGAAGCAGAGGATATAAATAGCTTTCCAAGTTTTGGGCATTCCAAGAGCTTACTGTGTTGTTTCTTGATGTGTGTTTCTTGAAGACAAATTATATCTAGCTTCAGGTTTTAGAGCTGAGAGAAAGTCCTTCTCCTCTTGGAGGGTCCGTTTAGTCCATTTACATTTAGAGAGAGCAATTCAATTCTTCCTTCCATTTTAAGAGCCACATTTAAAGAATATATATTTATCTACTTATGCTTAGCCTTTACTCTTCTACCTTTTCCCTTTATTTTGGTTCCGATGTCTGTTCATCTTGTTGTATGTCTGTATTCGCTATTTCTCCTTCTTCAGAGTGAGATGTTACTTCCATTGCTTCAGCTCCTTTCCCTCCTTCTTTTTGTACGTCTGATTTTTCATCTTCAATTGAGCTTCTAAATTTTTCATAAAACACTTGTGCCTTGAAAATTGAATCCAGCTTATATCTTGCAGAGTTCCAGGTGAAGAATATTCCTTCTGGTGTTAACCACCTAAACATAATCCTCTTCTTGGTCAACTTCATTGTAAGGGATAAATATTTCTTTCATTCTTCTCTGATCCTCCATGGTATTTGTTTAAGAACAGTCAACTCATGGTGATTGTCAATTTTTAAAGGTTTATCTTGTACAGACCTAAGAACATATCAATTACAGACCTTTCTGCATATTTAACATGAACTTCCCTGGGTAGTTTAAAGGTTTATCTTGTACAGTCCTCAGAACATTACCACTTACAGATCTTTTTGCAAATTTGACATGAACTTCACTGGGTAGTTTGTGTATTCTAACATAGCTTGAGTTAACTCTGTAAACAAGATCAATATTTCTATCCATCTATTCCTTTTCCAAATCCAACGCATCTGCCAGCAGGGTAATTATTAATTCCCTTAGATCTTCATTCTTTCCATCAGCTATGTTCTGGAATCTTCAGTAATTTGATGCCTTCTCCATCTCTAATACAGCGACTGAATCCCATAATGACTTATTTGTTAGTTTTAATAGTTGTGTTTCTTTATCCACTGTTTCAAGTTTTGCATAGGCTTGTTGTATTTTTTGTTTATTCAGTTCAGTTTTAAGTTGAACATCTGTTAGTTGATAAGCTACATCCCTAGCAGAATGGTCCAATTTATCCATTCTTTCTCTTTGTTCCATCACCATGTTCTTTTGTTCCACAGTCATATTCTTTTGTTCTAAAGTCAATTTTAATTTTGCATAGCCTCTTGGAATGCTTGCACAGATGTTAGAGATGCTTGTATCACCAAAAGTGTCATTTGTAGATCTTTATGGTATTTTTTGTCACCTGCAGTTTGGAACTGATGAGTTCCAATGAGTTCTGGGTAGCCAATGTAGGTGCCAATGAGGAGGAGGGGTGTGTTGTTTCATAGGACTGTGATTTTTTGCTGGTAGCTACAAAATAACAGCAAGAAATCCTCCAGAGAGAAAGGAGGAGGCTTGTTTAATACACAATGTATCTGTTATAAGTAAAATGGCCACGGGGTGGCAGCAAAGAGTTGCTTGTTGATGTGACGTCACCAGAAAGAAAAATGTCTCTGAAGCCTGTATAACCAGCAAGGAAGAAGAAAGACTTTTCTATCAGTTAATCTGCAATAATTTATATTTTAATTATTCACCCCTGGGGAGGTTAAAGAGCTTTTCTTTTCCAAGCCTCAGCTTTCTCAGATCTCAGTTCATCTTCCCTAAATTAGAGGCCGATAAAACTCTGTGGGGGGTTGGGATTCCTCCCTACATAAAAAGGGCTTATCTTTTTTCTTTTATCCAGATTAATATTTGCTTCACGTTCTTTCATGGGTAATATCTTGAAAAGTAGAAATGCTCACCCAGCAGGTCTGAAGTGTTTCAGGCTTTTATTCTTTGCTATAACCAGTCATCGATGGCTTGCAGGGAGTGGATCTTTTCCTTGTGTCATTCGAATGAGAAAATCCTAAGTTTGTCCCAGCAGATGCAGAGCCACTGCTCTGCACCGGCCAGATGTGTGCTCAGACTTCTAGTCCCTTCCCCAACCGGGCTTGGATGGGCCTCTCATGGCACCCTGTTAAACAGATTACTGGTGTGATTTACGGGACACCTGTTCTACACAGCCGTCTCACCACGACGTCAACCAGAAGTCTTCCCTACCTCACAGGGTTCTTGTTGTGGGGATAAGATGGAGGAGGAGATGTAAGCTGTCTTAAGCCCCTTTTAGGAAAAAGGCAGGATATAAATCGAAAAATGAATAAATAAATATACAGAAAACCACCTACCGGATCTTATTTATTTCTGTTTATTTGGTGAATGTGTACCCCTTTAGTACATGTGAAAATACTCCTGGACACAGAATTTAAAGGAATCTAAGAACTAAACAGTTATATTTTTACATTGATAAAATAAAAAGTAGGATTCGTAAAGAGTATCACATCTAACACTTGTAAGAGTAATAAGGTTTGACGAGAGGGCATGGCTGGCTTCCTCTGATGGGGAGTTCCACTGCCATAAAACTGATTTCCCGAAAGTTGAGTTCATGGAGTGTCATTTCCTTAATTTGGAGGTTTTGTACAATTCGAAGAAACACATGAACATGGAAAGACGCTTACTAGATTGTAACTCTGGAATGGAAAGTCCAAGAACACATTTTACACTAGAATTCTTCAGTGAGGGAAAAGTCCTCCAGGGCACAATGCAAGCATGTGTGGGCAAAAGAAGCCTACCATGTCAGCACCCCTACAGCCAAGGATGCCGGATGGAGCACGCTGGCTACTGAAGAACTTTTTGCTCCCAAAACCCACATAGCAGTGAGCCCTGACTGGTTTATGTTTCTGGATTGCACCTCCCAGAGATTGGAGATATGCTCAGAAATATTTTGGGAATGAGGGAAGAATCACCTAAAGGACCATTCAGTTAAAGCATAGATTTAGTGCACTGGGATAAAGAGCTTTGGTAGCTATTTAAAGAACTGAAAAAAATTTGAGACACCAAAAATGGAAATATGCCTCCTTGCATTTTTGTTCCCTTATTTTTGAATTACAATCTCAAACACATTGCTGTAAGAAGAAATCTATGTTGACTCCTTTTCATAGATGTTGGCTTAAATCTAGATAAGTAATCAGATTTTCATTCATTTCAGATATGGCAACCTGCATCAAATGTCCAGGACACCAGTATCCCAATAATGAAAAAACACAATGCATTCCCAGGATTCCCAGTTTCCTCTCCTATGGGGAATCTCTTGGGGTCAGTTTGACCACCTTGGCTCTTTCCTTCTTCTTCATCACTGCTGTAGTGTTTGGACTCTTTCTGAAGCACAAGGACACCCCAATAGTTAAAGCCAACAACCGAAGCATCACCTACATCCTCCTCTTCTCCCTCCTTCTTTGCTTCCTCTGTCCCTTGCTCTTCATTGGGAAACCAGGAAAGGTGACCTGCCTTCTCCGACAAATCGTTTTCAGCACAGTCTTCTCAGTGGCCCTTTCCAGCATCTTGGCCAAAGCCATCACTGTGCTTCTGGCATTCATGGCAACCACTCCTGGGTCCAGGATGAGGAAAAGGATGGGGAAAGGACTAGCCACTTCGATCGCCTTTTGCAGCTCCTTGGTTCAGGCAGCCATTTGTACAGTCTGGGTGTGCATGATCCCTCCATTCCCAGATGTTGACATGCAATCACTGGGTGGTAAAAAATATTCTGGAATGCAACGAGGGCTCTACTACCATGTTTTACTGTGTCTCGGACTATCTGAGCTCCCTGGCAATTTTCAGTTTCATTGTGGCTTTCTTAGCCTGGACGTTACCTGACAGTTTCAATGAGGCCAAATTCATCACCTTCAGCATGTTGGTGTTTTGCAGTGTTTGGCTCTCCTTTGTCCCACCCTACCTGACCACCAAAGGCAAATATGTGGTGGCTGTGGAGATCTTCTCCATCTTATCCAGTGTTGGTCTGCTGGATTGCATCCTCTGCCCTAAATGCTACATTATTGTACTCAGGCCTGAGATGAACAGCAGGGAGCTCCTAAACAGAAGGAAAAAGTGAAAGACTATGTTTTTCTCCTTATGCTGAGGTTTACCTCAGTAGAAATCTGAATGGAGGGTCATATATGTGTTCTTGCACAGGTGAACACCTCAGCTTAAATTCTTTTGAGCAAATTTAAGTAGGTATGGCCTACTCAATGATATCTTCATCTCACATGCACTTACATATGATTTGATCTATTATCATGATTTCATTTTATTACATTTCTATATTGCCCACAACCAAAGTTCTCTGAGCAAGTATCATGGATTTTATGGTCTAGCTCCCCGCATCCCTGACGAAAAGTGAATGTTGTTATTGACACCATGGTAATGAATGAGAATTGACAAAGTTTGTGCCAATGTGTAATGGAACAACATGTCCTCCCATTTTTATGTTGTTTGCTGCTGTATATTATGAAGTTCAATAAAGATATGGTTTCTGTGCTAGTCAATCTCAGCTGGGCATACAAGATATAAAAGACAATACAAGCATTGGAAATTGTGGCTTATTGAAAACATGTTTCATTGTAACTCCTGAACTTATAACTATTTTTGAGATGGCTCATTCTAAAGGCAGGTGTCCAGGAAAATCAGACTGACTCTGAATTCTGGCAAACTAGGGAGCAGAATAACAAACCTGAGCTTTTCTACCCCATCCCAAGGGGCTAGTGGTGGATGGGATAGAAAAGTTTTCAATAACTAAATGAATCAAAAATCAAGCAGACTAGCCATGATTTCCATTATATCTGGAATGCAATTCATGACTAGGCAACTAACTATACTTGCAATTTATTGTTTTAAGTGGTTTTTCACCATTTTGTTGGGAAATTGAATAAATGACTAGGAAATAAATTAGCAAATCAATAGATAGGAAAAAAGTATTTTAAAAGGTCTGTTGAAGCCATGTCTAAGAATACCACTCAAGTAAGAGTGTGATTAATATATGACTTGGAAAAAGATCCCTTCCAGTGTCTCGAACCTAATACAACTTCAAAAGTTATCAACACCCTGGGGAGGTGATAGTGTCCCATAGCATTGTCTAAATTACTGTTTTCCATCTGTTGCTCAATACATTTCCCCAGCACACAGACAAGACAGCATCTGGAAAGAAGTCAAATATATTATTCCACACTGGAGGACAAATTGGTATGCACAATTTGCTCAACCATTTTACTGGTGCACAGATTTCCCAATATGCCAGGCAATAAATCAGGTCAGATAGAAATGCAAGCATTCACAACTGAATATAGAATTGGCTACATCTGAAAGCAGAACTTATTAAAGCCATAGCATGTACATTGACTTTTGTGGGAGAGGTTTTCAATGCAGTTTGCTTGCGGTGATGGTGCTTCTCTCACTGCTTCTTCCACATCATGCTGTGTGCAGGAGACATTCTATCAATTGCACCACAACCAAGGATCCTCTCCCTATTCCTCATAAATTTTATCAGCCAGGTGATCTTGTCATTGGTGGGATTGTTTCTCAGGTCTTCTTCCTCCATAATATCCTTTCTTTTGTGGAACAACCTGCACAGACACGTCTCGGTGAACCGATGTAAGGCATTGTTTCTCCTCCTCCTTTCCTTTATATTTGCAGTTCATTATGAAAATGGACCATGCCCATCCAGCACCATTTAGCAACTTCCTTGTGCATGCTTGCTTGGCAAAAACACTTCTGGATCTTTAGTATATATGCCACATGTTGAAAAAAGAGGAGATCTATTTTTTCCATCTCCCTTCTTCATTCTCTCTCATCATTGGTCAATCCTCATTCCAAACCTGTCTTCTGAATTACTAATTTCATATGATTCTACTTTGGAAATATTTTCTTCTGAAAAATAGTGGACTGGTCCATTCCACCATTCACTACTCTGCAATTTCTGGGATCTTGACTCCAAATTTAGATGAGTTTGTAGAAATCCCTTTTCTCTCTTCCACTTTAAGTATTTTCTCAAATTCCATATACTTCAGGAGCATGACCTCAATTTCATTCCTATGCCTTTGATACCAAGTAATATGAATCATCTTCTAGTAGTATTGTTGACTGGTATCATGCCATTGGATATTTTATCTATGGAACAAAGATTCTCTGTGATGAGTCTAAGTGTAGACTACTTGTAAAAAGCAAATACATATGGTCTCTTTACGGGATTTTACTGTTTGTGCTACTCTCATATAGACACAAAACTTTTCACTGTGATGAAACCATCCTCTACTGTATTAAGCACTGGACAGATTCCATAATGTTTCAAGCATTAAGTTTCTCAAGGGCAAAAATGCACATTTTGAAGTGTTTTCTTCCTTTTACATCCCTCTCTTAATGCCATTTGCACTGCCATGTGATGTTTTTTAAGCCTATAGCTTGATCTTGAAAACAAAATCATGATGATGAAGATGATGATGCTCTGAATCAAACAGTCTGTCACTCTTCTTCCAGTTCTGTGCCCAAGAACTACCAACATGTCCTGGCCTTGGCATTTGCTGTGAAAGAGATCAATGAGGATCCACAAATCTTACCCAATATCTCTCTGGGCTTCCATATCCTTAATAGCTACTACACTGCAAGGATGACCTTCAAGGCCATCCTGAACCAACTTTCCACACAGCACAGATTTGTCCCCAACTTCAGGTGTCACAACCAGAATAATGTGATTGCTCTCATTGGAGGATGCCTCTCTGAAATCTCTGCCAATATAGCTATCCTTTCAGCAGCTCATAAGACACTGCAGGTAAGCGGATTCATGTATGCCCACAGTTTTCATAGGTTTGGCATAGTATCTTCACTTCTGTCAAGCTTCTGATGAATTCTATAATCAGTTAGTGGTTTCATTAGATGCAAAGGATCAACCTTGGTAGGCATATTCACCCCCTGTCCTTGTATATTAACCCCTTGTCTTTAAACCAGAGTCTGAATCTGACTCCTCATCAAAGTGGAAGGTGGTTTTAGTGGAGTTCCACTGGACTCTACACCAACCCTCTCATTTTCATGCTACTGCATCAGTGACTTAGATGGAAGAATGGAAAGGATCCATATAGAACTTGTGGAGGGCATAATACCAGAAAAGGGTGGTTAACATTTCAAAATGTGTGCCAAAATTCAAGATTTTAGAATGGAAATCCTCTGCAAGTTAAAAATCTCTAACACCATAGAAAGAAATGCAAATTTTGAATTTAGAGAAATGAACAAAACAAAATCCTGCATGGGGTGGTACAGGTGTAAAGAACTCCAAACGTATAATCAGTTGCACCATTCAAATCCTTTATTTGTGCTTCTAATTATTCTAGAAAATCAAACACATAAGCAAAGAGAAAACTATACTTTAAAAACAGGTTAAGTATATACAACCAAGCACCAAACCTCAAGAAAAGTGAAAGGAGGGAACACAAATCCAACTCGAAGTATGTATGTACCCAACACTAACAATATTTTTTGATACCTTTGAAAAAACAGGTTCACCTCCTCCTCCCAAAAGCCCATGTTTTGACATTTTCCTCCATTACCAGCCTCGGGCCCAATGTAATGAGGGAATAATGTTTGCATGCACATTGGTACTGAGAACAGCACTGCAGAGAATCATCACTGATTAGAGGACATGTCAGCAAAGATATTCAGCTTGGCTTCTCATTGACTGATTTTGGGGACTTTGTGCAAACATGAGAGTCGCTTAGCACTGCTCTTTTAAGTGTGCAGGTTTTTAAAGGTCCTTAACAAAAGGTACAATCTCATATGCCTTGTACAAGGGAATTTCACCCATCAATTCTGAAAATCAGTTGTGATGAGGAGAAACATTGGGGAGCTCTACCGAGTGTATCCAAGCTCATCTTTAAACCACCAACTAGCATTAAAATGCTTACTTAAGGGACTACAAGTAGTAGAACATTGAGTAAGAATATGTTTAAATTACAAGAAGAATGAAATATCATCTCTGAGTGGAGAGTACATTGGTCTCTTCATAATTCATGACTTTAAAACCATGACTTTATTTTTCAGACAATTACCTTTGGCAGAGGGAGGAATGTAACATTTTTGGTTCCAGTCACCATGAACATGAGCATTTCTAGAATATGAAAGAAATGTTACTTTTGTAAAATTGAATGCCTTAATGCTACAACTACAGGAGACTAGGGAAATTCTGTGGGTGCATTAACTTCAGCAGGGACACCACTGCTATGATGCCTGTAATGCATATTTTCCTAAGAAATCTGACTGCTGAATTCAGAGTCTCTTCTACACCATTCTTCTTGCAACAGTGCTTAGGATTGCAGTGGATGACATGCAATTTTATCTGCATGAATGAAAATATAGTCAGCACACTGTGAAAAATGAGAATTCCATTTTTTTTTTTTTTTTTTTTTGTACAGGTCTTCTTTTGGATCCAGTTCAGGGTACTGCATTTTAAGATTATACTCAGATGGGGAGAGGGGTCGGGGGTCAGAGAAGTGGAAAGGGGTATGTAAAGCAAGGCTCTCAATTCAAGTTTAAAGATACTTTGCATGTTTAGCCTAGGGAAGAGGAGAGTAAAGTGGGAGATCATACAGCTTGTCAATAACCTGAATGGCCATCACAGAAAAGAGGGCAAAGACTTGTCCTCCACTCTGCAGAAGACATGCCTAGATCTTCACTTAACATTCAGAAAATAAAACCTTAACACTAAACATAGTCAAGCATTGGAACTCAATGACCATGGGGGATGCTCTTTTCAAATGGTGACATTTAAAACAAAAGCTACTCAACAACCTGATATGGGATATAACTTTCAGTATCCTGCATGACATGGTTTCCTTGCCCATATGAACAACAGGAACGCATGCTACTCTATATTTCCATGATTTAAGAATGTCTCCAATCTATCCAAACATATTTATTTTCAGTTCACCTACGGATCATTTCTGCTGCCAGAAGATGCAAACAAACAAATGCCTTTTTTGTACCAGATGATTCCTAAAGAAGTCCAGCAATATATGGGAGTCGTGCAACTGCTTCAGCATTTTGGATGGATATGGATTGGGCTTGTAGCTGTGGATGATGACAGGGGGAACAGGTTTTTAAGGAAAATGGTACCAATGCTTTCTCAGCATGGAATCTGCTATGAATTCATAATAAGGATCCCAAAATGGTCTTATATAGATGAGATGATTGCCTTGGGTTGGAAGGACAGGAAGAACTTTGAAATTGTTTTTGAGAGCAAAGCCAATGTTTTCTTTATCTATGGAGAGCCTCCATCATTTCAAGTACTGAGAATGTTAGCGTTTGTAGCACCCATCTTGGGATTGCCACCACTGGGGAAAGTGTGGATTGTTACTTCTCACTGGGATTTTGCATCAATGCCTCTTCAAAGAACATGGGATACACAAACTTTCCATGGATCCTTATCATTCAGTGCTCATTCAAACCAGCCCTTAGGATTCCACAAGTTTGTGCAGATGGTTAGACCCACTTGGGCCAAAGGAGATGGTTTCATCCAAGATTTTTGGGAAAATGCATTCAACTGTTTACTAAGCATGGCTGATGTGATGCAGGAGGACAAAGAGAGCTGCTCAGGGGATGAGAAGCTGGAGACTCTTCCTGGAATCTTGTTTGAAATGAACATGACGGGCCACAGCTATAATGTCTACAATGCTGTTTATGTTGTGGCATATGCTTTGAAAGCAGTATATGAATCCAGCTCCAAGCACAGAACATGGGTGGGAAGAGAAAGACTGGCTGTACAGAATGTCCAACCATGGCAGGTAGCTGTACCACAGTACTGCAGTGCAGAACAATGGTACTTAAAACATTCAAGGAATTGTAGCTCTGCATACAATAATTACATTTCCCCCTTTTGGTAAATATATTTATTGTAGCACAAGTCTGCCTGGGATTGATCCAGATTTAGTGGTGCTTAGTGGTGACACACAGAAATCAGTGAGACCAGGAACTTCCATGAGTCTCCACTACAAAAGTCCATGCAGCTCTGATCTATTCAAATTATTTTATCCAAATGACCATGATGGAGATATCTAGATTGGAACAAGCCCAAGAGGTGCTCATTGATGCAGTATGAAGATCATGTTCTCCCTTTCTTCATATTCTTTCCAAATCCAGCTCCATCACTTTCTAAGCAGCATCTCGTTCAATAACACTGTTGGAGACACTGTGCATTTTAATGAAAATGGAGAGTTGGTTGCAGAGTTTGATGTTACCAACTGGCTGATGTTACCCAATGGATCAGTGGTTAGATTAAAAGTTGGAAGTCTGGACCCCCAGGCTCCTGCAGGACAAGAGTTAACCATTGATGATGACCAAATCAGGTGGCATGCAAGCTTTAATCAGGTGAGTCACAGCTGCAAATGCTCAAATATTTAGATGTTCCTCTTTATACATGGGGCATTTACAAGCAATTTGGCCACCGTGTCTTATGATAGGAGTGGTCCAGTAACAGATACTGTGTCTGTCAGTCTTGTGGCAGGTACTCGGAAGCTCACAAAAGTGGGGGTTTAAGAGGCTTGAGGTTCACAAGACAAAACAAGGCTTAATCTTGTTTGAGCCCATTATTACAAGCCAGAGGGTGTGTTCCTGCTGAGTCAACCCATTCCCGAGGCACAGGCATATACTGTTCCTCTTTCTCTCTTCTTCTTTGCAGGCTCTGCCACTTTCTGTGTGCAACGACAACTGCTATCCAGGATACAGCAGGAAAAAGACGGAGGGGGAGCCATTTTGCTGCTATGACTGTGCTGCATGTCCAACGGGATTGATCTCCAACAGGAAGGGTAGGAGGCATCATGTACACAGAGAGACATCTACTGGATCTTATTCATCACTGTTTATTTTGTGAATGTGAACTTCAGTGAACAAGAAAATATTCCCCCACACAGAATTTAAAAGAATCTAATGACAAGACTGTTCTTTTATTGGACAGACTAAATAAAAATAGGGTGCCCAAAGTTCATCCACTACATGTTAGCTCTAACATCTGTCAGAATAAATAGTGGTGATGGGAGGGCTTGGCTGGCTTCCTTTGGCAGGGAGTTCCACTTCCTGATCAAGGATTGATTTCTCCATTATTGAGTGTATTGAGTGTCATCTCCTCAACAGGAAGGTTTCATACAAATGTAACAAACAGATAAATATTGTAAGACACTATGCACTTTACAACTTGGGAACTGGTAGCCCAAGAAGAGATTCTACACGAGAATTCATTAGTGGGCCAAAAGGTCCTCTAGGGCACAATACAAGCATTTGTGTGTGAAAGAAGTCAACCATGCAAAGCACAGGTCCATATTGGCAGCTGCTGTAGGATGGCTGTGTGATGTGCGAGGAGCATGTTCCCTGGGATTTAAGAGCTTCCCAAATGCAATTGACAAATAAACAGCTTATTATTTAAAATACGGCCACCACTCAAAAATGGAAACTAGAATATAGCACATAATGTGCAAAATGCTGTAGTGCAATTTCACTTGATAAAAAGGTTTGTCTTACAACTACTTCCACACTATAAATGAGGCCTAATGCAAAGAAAATATAATTTTTACTAAAGGTTACCAACTGAGTACATAGCTAGATACATGAATTAGGACTCTATTGTCTCCTGTGCTACTGTAAAAAAGTACAGAAAACTACAAAAGAACAAATCATACATGGTAGGGGAGATAGAGGAACACTGAAAAAGCAATTTTATAGTTTCCTTCAGCAGAAGTTTGCTAGTTTTTTTTTCAAATTCTTGATCAGCCTTTCCTTTTTTCAGACATGGATGCCTGTGTCAAATGTCCAGAAGAGCAGTATCCCAGCAAGGAAAAAACCCTATGCATCCCCAGGGATCTCAGCTACCTCTCTTATGGAGAAGCTCTAGGGATTGCCTTGATTTTCTTAGTGATTTGTTCCTCATCCACCACAGCTCTTGTGTTTGGAATTTTTCTCAAGCACAAGGACACCCCCATAGTTAAAGCCAACAACCGAAGCATCACCTACATCCTCCTCATCTCCCTCCACCTCTGCTTCCTCTGCCCCTTGCTCTTCATTGGGCAACCGGGAAAGGTGACCTGCCTTCTCCGACAGGTGGTTTTTGGCATTATCTTCTCTGTGGCCCTTTCCAGCATCTTGGCCAAAACCATCACTGTGCTTCTGGCATTCATGGCCACCAAGCCAGGCTCCAGGATGAGGAAACGCATGGGGAAAGGACTGGCCAATTCTATTTCACTTTCTGGCTCCTTAATTCAAGCAGCCATTTGTGCACTTTGGCTAAGCACAACCCCTCCATTTCCAGACATGGACGTACGTTCACTGGATGAAAAAATCATTCTGGTATGCAATGAGGGTTCCAATGCCATGTTTTATTGTGTCTTGGGCTATCTGAGCTCCTTGGCAATAGTCAGTTTCATTGTGGCTTTCTTAGCCAGGAAGTTGGCCGACAGCTTCAATGAGGCCAAGTTCATCACCTTCAGCATGCTGGTCTTCTGCAGTGTGTGGATGTCCTTTTTTCCAGCCTACCTGAGCACCAAAGGGAAGTATGTAGTCTCCGTGGAGATCTTTGCCATCTTGTCATCCAGTGCTGGGCTGCTGAGTTGCATCTTTGGCCCTAAATGCTACATTATTGTACTCAGGCCTGATCTGAACAACAAGGAGCAGCTAATACGAAGGAGGAACTGAAAGGATGTAATGTTCTATTAATTCTATTAAACATTTTATTAAACGTATGATTAACAGAACCACTGACCTCTGATTTTGATTGGATTAACCCATATACAACAGAAAGACAGTCTAGCTCAATTTGCTGAATGCATTTATTTCTGGTTATTTTATTTTTATATCTTTTTCCCCATACACCCTCCCACCCCTTGAGATCTGTGGGAGAGGCCCTGCTCCGGGAAGCTTCCCTGGACGAGGTTAGGAGAGTGAACACCAGGAATAGGGCTTTCTCTGCAGTGGTGCCCTGGCTGTGGAATGCACTCTCCAGAGTGGTTCCCCTAGCACCAACATTATATGCTTCTCAGTGCCAGGTTAAAAGCTTTTTATTCACACAACATTTTAAAGTTAAAAATAATAATAATTCAGATTTTATTTATCCTCTGTCGCTTTTCATCTTGCTATTGTATTTATTGGATATTTATCACTCTGTAAGCTGTCCAGAGATTTTTCATATCCGACAGCTTAGAATTCTCCTAATAAATTAATAAGTAAACCTCATTAAGTGTATTTTCTCATTTGAGACCATTTGACTACTGTCAAAATGTGAACTATGAAGTTTTCAGAATTCATCAATGCCTTGTTCACCTCCCATGTGGGAATATCCTCATTGTCTTTTTATCTGGTTTGTTGCCCATGGGTGAACTCAGTTTTTCACTAGTTCCTGGGAGTCTATCTTTTTGGGAGCATGCAAAATGGAAAGCCATTGGAGAAACTGCTTTCAGAAGTGCAGTTCTCCTTTTAGAGTGGGAAATAGAAGATTTTTCACTTTCCTTCTTGGCAGCAAACTATACAAGTGGATGCATTCTTCCTTTAATTGCAAATTCATTGCCATCTTTCCTGAATTGAAATCATAATTGAGAATAGACATCTTTTCACACTAATGAGGCACTGGGGGCCAGGTGGAATTTTTGATTGAGCATCTTCTAAAGCCTGTGTGAAACACACAGGAAAAGTCTCTTCAGCATACCATCACTTCCCATGCTTTGAGTGGCTTTTTTCAGATAAAAATTGGTACTTCTTGCCCCACACACAATGCCAGTTTTGCTTCTGAATCAGGGGCATCTAGCTGTTCATTCTGGTTGGGGCATCATACAGGATCAAAGGAGGGGTTCCAGCATACAAGACATCAACTGGTGAATCCCAGACTGGTGGATAGATTTGGCTCACACCTCTCCCTCAGCCATCCAAACAAATCTACCCCTCCACCCCCATTCAGAAGGGCTGTCAATGTGAGCTTCGCTGCCTAGGCAATCCTGTGGTCTACATGCATGAGTTTCCCAATTTTGGGGTGGGGGTCCCCTGTTTTTGGGCTTCACAATTCCCCACCTCTGTTTACCCCTTCTGAGCCCCTGAAAATTGCTCTGATGTCAGAGGAACTCTGTGCTCTAATCTTTGCTAGAGTTTCTCTCCTGCCAATCTCATCTGAGCGAAGAATTCTTGAAGTTGCTCCCCAAGCTTGGCCAGAGGAGAAGTGATGTTGATGGGGCACAGAGGAGGGGGAAGTGTCCAGATGCCCATAGGCCATTGGATCAGCATTTGAAACAACCAATCTTACATACTTTTCAGGGCCAGGCTGTAAGTACGCTTGTCTGCACATTACCTCAAGTCCAAAGGAATGGTGAGCAACTGTAGTGCTTGAGGGAGCACCTTCCAAAGTGTGGAGGAAAAACAGAAAAAGCCCTTTTCCATGTACCCAGAAAGCTGGTCTTTGCTAAACATGCAGGTATCCTTTCATTTTGTGCCCACTTTTCTTTGGCTATAGGACAAGACAGATATGGAATAAATAAATTTAAGGAGAGATTCCTATACATGTTTAGACAGAAAATATTCTCTAGAACTCCTCGCACTCCATGAGCAAGCCATATGTGTCACATGGGACACAATCTAGATAAAGTGTACAATAGAGAGTCTGAAGGCTGGAAGATCATGGGTGACCTGCTCCCCTCCTAGCAGTGGATGCAGAGAAGTCTCCAAGTTTGGAAACTCACACCTGTTGAGGGTGGAGGCCATGGGATGTCCCCCGTAAAGAATTAGTGTTTACGAGCAACACATTGAATTGACCCCAAAAGGAATCAGAAACCAAAGTAGGTGTTGCATTTTACTCCTTGGTCTTCATTAAGCTCTGTCTGAATATCCAAGTGTATTGAAATTATTTATTAATTTATATGATTCAATTTCTATACCACCTATTATCCGGAACAGCTCTCTGGGTGTTCACATGATCAAATTACAGAACCAAACCCAAGGTCAATATGATGAATAAATCAGAACATTCAGATCAAACATAAATAGTAGATTAAAAATAGATATTATAAAAATGTTGGCCTGCAACTGCCGTGTTCAAATTAATCCAGGGATACAGCAGTCCTAAGGCATAAAAAAAGGGAATAGAAACAAAATACACTATAAATACAATCTGTTTAAGGATTTCAATATTATTTAACTTTTATAATGAAGGGTGAATAAAAACGTTCTACCTGATACTCAAAGGACATGCAAGAGTGTACCAGGCACAATTGTTGAAGAGCTGATTCCATAACTGGGGTGCCACGCCTCAGACATCCTTTCCCCTAGTAGCCACTGCTTTAATTTCCATTAGGGGTCACTCTCAGACAAGGACCTGCAGAGAGGACCACAGGGTTTGAGTAAACATATATGGGAAGGGGCATTCCTTTACATAGCCTGTCCCTGTTGTATGCCACGATTTTACGGACGAGACCAGAGACTGGTTGGAATTTTCGAGAGAGGTTAATTTACCTGCAGGGACCAAGCACTCTAGGAGTGTGGTGCCGAGCAGACGAATGCAGCTTTTTTATACTCTTTTACAGCTCTGCAGGTGCTTGAATAACAGCGGACAATGGGGAACCCCACTGAGCTACATTTGCACATTCTGCACTTTTTCCATGCTAAAGCAAGCAAGTGAGGGTACAAGGGCGTGACGTTGGCGGTTATGCTTGAGCGTAGCCTACTTTGTTTTCATCCTTGCATAGCGTGCACATTCGTTGGGGTTCCTGTTCTTGTTCACGCGAACAGGACACCCTGATCATGCTTTCTTTTACCTGTGACGAGCCATGCCCTGGCTGCATGTTCGATTATGAGGGGGGTTACAACAGTCCCCAAGCCATTTCGGACTTGAGATGTTAATGAACACTCTTTGAATTTGACTTCAGTTGGTAACAAATGGAGTTGGAAGAGGGTTGACATGATATGCTCATATTTGTCAGTCCCCATCAGCAGGGTTGCTGCTCTGCTTTCAACCACCTCAAATTTCTTGGACCATTTGCAAAGGCTGCCCAATGCTGAGTGCTTTGCTGTAGTTCGAGCGATCAGTTACAGGAGGATGGACCTCTGTTGCTAGGCTCTGCCTGTCCAGATAGGTTTGTATTTGATAACTCAGCCTATGATGATATTGATTAATATGAGATAAATGAATAAAATTCAGTGTGATTTCATTTAATTCATTTACAGCTAGGTTTTAAAAATCTATTTACATAGTCGCATTGCTATTGAATTTGGGATTATTGACTTCCTAAACTGAAGCTGAACGGAAAATGGTATTCAGCAGTTTTTGGAATGATTTCAAGTGTTAATGGACTGTGTTCCTTAAATGTGGTTGAGTTTCAGAGAGCCAGAGGGGTAAAAGAGGGAGATAAGAGAGGGATGTGATTGGGGGGTGAAAGTGAGTGTGATGGTGTGAGAGGAGAGGGAGAAGGCAAAAAAGTTAGGATGCAGTTAAGTCTGAGTGAGTGGTGGTCTGTCAGAAGCTTCAGCCAAGGGGGACCTGTGAGAAGTTGACACACATAGTTTTGGTCCAAAAGAAGTCTGCAGATGCTGAAGAGGCAGCCTTCTCACGTGCATCTTAGAGTGCTGTTGAAAGCATTTAAGATTAAAATGGAAAGGGGAGGCAGTGGAATACTTGGAGGATGTGTTACTGAGTTGGAAGAGTCAGAACCCCAAACTGTCAAGTATTATGAGTGTGTGGGAGTGAAGCCTGCAGATACCGGAGTGCAGGAGAGATAGGAGGATCATTATGCAAGGAGTGAATGTGAAGGCAAAGAGTGATATATCTCAGTCAAGTGTTATTCTCATTCATTGCTTTATTGAAGAAGAAAAAGTTACACGTTTTAAAGGATGTTTTACTTGTTTCATTGCTAACAGAGAGAGGCTCTCTGTTTATCAGCATCTCATCCTCAGGACCATGTAGTCCAGAGAAGAAGGAACCTTACAGACTGGCACAACACATAGCAAGGTCAATTAATTAGAATGGACTTAAATCCCTGGTGCCAGTATAACCTCCAAAAAGAAAGAGATGGAGATAAAGAAGGCTAAAGACATTCCATATCCCAAAAAGTTATAGGAGTCTCCTCATGACACTTTGCACCTGTTTTCTCAAGGTGATGTTTTGCCTTCTATCTATTATCAACTAGTTACGAGTATCAATTCTATGTAGAATGCACATTTATTGTTATAGTTTTTCAGCATAATGCTATGATACTGATTAAATGAATAGAAATCAATCAGTTAATCAACAAATGGTGAAACAGTATTTTAATGGTCTGTTGAAGCCATGTATAAGAATACCCCTCAAATAAGAATGTGATTAATACTGTATATGACTTCGAAAAATACCCCTTGAAATTTCTCATACATAATTCAACTTCTAAAGCTAGCAACACACTGGGGAGCGGATAACCTCCCATAACATTGTCTAAATTGCTGTTTTCCAGTCTGTGGCTCAGTGCATTGCCCCAGCTCATGGACAAGACAGCATCTGGAAAGAACTCAAATGTATCCTTCCAGACTGGTGGACAAAGGGGTATTATTAGCAGCAAACCATTCTACTGGTGCACAGATTTCCCAATACGTCAGCCAATAAATCATGTATATTAGCAATGCAAACATTCACTACTGAATGTAGGGGTGGGCACATCAGAAAGCAGAACCTATTAAAGCCATACCTGGGAGGAAGCATGAACGCTGAGATTTGGGTGGACAATTTCTCAGCAAGTTCCTCGTGGTGATGCTGCTTCTCTTGCTTTTTCTTCCAGGTCATGCTGTGGGCAAGAGACATTCTATCAATTGCACCACAACCGATGATCCTCTCCCTATTCCACACAAATTTTATCAGCCAGGTGATGTTGTCATTGGTGGGATTGTTTCTCAGGTTTTCTTTCTCCATAATATCCTTTCTTTTGTGAAACAGCCTGCGCAGACACGTCTCGGTGAACCAATGTAAGGCCTTTTTTCTTCTCTTCCCTTCACAAATATTTGCAGTTCATTGTGAAAATGCACCATGAATCTTCCAGCCCAATTTAAGTACTTTTTGATTTATGTTCAGTGGGCAAAAACTCTTCTGTTACTTTAGTAAAAAAACTACATGTTGAAACATGGGGAGATTTACATTTTCCCACACCCCTCTTCATTTGTTCTCATCATCCTTTGCTTCTCATTCAACCCCTGCCTTCTTTCTTTCTTTCTTTCTTTCTTTCTTTCTTTCTTTCTTTCTTTGGATGGTTCTTCTTTAGAAATATTTTCTTTTGTAAAATGGTGGACTTGTCCTTGGCAATATTCAATGTTCAGGAATTTCTGGGATCTTATCTCCAAATGGAGATGTGTTTATGGAAGCTTGCAGGAATCACTTTTCTCCTTACAAATTGAAATACTTTTCAAGTTTCATATACTTCAGGAGCATGCAGTTAATTGCCTTCCTATGCTTTTGACATAAAGTAATATGACTGACCTGCTTGCAGTACTGCTGACAATATCCTGCCATTGCATATTTTATCCTTAGTACCCAGTTCTCAGTGATCAGTCTATGTTGAGACTACTTTTAAATATATATATACATGGGCACTTTACTGGAGTGTGCTGTTTGTGGTATTCTCATATGTATGCAAAATAATTCACTCTGCTGAATGCATTCTGTAGTGTATTAAACACTTGACAGATCCCAAAATACTGGGAGCATTTAGTGTCTCAAGGGCAAAAAAATACCCATTTTGATGTCTTTACCTTATTTTACCTCCCCCTCCTATTGCCATTTGCAGTTCCATCTGATCCTTTTATGCTATAACTCGATCTTGAAAACAAAAACATGATGGTGATGATGATGATGATGCTCTGAATCAAACAGCCTGTCACTCTTCTTCCAGTTCTGTGCCCAAGAACTACCAACATGTCCTGGCCTTGGCATTTGCTGTGAAGGAGATCAATGAGGATCCACAAATCTTACCCAATATCTCTCTGGGCTTCCATATCCTAAATAGCTACTACACTGCAAGGATGACCTTCAAGGCCATCCTGAACCTCCTTTCCACACAGCACAGGTTTGTCCCCAACTTCAAGTGTCACAGCCAGAATAATGCGATTGCTCTTATTGGAGGTTGCCTCTCTGAAATCTCTGCCAATGTAGCTATTCTTTCAGCAACTCATAAGACACTGCAGGTAAGCAGGTTCAAGTAAGCCTAGAAGTTTCATAGGTGTGGCACAGAATCTTCACTTCAGCAATGCTCCTGACGGATTACGTGATCAGTTAGCAGTTTCATTAGATGCAGGCAAAGGGTCAGCCTAGGCTGGTATATTCACCCTTTCTCAGCAAACCAGAGTCTGTGTCTGACACCCCTTCAAAGTGGAAGGAGGTTTTAGTGGGGTGCCACTGGACTGTTCACCATCTCCCTCATTTTCATGCTACTATAGCAGTGACATCGATGGGAGTATGTAATGGATCCATATAATATTTATGAATGACATGAGACAAGGAAGGGTAGTTAACATTTCAACATTCTGTGCTAAAATTTTAGATGACTGTGGTAGGATGGCAATCATCTGCAAGTTACAAATTTTTAATTCCATGGAAAGAAATGCAAATTATGTATTTAGAGAAGTGAGCAAAAAAAAAAAAAAAAAATCCTGCGTAGGGTGGTACAGGCTAAAAGAACCAAAAAAGTACAATCTGTTGCACCATTGAAATCTTTTATTTGTTGTTCTAATCCTTCTAGAAAAAAAAGAAATGAGCAAAAAGAAACCTATGGTTTGAAAAATAAAAAAGGTTGTACACGTACAACCAATCACACAAAAGTAAAGAAAGTGAAAGGAGGGATCACAATCAAATTTGAAATACATATTTACCCAAAACGAACAATATTTTTTGATACCTCTGGAAAAACAGTTTCAGCTCCTCCTACCAAAAGCCCATGTTCTGACATTTTCCTTCATTATCAGCAACATCACCAGGCTCAATGTAATTAGAGATGACGTTTACGTGCATCCACTTCATCAGTAGCAGCACTGTTCTCAGCATTGCATAGCGTCATCACTAATTATAGGACATGTCAGCAAAGACACACTGCTTAGTTTCCCATTTCCTGACATTAGGAACTTTGTGCAACCATGCCAGTTGTTTAGCATGGATCTTTGAATGGAATGTCATCATTGTCAGAGGGGAAATTACATTGGTCTCTTGACTAATCATGACTTTAAAAACATGACATTATCTTTGAGAAAATATCTTTTGAGACAGGGAGGAATGAAACATTTCTGATTCTAATTGCCATGAATATTTCTAGAATAAGGAACCAATCTTAATTTGTAAAATTGGACAGCTTGGCTTTATCACTACAGAAAATTTGAGAAATTGAATGTATTCATGGGCCTTAGCCTACACACCATGGCTGTAATACCTGTAATACACATTTTCTTTAAAAATCTCACTGCTAAATTCAGAGTTACTTTTACAGCATTCCTTCTATTGCAATGCATAATGGATGCAAGGCAACTTTAGCTGCAAAAATGAAAACATAGTCACCACACTATGTAAACTGTGTGTTCCATTTTATTGTACACTTGTCTTCTACTGCATCCAGTTCTGGGTGCTGACTTTTCAGATTAAACTCAGACTGGGGGCGGTTCAGAGGAGGGGAAAGTGGGTATAGGAAGCGAGGCTCACAATTCAAGGTTAAGGACACTGTACACATTTAGCCTGAAGAAGAGGAAAGTAATGTGGGAGTTGATATAACTTGTCAAAAAACTTAATCTCCATGACAGAAAAGAGGGCACAGACCTGTCCTCCACTCAGCAGAAGGGATGCCTGGACTTTAACTTAACGATCAGAAAAAATAAACTGAATAATAAACATAGTCAAGCAAAGGAATTTAATAACACTGGGGGACACTCTTTTCTACTGGTGAATTTTAACACAAAAGGTACTTAACAATCTGATATGGGATATGCAACTTTGAGTTTCCTGCATGACATGGTTTTCCTTGTCCATATGACCAACAGGAACACCTGCAACTCTGCATGATTTAAGATTCTTTTGATCTATCCAAACACATTTATTTTCAGCTCACCTATGGATCATTTTTGCCACCACAAGGTGCCAAGAAGCAAATGCCCTTTTTGTACCAGATGGTTCCAAACGAAGCACAGCAATACCTGGGAGTCTTGCGACTACTTCAGCATTTCAGGTGGATGTGGATTGGGCTTGTAGCTGTGCACGATGACAGAGGGAACAGGTTCTTACAGACCATGGTACCAATGCTTTCCCAGCATGGAATCTGCTATGAATTCATTCTAAGGTTCCCAAAATTGGCTTATATGGATGAGATGATTGACATGGCTTGGAAGGACAGGAAGAGGTTTGAAATTGCCTTTGAGAGCAAGGCCAATGTTTTCTTTGTATATGGAGAACCTCCATCATTTCAAATATTGAGAATATTGCTGTTGGTAGCACCTATCTTGGGATTGCCACCACTGGGTAAGGTGTGGATTCTTACTTCCCACTGGGATTTTGAATCAGTGCCTCTTCAAAGAAATTGGGATACACAGACATTCCATGGTTCCTTATCATTAAGTGCCCATTCAAACCAGCCATTCAGATTCCTCATGTTTGTGCAGAAGGTTAGACCTTCTTGGGCTAAAGGAGACGGTTTCATTCAGGACTTCTGGGAACATGCTTTTAACTGTTTACTAAGCATGGCTGACTTGACCCAGGACAAAGACAGCTGCTTAGGGGATGAAAAGCTGGAGACTATTCCTGGAATCTTGTTTGAAATGAACATGACCGGCCACAGCTACAATGTCTACAATGCTGTCTATGCTGTGGCACATGCACTGAATGCGGTATATGAATCCAGCCTCAAACACAGAACATGGGTAGGAAGAGAAAGACTGGCTATTCAGAATGTGCAACCTTGGCAGGTAGTTGCACCTCAGTACACTTTTGCAAACAATTGCGAGCTAAAAGATAAGATGAATTTCAATTCTGCATTTAAAAAAAGACACAAAAAGGTTCCTTTCAGGAAACAGCTTCTGGTAGTAGGACCATTCTGACTGGGTTTGTCCAGACTTAGTGTTGCTTTCAGCTGACCTACAGAAACCAATGGGATCAGAGATTTCCATGAGTTTAGTGAATAATGTGTATGGAAGCCACTATACAAGTCCTATCTATTCAAAATACTTTGTTCAATTTAAGAGTCAGATTGAATTAATTGGAGCACCATGCCAAGTAGAAATGTGAACTCACCACAAGGTGTCATGGAGGGAGAATGAGTGCTATGTAGGTTGAAACAAACCCAAGGGAAGCTTGTTGCTGCAGTTTCAAGATCATGTTCTCCCTTTCTTCCTAATCTTTTCCAATCCAGCTCCATCACTTTCTAAGCAGCATCTGGTTCAACAACACTGCTGGAGACACTGTGCATTTTAATGAAAATGGAGAGCTGGTTGCTGAGTTTGATGTTACCAACTGGCTGATGTTCCCCAATGGCTCCATTGCTAGAGTGAAAGTTGGGAGCCTGGACCCCCAGGCTCCTGCAGGCCAAGAGTTAACTATTGATGATGACCAAATCAGGTGGCATACAAGCTTTAATCAGGTGAACCACAGCTGCAAATGCTTAATTATTTAAACATTCCTCTTGGTTGACATGCCATTTACCAGTAATTTGGTAACCAAGTGGTATGATACATGTGGCCATGCAATTCAGTAATGGACACCCTATCTCCCTTGTGGCAGATGTTCAGAAGAACAAAAAAGTGGAGTTTTAAGAGCACCTGGTGTACGGTTTGATGCATGGAGGTAGCAAGTTGCCCAACTGCTACCCATAACCTACCATTTATGTAGAAAATTGTGATTTTCTGTTTTCTAGATTTAAGAATTGTGTGAGGGATGGGATGGCTAGTGCACAGCCTCAGTCCCCATACTCCGACCTGGCGTTCCATTGTTTTCCCCTCTTAGGAGCCTTAGAGAGCAGACAGCATTGTTGCCTCCTTGGTGTTTTTTTCAAGAGCCCAGGAGTTCACACCCTTAAACATTGAGAACAGACATGAAGGGGGTGCAGTGCTTTTCAAAAACTGATCTCTTGGCTCAATGAACTGGTGAAACAAATCTGTAGAAATGGAGAGCAACTGCACTTTTTCTGACTAGTAGGACCTTGCATGCCTGGACCCATATTCCTTTTCTCATGACACCCCTTCATGCAAGTCACTTTCAAAGCTGCTGACAGTTCACAAGATTGGATAGAATTTCATTGACTGATTTCTTGCAGAAGAGAAAACCTTGTCTTCTCTTTATATACCATTCATCAGCTCAGAAAAGTGCACATTTGTCTCCCTTGGTCCAGAAGTGTGTGGAATATAGAAAATCTACTCAAGTTCCTTTTTGAGTCTGACTTAGGAGAAATATGTTGGGCATTTGTAATTTCAGAATTCAATCAATCATGGCTAAAAAGCCATCAATTTGATCCATGGGCAATGACCATGTTTCTGCAAAAAGAGAATGTTTATTTCAGATTGGCTGTCAGGGTGATGAAACCCGCCAGAGTGCATTCAGCCATGTGAACAAATTCTTCTGCTGGATTCAGAAACATGACATGACAAGTCTCTTTGAAACAAAAATGGCTCACAGGCCACCTAGTGCTTTCAAGTTGTGTCTACCCCTTCTCAAGACACACACGTATACTTCTATTTCTGTCTGCTTCTCTGCAGGCTCTGCCTCTTTCTGTATGCAGCAACAACTGCTATCCAGGTTACAGCAGGAAAAAGAAGGAGAGGGAGCCATTTTGCTGTTATGACTGTACTGCATGTCCGAAGGGAATGATCTCCGACAGGAAGGGTAGGAGATATCATATATGCAGAGAGCCACCTGCTGGATTTCATTCATTAGTGTTATTTTGTGAATGTGTACCCCTTTCATTGCATGTGAAAATACTCCTTGACACAGAATTTAAAGGAATCTAAGGACTAAAAAGATATATTTTTAGACTGATAAATAAAACAGTAGGATGCCTAAAGAGCACAAGGTCTAATACCTGTCAGAATGGAAAGGAATGATGAGAGGGCATGTTTGCTTCCTTTGTTGGAGAGTTCCACTGCCACAGAAGTGATTTCACTATAGGTGAGTGCAAGGAGTGAAATTTCCTTAATTGGGAGTTTGTACATTTAGAAGAAACACATGGACATGGAAATGGACTTGTTAAAGTCCTTCACCACATTTTCAACTGGATGAATGTTCTGAGAATGCCTCCAAAGCAGCCCATAGAAGAGCACAGTGAAGGAACGGAATCTTGGTAAACCTTTGGCTAGTACCAGCATAAACACCTCCACTTTCCCTAGTAACAGGCACATCAAGAACAAGTGCCAATCCTCTCAGTGAATGGATTGCCCCCTTGCCTTTCGTGCCTCATTATCATTCAGGAGCAAGTCATTAAAAGGCTAAAGCCATTTAGGAAAATGTGGCAAATGCTTTCATTATGACATTTGCTTACACGTTGTCTCCAGTTTTCTCTCCATAATTGAACTCATGGCACTGCCGAGAACAAGAAGAAGAAGAGGAAGAGGAAGTTGTTGAAGTTTTTTTGGTAACTGTGTAAAGGATGCAAAATCTTTTGGAGACAGCAGTAAGTGGAAATATGCCTTCTTGCATTTTTGTTCCCCCTTTTTGGAATACGATCTCAAACTCGTTGGTATAAGAAATCTTTGCTGACTCCTTTCTGTGGATGTTGGCTTAAACCTAAATAAGTAATCAGCATTTCATTCCTTTCAGACATGGCAACCTGCATCAAATGTCCAGAACAGCAGTATCCCAATAATGAACAAACGCAGTGCCTCCCCAGGATTCCCAGCTTCCTCTCCTATGGAGAAACTCTTGGGATCATCTTGACCACATTGGCTCTTTCCTTCTCCTTCATCACAGCGCTAGTGTTTGGACTCTTTCTGAAGCACAAGGACACCCCAATAGTTAAAGCCAACAACCGAAGCATCACCTACATCCTCCTCATCTCCCTCCTTCTCTGCTTCCTCTGTCCCTTGCTCTTCATTGGGAAACCAGGAGAGGTGACCTGCCCTCTCCGACAAATCATTTTCAGCACAATCTTCTCTGTGTCCCTTTCCAGCATCTTGGCCAAAACCATCACTGTTCTTCTGGCATTCATGGCAACCGCTCCTGGGTCCAGGATGAGGAAAAGGATGGGGAAAGGACTTGCCACATCAATTGCCTTTTGCAGCTCCTTGGTTCAGGCAGCCATTTGTACAGTCTGGGTGAGCACGACCCCTCCTTTCCCAGATGTGGACACACACTCACTGGATGGGAAAATCATTCTGGAATGCAATGAGGGCTCTAATGCCATGTTTTATTGTGTCTTGGGATACCTAAGCTCCCTGGCAATTGCCAGTTTCATTGTGGCTTTCTTAGCCAGGAAGTTACCTGACAGTTTCAATGAGGCCAAATTTATCACCTTCAGCATGTTGGGTTTTTGCAGTGTTTGGTTCACTTTTTTTCCATCCTACCTGAGCACCAAAGGGAAATATGTAGTGGCTGTGGAGATCTTCTCCATTCTGTCTTCCAGTGCTGGGCTGCTGGGTTGCATCTTCGGCCCTAAATGCTACATTATTGTTCTCAGGCCTGAAATGAACAGCAGGGAGCACCTAATCAGAAGGAAAAAGTGAAAGAATATGTTTCTCTCCTCATACTGAGGATTACCTCACTGGAAATCTGAATGGAAAGTCATGCATGGGTCCTTGCACTGGTGAACATCCCAGCTTGAATTCGTTTGAGTACATTTAAGCAGGTATAAAGGTAAAGGTAAAGGCAAAGGCAAAGGTTTCCCCTTGACATTAAGTCCAGTCATGCCGGACTCTAGGGGACGGTGCTCATCTCCGTTTCCTAGCCGAGGGAGCCAGTGTTTGTCTGCAGACAGTCTCCGTGGTCATGTGGCTGGCATGACTAAACATTGAAGTGCATGGAACACTGTTACCTGCCCACTAAAGTGGTACCTTTTTATTTACTTGCATTTGCATACTTTCCAACTGCAAGGTTGGCAGGAGCTGGGACGGAGCAACAGGAACTCACCCCGTTGGGCAGATTTGAACTGGTGACCTGTCGATCTACCAGCCCAGCAACACAGTGGTTTAAACCACTGCACCACCTGCAGTCCCCTTAAGCAGGTATAGACTGACTCAAATGAATCTTAATCTCAAGTTAACTTATGTCTGTTCAATCCTATTACTCTTACATTACCTTATATATCTCTACTGCCCATAGCCATATTTCTCTGTGCAGATATCATGGGTTTCATCATCTTGTTCCTCACATCCCTCACAAAATGCAAAGGTAATGTTGTTGACAGCATGGTAATGACTGAGATTTGACAAAGTGTGTACCGATTTGTAATGGACATCAGTGCTTTCCATTTTTTTATGTATTTGACTGTGAGATATTATGAAGTTCAATAACAGTACGCATTTTTGTGCTACTCAGCTACAAGTATTGGAAATTGTGGTTTACTAAAAAATGATTCATTTTGACTCCAGACCTTGTAGCTTTTTTTGAGCTGGTCCATTGTGAACTGCAGGTGTCCAGGAAAGCCAGTCTGAAAATGAACCTACTCTGAAACCTGGCGACCTGGGAACAGAATGACAATTCAAAAACTGAATGAACAAGCCAAGGTTTCTTTTTTATTTTTAATGCAATTCATGACCAACAAACTAACTGTGCCTGACATCCACCCTGGTTTAGATTTGCATGTAAACATACTCATTATGCATCTATGCACATGCTTCAAACTTTAGTATTTCTTAGTTCTTTCTTGTCATCAAATTGATCTGAGTGATGGTTATGGTGTCAACTAATACCCTCCAAAATGTCCTGTTTGTGACAGACCTACTGAGCTCTTGGAAATTCACTAGTTTGGGACCTTTTCCTATATATAGTCTACACATCTAATTTCTCCTCTCCTCCTCCTCCTCCTCCTTTTCTGTATGCCTTTAACTTTCCACTTCATGAAAGTGTATCTTTCACTCTTGAAGCAGCCTACTCTTAATTGAAGTCAGAAGAGGAGCAGTTCTTCATTAGATACTATTGACACTGATCGAGAGTGTTTTCTTACTTCTGAAAAGTCGCAAAGTGAGGATACAAGGATTCCAATCAGAAATCAATCATATGTCAAAAATAAAAAAGTTTGGAACAGGAAGAAAGAATTTCAAGTGCCATGCTATCTTCCTGGTAGAGCATCCCGGGGTTCAAAGGAATGGCCCTGTAAACTGTTCCGATGTCAGAAGAGGAACTGTGTGCTCTATTCTTTGTCAGGATTTCTCTCCTGCCCAGTTTCAGTTGAGAGAATTCTTTCAGTTATTCCACAAACTTGGAAAGAGGAGAAGTGATGTTGATGGGGCAGGGAGGAGAGGGAAGTGACAGGATGCACATAGGCCATATGATCATAGTGTGAAACAGTCAATACTACATGCCTTACAGGGCCAGGCTGGAAATATGCAGCTCTACATAACTTCTTGAGGACAAGGGAGGACAGGGTGATGGTGATTCTTGAGGAAGCTCCTTCCAATGCGCAAAGGCACCTCAGAAGAAAGGCCTGTCACATGTACCCAGAAAGCCAGTCCTTGTTAAGTTGGTGCCCTCCAAAAGGGACCATTTTTAAAAGGCTTCTAAATACAAGGGGCAGATTTATATTGAAACACATCATTCCTTCAGAGAAGCAGATGATCTTTCCTTTCCCACCCACACTTCTTTGGCTGTAGGCAAAGATAGACATGGAATAAATAAATTTAAGGAGACAATCCTATACATGTTAACCAGGAAACAATTCTAGAACTCCTAGCACTCCACCAGCCAGCCATCTGTCTCATGTGAGACACTATCTAAATAAAATGCAGGATACAAAGTCTAGTGGCTTGAAGATCATGGATGGCCTGCTCCCATCCATGCATTGAATGCATAGAAGCCTCCAAGTTTGGAAGCTCACACCTGTAGAGGGTGGAGGCCATGGGATGTCACCCAGAAAGAATTAGCATTTAGGAGCAACACATTGTATTGACCCCCAAAACAATCAGAAACCAAAGTATATATTGTATTCATTTTTCGATATATATCCTGCCTTTTTCCTACAAAGGGCTCAAGGAAGCTTACAAATCAGAACATTCAAATCAAATATAAATAATAAAAATAAATACAAGAAAAACATTGGCCTGCAACTGGTATGTTAAATTAATCGAAGGATACAGCATCTCTGAGGCATAAAAAAAGGAATAGAAACAAAATACACTATAAACACAATCTTTTTTAGGGTTTCAATATTATTTAAATTTTACAATGAAGGGTGAATAAAAAGGTTCTGCCTGGTACAGAAAGGAAAAGCAAGATGCACCAGGTGCACCTTCTCGAAGAGTTTATTCCATAACTGGGGTGCCTCATCTGAGACATTCTTTTCCTGAGTAGCCACCATTTTAATTTCCTTTAGGAAATCCTCTCTGAGAAGGACCTGCAAAGATGAACACAGGGTCTGTGTAATCATATATGGGAAGGGGCATTCCTTTACACAGCTTGGACCTAGCCGTTTAGGACTTGATATATTAATGAACACTCCTTGAGTTTGACTTCAATTGGTAAAACTGGTAACAAATGGAGTTGGAAAAGGGCTGACAAAATATGCTCATATTGGACACTCCTCATTGGTAGGCTTGGTGCTCTGCTTTGAACCACCTCAAATTTCTGGACCATCTACAAAGGCAGTCCAGTTCGGAGTGCATTGCAGTAGTCCAAGTGAGTGGTAACAGGAAAATGGACCAGTGTTGCTAGGCTTTGCTTGTCCAGATAGTGTTGTAATTGATAACTCTGCCTAAGATTATATTTATAAATATACAATAAATATATAAAATTCAGTGAGGTTTCATCTAATTCATTTACAGCATTAGTTTACAAAATCCATTTGCAAAGTCACGTTGCTATTAAATTTAAGATTATTCACCTTCTTAACTGAAGTAGAAACAAAATGAGTTTTTGGAATGATTCCAAGTGTTATGGGACTGTGTTCCATAAATGTGGTTTTGTTTCAGAGAGCAAGAGGGGAAAAAGTGGGAGTTGAGGGAGGGAAGTGATGGGGGGGGGGATGACTGAGTGAGTGCAGAGGTGTGAGAGGGGAAGGAAGAAAAGTTTGTTAGGCAGCAGTTCAGTCTGAGTGAGTGGTGGTGCATCAGCAGCTACAGCCAAGGCAGACCTGTCAGAAGTTCACTCATGTAGTTGTGGTCTGTCAGAAGTTTGCAGAGCACTGAAGAGGCAGTTTTCTCATGAGCATCCTACAGAGTGCTGTTCAAAGCATTTATGATTCAAAAGGAAAGGGGAGGCAGCAAAATTCCTGGAGAATGTGTTAGTGAGATGGAAAAGTCAAAACCCAATATTGTGAAGTATTATGAGTGCGTGAGAGAAAAGCCTGCCGAAACCTGAGAGCAGGAGAGAGAGGAGGATCTGTGTGCAAGGAGTGAATGTAAAGGAAAAGAGTGATGTATCACAGTCAAGGGTTACTCTCATGCATTGCTTTATTGAAGAAGAAGTTACAGAACAATTTGAAAATATTATGCTCATTTTTCAAAGGACATTTTACTTTGTTCTTTGCTAACACAGAGTCATTGGATGTCTGATTATCCCTGTCTCATCCTTGGAACCACACAGTCCAGAGAAGGGAGGCCTTACAAGTTGGCACAACACTGTGCAAGGTCAATTAATTAGAATGGTCTTAATCCCTTAAACCTCCTAAAGAAAGTGAGGGAGACAAAAGAAGGCTGAAGACACTCCATATCCAAAAAATTTATAGGAGTGCACTTTTGATGGTGTTCTTCTGTTTTGTTAAGAAGAAGTTCCGAGTCTGTCTGTTATCAACCAGTTGTATCAGTTATATGCAGGGTACAGATTTATTGTTATAAGTAGTTCTTCAACATAATGTTGTGATACTTAACAAATGACTAGGAAATCAATCAGTAAATCACTAAATGAGGAAAAGATATTTTGAAGGTCTGCTGAAGCCATGTGTAAGAATACCCCTCAAATAAGAATGTGGTTAATACATGACTTAGAAAAATGCCCCTTGCAGTTCCTCAAATTTAACGCAACTTCAAAAGCTAGCAAAACACTGGGGAGGTGATAACCTCCCATAACATTGCCTAAATTGCTGTTTTCCATTCTGTGGCTCAGTGCATTGTCCCAGCTCACGGACGAGACAGCATCTGGAATGGACTCAAATATATTATTCCACACTGGTGGACAAAGAGTTATTAGCCACAAACCATTGTACTGGTGCACAGATTTCCCAATACACCAGGCAATAAATCACGTCTATAAGCAATGCAAGCATTCACTACTGAATGGAGGAGTGGACACATCTGAAAGCAGAACTTATTAAAGCCATAGATGGGAGGAAGGAGGTACATCGACTTTTACGGTAGACTATTTCTCAGCATGTTCCTCAGGGTGATGCTGCTTCTCTCACTGCTTCTTCCAGGTCATGCTGCGGGTAAGAGACATTCTATCAATTGCACCACAACCAATGATCCTCTCCCTATTCCTCATAAACTCTACCAGTCAGGTGATGTTGTCATTGGTGGCATTGTTTCTCAGGTCTTCTTCCACCATAATATCCTTTCTTTTGTGGAACAGCCTGCACAGACACGGCTCGGTAAACCAATGTAAGGCATTGTTTCTTCTCTTCCTTTCCCTAAAACATGCAATCCATTATGGAAATGCATAATTTAATTACTTCTGGCTGTACATTCAGTTGACAAAAACACTTCTGCGGCTTTACTGCCCTGGAATTTCTGGAATAGTATCTCAAAATGGAGATGTGTTTATGGAAGCTTGCAGCAATCCGTTTTCTCCCTACCAATTGATATATACATATGTTTTAATTTTAAAAACATCAGGAGCATGCACACAACTGCATTCTAATGCCTTTGACATTGAGTAATATGAATAATCTTCCAGTAGGTGGACAGGTATCACGCCTTTGTATATTTTATCTTTAGTAAAAGATTCTGAGTGGAAATTACTTTTAAAAAGTGGATTTTTGGATTTTTTTAATGGATTTGTGTGTGTGTGTTTTAATTCTCATATGTATTCAGATCATCTCACTGTGATGAATGCATCCTGTACTATGTTAAACACTTGAGAGATCCCAAAACATTCAAAGGTTTTAGTTTCTCAGGGGAAAAAATTACCATTTTGTAGTGTTAACTTTCATTTACCTGCCTCACCTATTGCCATTCACAGTGTCATCTGATGCTTTTACGCTATAGCTCAATCTTTAAAAAAAAAATACATGGTGATTATTATGATAGTGGTGGTGCTGATGCTGTCTATAAAAAAGATGTCCACTCTTCTTCCAGTTCTGTGCCCAAAAACTACCAACATGTCCTGGCCTTGGCATTTGCTGTGAAAGAGATCAATGAGGATCCAAGAATCTTACCCAATATCTCCCTGAGCTTCCACATCTTCAACAGCTACTACACAGCAAGAATGACCTTCAAGGCCATCCTGAACCTCCTATCCACACAGTATACGTTTGTCCCTATTTTCAAGTGTCACAACCAGAACAATGTGATTGCCCTTGTTGGAGGTTGTCTCTCTGAAATCTCTGCCAATATAGGTATCTTTTCAGCAACTCATAAGACACCACAGGTAAGCAGGTTCAGGTATGCTTACATGAGTTTCCACAGAGTTTTCATAGGGTTGGCGCAGTACCTTCACTTCAACCAAGCTACTCCAAATTCCGTAATCAGTTAGCGGTTGCATTATATGTTGGCAAAAGTTCTACTTGGCAGATATATTCACTCCTTGTCAGAAATCCAGAGTCTGAATCTGACTCCTCATCAAAGTGGAAGGAGATTTTAGTGGGGTGCCACTGGACTCTTCACCATCCCCCTCATTTTCATACTAGTGTATCAGTACATAGATGGAAGAATGGAATGGATCCATATAGAACCTGTGGATGACATAAGACAAGGAAGGATGGTTAACATTTCAAAAAGCTGTGATAAAATTCAAGATGGGTGTGGTAGAATTGAAATGGTCTGCATGTTACAAATCTCTAATTCCATGGAAAGAAATGCAAATTCTGAATTTAGAAAAAAAACAAAACAAAACAAAATACTGCATAGGTTGGTAAAGTTTAAAAGAAGCAAAAATGTGCAATCTGTTGAACCATTCAAATCTTTTATTTGTTGTTCTAATTCTTCAAGAAAATCAAAGAAATGAGCAAACAGAAAGCTATGGTTAAAAAAATTAAAAAGGTGGTATACCTACATCCAACTACACAAAAGTAGAGAAAGTGAAAGGAGGGATCACAATCCAACTTGAAATATTTATGTACCCAGCACTAACAATAATTTTTGATAGCACTGAAAAAAACAGGTCCAGCTTCTCCTTCCAAAATCCCATGTTCTGAAATAATTTTTCATTATCAGCAACATCATCAGGTTTAATATAATTAAAGATAATGTTTACATGCATCCGCTTCATAGGAAGTTCTTTTCTTTTTTTTAATAATAAGTTTTATTCAAAATAACCCTAAAACAAAGGAAAACTAAAAACATCAATCATCGGAAACATTGGACCTTCTGGGTCAGCCCCACATTTTTTTCTATTTATGATAACTTAAAAACATTTAAATCTATACGAAGTCCCGTTTCTCTAGCCAATAATAAAGAGAGTCCCAAGTTTGATAGAAATCAGTATCTTCTTTCTCCTTCAATGACAAAGTCAATCTGTCCATTTCTGCACAGTCCAAAATCTTTTTTATATCAGTTTGTCGGTGGGTGGTTCTTCAGTTTTCCAGGGGTGAGCAAGTGCAATCCTCGCCACACTAATTATATGTATAATCAATTACATTTCTTGTTTACTAATAGCAACAGGTATAATGCCTAATAAGAAGACTTCAGGTTTAAAAGCCAAGGATTTGTGTAACATTTCCTCAAGCCATTTATGTATTTTAATCCAATACTTTTTCACATTATTGCAAGTCCACCACATATGATAGAAAGTACCAAATCTATGTTTACATTTCCAACATCCGTTTGACATATTTGGAAATATCTTAGCTAACCTATTTGGTGACAGATACCATCTATAAAACTTTTTATACAGGTCTTCTTTATATAAAGTTGCTAATGTTACTTTAATATTTCTCTCCCACAGCTTTTGCCACTTTACTAATTCAATATTATATCCAAAATTTTGTGCCCATGTTATAGTTTCCTTAACCTGTTCATCTTCCATTCTCCTATCCAGTAGGAAGTTATACAATCTTTTGATCATTTTCTCATCTGATTTAAGCATCACCTGATCAAATGCTGTTAAATCTTTATAAAAGCCCCACATTTTATAGTCTTTAGCATATCTCGATTGATCTGAACCTTATGCCAATTGGTAGCAGTTCTATTCACAGCATCGCAGAGCATCACCATTGATTATAGGACATGTCAGCCAAGACATTCAGTCTGCTTCCCATTTCCTGACTTTTGGGGCTTTGTGCAAACATGTCAGTTTCTTAGCATGGATCTTAGAATGGAATGTCATCAATGTCAGAGCGGAGACCACATTGGTTCCTTGACTAATGATGACTTTTAAAGCATGACATTATTTTTGAGAAAATTACTTTTTACACAGGGAGAAATTTACCATTTCCACTTTAAATTTTTCTAGAATGTGGAAATGATCTTAATTGGTAAAACTGAACACCTTACCTCTATCACTGCAGAGGACTTGGGAAATTGTATGTACATATGGGCATTAGGATAGGCAACACTACTATGAGAGCAGGAATACATATTTTCTCTATAAATCTCACAGCTGAATTCTGAGTTACTTCTGCAGCATTCCTACTATTAGAATGTATAATGGATGTATGGAAATTTTAGTTGCATAAATGCAAGCATAGTTACCACACTGTGAAAACTGAGAGTTCCTTTTTATTGCACATTTGCCTTCTACTGCCTCGTGTTCAGGGTGCGGCATTTCAGATTAAACTCAGAATGGGGATGGTTCAGAGGAGTAGAGAGGGAATGTGGAAAACAAGGCTCACAATTCAAGTTTAAAGACTCTGAGCACATTTTGCTTGAAGAAGAGGAGAGTAACTTGGGAGATCATACAACTTGTCAAGAACCTGAATGGCCATCACGGAAAAGAGGGCAATGACTTTTTCTCCCCTTTAGGATTCCACAAGTTTGTGCAGATGGTTAGACCTTTTTGGGCTGAAGGAGATAGGTTTATCCAAGACTTCTGGGAAAATGCATTTTATTGTCCTCTAAAAATGGCTGATAAGTTGCAGGAGGACAAAGAGACCTGCTTAGGGGATGAGAAGCTGGAGACTCTTCCTGGAAGCTTGCTTGAAATGAACATGATGGGCCACAGTTATAATGTTTACTATGCTGTCTATGCTGTAGCACATGCTTTGAATGCTGTATATGAATCCAGTTTAAACACAGAACATGGGTAGGAAGAGAAAGACCATCTATACAGAATGTGTAACCTTGGCAGGTAGTTTCACCTCAATACACATTTGCAAACTGCTACTACCTAAAACATAAGATGAATTTCCATTCTGCATTAAACATTACACAGACTTATTCTTTTTGAGGAACAGGTTTGGATAGTAGGACCAGTCTGATTGGGGTGGACTCAGATATAGTCATGGTTTGAGCTGACCTACAGAAACCAGTGTGGCCAGGGATTTCCATGAGATTACTTCATGCAAATTTAAATGTGGATGGAACCTAGTATACAACTCCAATCTATTCAAAATATTGTGTTCAGTTTAAGATTCAAATTGAGCTAATTGAAGCAACATGCCCACTTGAAATACAAACTCACCACATGATGTCAGGCAAGGGGAACGATTGAGTTGTCGGTTGAAACATGCACAAGGGAAACTCATTCCTACAGTTTCAAGTTCATGCTTCCTCTTTCTTAATAATCTTTTCCAATCCAGCTCCATCATATTCTAAGTAGCATCTTCTTCAATAACAGTGCTGGAGACACTATGCATTTTAATGAAAATGGAGAGTTGATTGCGGAGTTTGATGTTACCAATTGACTGATGCTTCCAATTGGCTGCTTGGATAGAGTGAAAGTAGGACACCTAAACCCCCAGGCTCCTGCAGGCCAAGGGTTAACCATTGATGATGACCAAATCAGGTGGCATGCAAGTTTTAATCAGGTGAGACAGAGCTGCAAATGCTTAACTAATTAAACATGGTTGACATGCCATTTACCAGTGATTTTACAACCCAGTGGTACATTATAAGTTGTGATGTGATTCAGTAATTCAGTATTGAAGAGTACACCCTATCTCCCTTGTGGAAGATGCTCAGATGTCCACAAATATGGATGGTTAAGGGCATTTGGTGGAAGGTTTGAGGCACAGAGGTAGGAAGTTGCACAACTGCTATGCATCATAATCTACCTTTTATGTAGAAAATGGCCATTTTCTGCTTGCTAGGTTTAAGAATTGTGAAGGGGATGGTATGGCAAGTGCTAACCCTCAGTCTCCATACACTGGCATTGCATTCTATTGTTTTCTCCTTTAGGTAGCCTTATGGAGAGGCTACCTAAGCCAGCATAGTTCCATCCTTGATGTTTTTGTCAAAAGACCATGGGATCACAATCTTGAACTTCAATGAGAACAGACCTGAAAGGGGTGCATTGCTTTTCAAAAGGTGATCTCTTGGCTCAAGGATCCGGTGAGACAAACATGTGGAATTGGAGAGCACCTGCACTTTTTCTGATGAGTAGGGCCTTGCACACCCACCCCCATATTCCTGTTCTCATGACATCACTTCATGCTAGCCACTTTCAAAGCTGCTGATAGTTCCCAACATTTCTCATAATTTCATTGACTGAATTGTTTTAGAAAAGAAAGCATTTGCTTCTCTTTATACACCATTCATCAACTCAGATAAGTAGTCATTTGTCTCCCTTGGTCCAGCCAGGGAGATAATGCATTTGTTGAATGTCTCACCAGAATTGTAAGGAAGGGTTAAGACCTACTCAATTTCTTTTTCAAGTCGGACTCAGGAGAAATATGTTGGGCATATGTAATGTCAGAATTAGATCCATCATGCCTAACAAGCCACCAATTTGACCCATGGGCAGTGACTAACTTTCTACAAAAAGAGAAGCTATAGGGTTCATCAGACATGTTTATTTCAGATTGTCTGTCAGTGTGATGAAAGCCAGCCAGAGTGGATTCAGCCATGTGAACAAATTTGTTGCTTGGTTCAGACAACATAACAAACTTCTTGAAAACAAAAATAACTAACAAGCCACCACAAGTTTCATGTTGTGTCAACCCATTCTCAAGACTCAGCCATCTACTTATTCTCTGTGCTTCTGTGCAAGTTCTGCCACTTTCTGTTTGTAATGACAACTGCTATCCAGGTTACTGCAGAAAAAAGAGGGAGATGGAACCATTTTGCTGCTATGACTGCACTGCATGTCCTAAAGGAATGATCTCTGACAAGAAGGGTAGGAGGCATCAAGTATACAGAGAGCCACCTACTGCATCTTATTCATTACTGTATATATGGTGAATATGTACTCCTTTCATTGATGTGAAAAAACTCCTGGACACAGAATTTAACAGAATCTAAGGACTAAACTGTTCTATTTTTGGACTGATAAATAAAAAAGTAGGATGCATAAATATCACCAGGTCTAACACCTCCCAGAATAAATACGGATGATGAGAGGGCATGTTGGCTTTCTTGGATGGAGAATTGCAATGTCACAGGACTGATTTCACTAGGACTGCGTGTATGCAGTGCAATTTCCTTAATTGGGAGTTTTGTACAATTAGAAGAAACACATGAACATGGAAGTGGGATGATGAGATTAGAACTATGTAATGGGACTCCTTCATGGATCACTGCCCTGTCATGGCAAAGGGGCTTGCGTAGCTCAATGAAGCTATGAGCTATGCCGTGCAGGGTCACCCAAGACAAACAGTTCATAGCAGAGAGCTCTGACAAAATGTGATCCACTGGAGAAGGAAATAGCAAGCCACTCCAGTATCTTTGCCATGAAAACCCCATGGACAGTACCAAAAGGCAAAAGATATGACGCCGGAAGATGAGCCCCTCAGGTCGGAAGGTGTCCAATATGCTACTGGGGAAGAGCAGAGGGCTAGTACTAGTAGCACCAGAAAGAATGAAGCGACTGGGTCAAAGCCAAAAGGACACTCAGTTGCTGATTTATCTGGTGGTGAAAGGAGAGTCCAATGCTGCAAAGATCTATACTCCATAAGAACCTGGAGTGTAAGAGCCATGAATCAAGGCAAGCTGGATGTGGTCAAACAAGAGATGGCAAGACTGAACATCAACATCTTAGGAATCAGTGAACTAAAATGGACAGGAATGGGTGCATTTAATTCAGATGACCATCAGGTATATTACTGCGGGCAAAAATCCCTCAGAAGAAATAAAAGAGTAGGAAAAGCTGTACTGGGATACAATCTCCAAAATGAAAGAATAATCTCAGTTCGAATCCAAGCAAACCATTCAACATCGCAATAGTCCAAGTCTATGCCCCAACCACTGGTGCTGAAGTGGCTGAAGCTGACCGGTTCTATGAAGGCCTACAACACTTTCTAGAATTAACACAAAAAAATGATGTCCTTGTCATCATGGGGGATTGGAATGCTAAAGTAGGAAGCCAAAAGATAACCATAATAACAGGCAAGTTTGGCCTTGGAGCACAAAATGAAGCAGGGCACAGGTCGGTAGAATTTTGTCAAGAGAATACGATGGTCATAGCAAACACTCTTTTCCAACAACCCAAGTGATGACTCTATACATGGACATCACCAGATGGTCAACACAGAAATCAGATTGACTATGTGCTCTGCAGCCAAAGATGGAGAAGCTCTATACAGTCAGTCAAAACTAGACCAGAAGCTGACTGTGGCTTAGATCATGAGCTTCTCGTTGCAAAATTAAGGCTTGAGTTGAAGAAATTAGGGAAAAGCACTAGGCCACTCAGGTATGACCTAAATCATACCCCTGATGAATATACAGTAGAGGTGACACATAGATTTAAGGAATTAGATCTGATAGACAGAGTGCCTGAAGAACTATGAATGGAGGTTTGCAACATTGTACAAGAGGTAGCAACTAAAACCATCCCAAAGAAAAAGAAATGCAAGAAAGCAAAATGGCTGTCAGAGGAAGCTTTACAAATAGCTGAGGAAAGAAGGGAAGCAAAAGGCAAGGGAGAAAGAGAAAGATACAAACAATTGAATGCAGAATTCTAGAGAATAGCTAGAAGAGATAAGAATGCCTTCTTAAATGAACAGTGCAAAGAAATAGAAGAAAACAATAGAATAGGGAGGACTAGAGATCTCTTCAAGAAAATTGGAGATAGGAAGGGAACATTTCATGCAAAGATGGGCATGATAAAGGACCAAAATGGCAGGGACCTAACAGAGGTAGAAGAGATTAAGAAGAGGTGGCGAGATTACATGGAAGAAATATACAAGGAAGAGCTTAACATCCCTGATAACCACGATGGGGTGGTCACTGACCTTGAGCCAGGCATCCTGAAATGTAAAGTCAAATGGGCCTTAGGAAGTCTGAGCAACAACAAAGCTAGTGGAGGCGACAGTATTCCAGCTGAGTTATTCAAAATCTTAAAAGACGATGCAGTAAAAGTGTTTGTCTGTTTTTGTCATCAAATTGACCTGAGTGATGGTTACAGTGTCAACAAAAACCCTCCAAACAGCCTGTTTCTGATAGCCCTGCTGAGCTCTTGGAAACTCAGTGGTTTGGGTCCTTTTTCTATATATAGACAGCACATACAATCTTTCCTCCTCCTCCTCCTCCTTTTCCTCCTCCATATGCCTTTGACTTTCCACTGAATGAATGTGAATCTTGCCCTCTCACTATTGTTCCAAAGAGGAAATAATATTATAGGAACCTAAAAAGCAGCCTTCAATGTTCTCTGGATTGAACTCAGCCAAGTAGCATTTCCTTGTTAGATACTATTGACACTGATATAGAATGTCCAGCTGAGAGAAGAAGAATATCAGTTTCTCCACAAACCTGGAATGAGGACAAGTTATGTTTATGGGAAGACTGAAAAAAATCAGATAAAAATATAACACAAGCAGTATATTGGCAGAGGCCAAATTCAATTGGTTAAATTTAATTCAATTACAAAAATGGATAAATATGGAGCATAAATTTAAAGAAGAAGGAAGACAATTAACAAATTTGTAATGATTATAAAAGAATGTGAGACTGAGGAAGGATACACAAGCAAAGGAAAAACTTTGTAGAATATTAATGGAGTTAGGGGATCAGAAAAAAGTCTAAAATCAATTTGGGAAATGGATGTAGGGGAAATAACAGAGAAGGAATGAAGGAATATTTGGAACAGAAGAGTATATAAGAATATGTCACTCAGAATTAAAGAACATGAATATAAAGAGATATGGAGATGGTATTTAACATCAGTTAAGTTAAATCAAATTGACAATAAATACTCTAATTTATGTAAAAGATGTGGGAAAGGATTTGGAACTTACGAACATATGTGGTGGGAATGTGATAATATACAAAAAAATTGGATTATGGTGTTTATTGAAATTAGAGAAATTATAGATTTAGAAATGTCACCAAGAATTCTGTTGTTGCTGTTGATTGAAAAACAAGATAGAAATGAAGTGAAGGAAGAATTAATCCTAAATTTGATAATGGCAGCTAGGTTAGTGATAGTTAAATATTAGAAACAGAATGGGGTTTTGCAAAGGCACAAATGGCAAAATGAAATATGGAATATGGTAATTAATGATAAACTGACAATAGAAATAAAAATCAAAAAGGGTTAATAAAAGCAAATAAAGATAATGGAATTTGGGAAGATTTGGTAAAAGCAGTACTCATAGAAGGTAAATGTAATAAACCTAATCAAGATTACATGGATTTTTGGAGGGGATATGGATATAATTGAAGTATATTATACACTATTAATTGTTATAATATATGAATTAAAGTGGAGATATTATTGGTCTCCAGGGTGGTGGGGGCACTGTATTATTTACTTCTTTAATTATTAGTTGAGATGTTGTTCTTATTATTCATATTGTGATGTGTTTGTATTTATGTTTTTTTCCTGTATTTAAAAAAAAAAATAAAAATGGGGGGAAGTGATGTTTATGGGACAGGGAGGAGAAGGAAGTGTTAGGATGCACAAATGCCATTCAGTCATACCATAAATCATGGTACAAAACAGTTGGTATTACACGTTTAACATGACCTGGATGGAAATATGGGTCTGTACACATCTCAAAGCAAACCAAGTGGATGGTGATGGTGAGAAAGTTCCTTCCAAAGTGTGGAGGCAACACAGAAGAAATTTCTTTCACAGGTACCCAGAAAACTAGTCTTTTGTTTTCTATTGGTGACCTCAAAAGGGACCATTTTAAAAAGTCATTTAAATACATGGACAGATTCTTATTGAAACACGTTATCCCTTCAGAGAATCAGGTGATCTTTCCTTTTCTGCCTACACTGTTTTGGCTGTAGCACAAGATAGACATGGAATAAACAAATTTAGGAGACAATGCTATGCATGTTAGCCAGGAAAAAATTCTAGAACTCGTAGCACTCCACCAGTCAGTCATCTGTTTCATGTGGGACACCATCTAAATAAACTGCAGGATACAGAGTCTGGTGGCTTGAAGATCATGGATGGCCTGCTCGCCTCCAAGCATTGGATGCACAGAAGCCTCCAGGTTTAGAGGTTCACATCCATTGAGGGTGGAGGCCATGAGACGTCCCATGTAGGGAATTAGCATTTATGAGCAACACATTGAGTTCACCTCAAAAGTGATCAGAAACCAAAGTAGGTCTTCCATGGACTGTGAGAAGTGAATTCAAGACAGAGAAATTGTAATTCAGAATTTATGTGCTTGAGTCTTTCATCTTCCTTAAGCTACGTTTGAATATCCAAGTATATTAAAATTGTCTGAGTGTTTCACAGCGTCAAAATACAGAACCATTAAAATAGATACAGGAAAATCATTGGCCTGCAACTGCCATGTTCAAATTAATCCAAGGTTACAACAGCTCTAAGGCGTAATAAAAATGAAATACAGTATAAACACAATCTATTTTGGATCTTCGGAGCCGCCCCGAGGTTTTGGCGAATGCGGTGGCATAGAAGCCTTCCAAATAAATAAATAAATAAATAAATGATATTTATTTTTAGGCTTTCAATATTATTTAACTTTTATAATGAAGGAAGAATAAAAAGTTTCTACCTGGCACTGAAAGGACAAGCAAGAGTGCACAAGGAACACCTTATTGAAGAGTGGATTCCACAACTAGGGTGCCACAACTCAGACGACCTTTCCCTGAGTAGCCACAATTTTAATTTCCTTTAGGGGTGACTCTCAGACAAGAACCTGCAGAGATGATCACAGAGTTTGGGTAAGCATATAAGAGAAGGGACATTCCTTTACATAGCCTGGCCCCAAGCTATTTCAGACTTGATATATTAATGAACACACTTTGAATTTGACTTCAGTTGGTAACAAATGGAGATGGAAGATGGCTAACATGATATGCTTATATTGGTCAGTCCACATCAGCAGGCTTGCTGCTCTATTTTGAACTAACTCTGATTTCTGGACTATTTCAAAGGTCACCCCATGAAGAGTGCACTGCAGTTGTCCAAGTGAGTGGTTACAGGAAAATAGACCACTTGTTGCTATGCTCTGCCTGTCCAGATAGGGTTATAGTTGATAAATCAGCCTAAGCTGTTATTTATTAACATAAGATATCTAAATAAAATACAATGGGAATTCATTTACAGCATTGGTTTACAAAATCCAGTTACAAATCCACATTCCCATTGAATTTGGGATCATTAAATATAGGATTAAAAGAGTGAGATGAGGGAGGGAGGTTATTGGCGGGCATTGAGTAAGTGTGGAAGTGTGAGAGGAGAGAGGGCAGGCAGAAAAAGTTTGCCAGGACGCAGTTACGCCTGAGAGAGAGGTGGTCTGTCAGCAGCTACAGGCAAGGGATATTTGTGAGATGGTAACAGACATAGATGTGGTCCATCAGTAGTTTGCAGAGCCTGAAGAGGCGGCTTTCTCATGAGCATCCTACAGAGTGCTGTTCAAAGCATTTAAGAGTCAAACAGAAAGGGGAGGCAGTAGAATATTTGGAGGACGTGTTAGTGAGTTAGAAGAGTTGGAACCTAATACTGTCAAGTGTTATAAGAGTGCGTGAGAGAAAAACCTGCTGAAACCTGAGAGCAGGAGGGAAAGGAGGATCTGGGTGCAAGGAGTGAATGTGAAGGCAAAGAGTGATCTATCTCAGTCAAGCATTATTCTCGTGCATTGTTTTAATGAAGAAGAAAGAATTACAGAACATTGTGAAAATATTATGCTTATTTTACAAAGAACATTTTATTTTGTTTATTGCTAACACAGAGTCATATTCTGTCTGATTATCAACATCTCATCCTCAGAACCATGTAGTCCAGACAAGGAGGAATCTTACAGGTTGGCACAACACTGAGCAAGGTTAATTAATTAGAATGGTCTTAAATACCTGGTGTCACTGTAACCTCCTAAAAGGAAGAGACAGAGATAAAGAAGGCTAAAGACACTCCATATCCCAAAAGATATGGGAGTGTCCTTGTGACATTTTTCTTCTGTCTTGTCAAGAAGATGTTCTGCCTTCTATCTGTATCCTCCAGTTATATCAGTTCTATGTAGAATGCAGATTTATTGTTATAAACAGTTTTTCACCATAATGCTATGATACTGGTTAAATGACTAGGAAATCAATGAATGGGGGGAAAGTGTTTTTAAAGGTCTGTTGATACCCCTCAAATAAGAATGTGATTAATATATGACTTTGAAAAATACTCCTTGAAATTTCTCACACATAATGCAACTTCAAAAGCTAGCAACACCTTGGGGAGGTGATAACCTCCCATAACATTCTCTAAATTACTGTTTTCCATTTTGTGGCTCAGTGCATTGCCCCAGTTCACAGATCAGACAGCATCTGGAAAGAAGTCAAATGTATCTTCCGACACTGGTGGACAAAGAGGTATTATTAGCTGCAAAACCATTCTACTGGGGCACAGATTTCCCAATACACCAGGCAATAAATCACGTCAATTAGCAATGCAAACATTCACTACTGAATGGAGGAGTGGCCCCTTCTGAAAACAGAACCTATTAAACCCATAGATGGAAGGAAGCATGAACAATGACTTTTGTGGGGGACGATTTCTCAAAATGTTCCTCAGGGTGATGCTGCTCCTCTCACTGCTTCTTCCAGGTCATGCTGTGTGCAAGAGACATTCTATCAATTGCACCACAACCGATGATCCTCTCCCTATTCCTCATAAATTTTATCAACCAGGTGATGTTGTCATTGGTGGCATTGTTTCTCAGGTCTTCTTCCACCATAATATCCTTTCTTTTGTGGAACAGCCTGCACAGACACGGATCGGTGAACCAATGTAAGGCCTTGTTTCTTCTCTTTCTTTTCCAAATATTTATAGTTCAGTATGTAAGTGCACCATGAATCACCTAGCACAATTTAGTTACTCCTTGATGTATGGTTGGTTGGCAAAAACACTTCTGGTAAAAATATCACATGTTAAAACATGGAAGAATTAGATTTTTCCATGCATCTCCTCTTCATTCTCTCTCATTGGTTGCTTCTAATTCAGTCCCTGTCTTCTGGATTTCCTTTTTCATATGGTTCTACTTTGGAAATACTTTCTTTTTAAAATGGTGGACTGGTCCTTGGCACTATTCACTACCCTGGAATTTCTGGGATATTATCTGCAAATGTAGGTGTGTTTATGGAATCTTGCAGCAATCCCTTTTCTACCTTAATATTGAACTATATAAAAAACTTCAGTAGCATGCACTTAATTGCCTTCCTATGCCCTTGACATCAAGTAATATGAATGATCTGCCAGGAGTATTGTGGACTTGTATCATGCTTTTGCATATTTTATCCTTAGTCAAAAAATTCTCAGCCATTAGTAAATATACCACAAGTTGAAAAATGGGGAGATTTAGATTTTCCCACACCCCTCCTCATTCTGCCTCATCCATGGTTGCTTCTCATTCAACCCCTCCCTTCTCGATTATTGTTTCATACACTTCTACTTTAGAAATATTTTCTTTTATAAAACAGTGGACGATTCTCAGTGATGAATCTAAGTGGAGATTACTTTTAAAAAGAAAGGACATATGGGCTCTTTACTGGATTTTGTTCCTTGTGTTATTGTCATAAGTATGCAAAACATTTCACTCTGATGAATGCATGCTCTACTGTATTAAGTACTTGAAAGACCCCAAAATATTGTGAGAATTCAGTTTCTGAAGGGAAAAAATACCTGTTTTTAAGTTTTCCTTTCTTTTATCTCCCTCTCCTATTGCCATTTGCACTGCTACCTGATGCTTTAAGCTATAGCTCAATCTTGAAAACAAATACATGGTGATTATTATGATAGTGGTGGTGCTGATGCTGTCTATAAAAAAGATGTCCACTCTTCTTCCAGTTCTGTGCCCAAGAACTACCAACATGTCCTGGCCTTGGCATTTGCTGTGAAGGAGATCAATGAGGATCCAAGAATCTTACCTAATATCACCCTGGGGTTCCACATCTTCAATAGCTACTACACAGCAAGAATGACCTTCAAGGCTATCCTGAACCTCCTTTCTACACAGCACAGGTTTGTCCCCAATTTCAAGTGTCATAACCAGAATAATGTGATCGCTCTCATTGGAGGTTGCCTCTCTGAAATCTCTGCCAATATAGCTATCTTTTCAGCAACTCATAGGACTCCACAGGTAAGCGGGGTCAAGTATGCCCAGAGTTTTCATAGATCTGGCACAGGATCTTCACTTCAGCCAAGCTCCTGATGAATTTCATGATCAGTTAGCAGTTTCATTAGATGCAGGCAAAGGGTCAGGCTAGGCAGGTATATTCACCACTTTTCAGAAAACCAGTCTGAATCTGACTCCTCATCAAAGTGGAAGGAGGTTTTAGTGGGATGTCACTGGACTCTTCACCATCCCACTCATCCAAGAAAAAATATTGCATAGAGTGGCTCAGGTGAATAGAACCACAAATGTACTCAGTTGCACCATTCAAATGTTTAATTTATTTTCTAGTTCTTCCTGAAAATCAAAAAATAAGAGAAATCTATGTGTTTTTTTTTTAAAAATGGTTAAATATATGCAACCAAGCACCAAAAAGCAGAGAAAGTGAAATCACAATTGAGCTCGAAATACATATGTACCCTCCACTAACCACTATTTTGATACCTCTGAAAAAAGGTTCCTCTCCTCCTCCCAAAAGCCCATGTTCTGACATTTTCCTTCATTATCAGCAACATCACCAGGTGCAAGGTAATTAGGGAATAAAGATTATATGCACTCCCCTTCACTGGTAGCAGTGCTGTTCTCAGCATTGCAGAGCACCATCTCTGATTATAGGACATGTCAGCAAAGACTTTCAGCTTACTTCCTCATTCATATGCTTGTGGGACTTTGCCCAAACATGCCAGTTTCTTACCATGCAAATTTTAAATGTGCAGGTTTTTAACGTGCCTTAACAAAAGGCACAATCTCACATGCCTTGTAAATAGGTACATGGAATTTATCCCATCAATAATGAAAATCAGTTGTGATGGGGGAGAGAGAGTAGGGAGAGCTACTAAGTGTATCCAAGCTCATCTTTAATCCACTGACTAGCAATAAGCTAACATGCTTACTTCAGGAGCTGCATGAAGTAGAATGTTGAGTAAGAATTGCTTTCCATTAGAAGAACAATGGAATGTCATCACTGTCTGAGCGGAGAGCACATTGGTCTCTTGACAAATCATGACTTTAAAAGGTGACATTATTTTTGACAAAAACTTACTTTCAACACTAGAAGGAAAAATTGGTTTCAACACAGGAAGGAATGTGACATTTTTGCTTCCAATTTTCATTCCTGAAACACTGAAAATAGATCGAAATGTCAAAATTTGTCATGGCAAACTTAGGGTTTTCAAAATGAAGTCATTTTTATGGAACATGAACATGGAACAAATATTAATTTTGTTTAAACTGAATGCCTTCCCATTATCACTTCAGAAGATTCTGGAAATTCAATGTGGAGATGGTCCTCTGCAGAAACACTACTGCTATGGTGCCAGTAATACATGTTTTCCTAAGAATTCTCACTGCTGATTCAGAGTTAATTTTACACTGCCTCTCCTATTACAATGCATACTGCATGCATTGCAACTTTAGCTGCCTAAATGAAAACACCATGCAGTGAAAACTAAGAGTTCCATTTTATTGGAACTCTTCTATTGGATCTAGTTCAGGGTGCTGACTTTCAAGATGATACACAGATTGAGGGAAGTTGAGAGGAATGGAAAGGGGTATGAAAAAAAAGGCTCCCAATTCAAGTTTAAAGGCATTGTGCATCTTTAGCCTGAAAAAGAGGGTAGTAACTTGGGAGATCAAACAACTTGTCTAGAACTGCCATTACAGAAAAGAGGACAACAACTTGTCCGTTGCACTGCAGAAGGTATGCCTATATTTTAACTTAAAATTCATAAATAGTATCTGAATACTAAACACAGTCAAGCAATGGAAATTAATGACCCTGGGGGATGCTCTGTTCTACTGCTGAACTTTAACACAAAAGCTACTCAACTACCTGATATAGGATATATAACTTTGAGTTATAGGACATGCTTTCCTTACCCGTATGACCAACAGGAACACCTGCAACTTAACCATTGCATGATTTAAGATTGTCTCCATCTATCCAAACACATTTATTTTCAGCTCACCTATGGATCATTTTTGCCACCACAAGGTGCCAAAAAGCAAATGCCCTTTTTGTACCAGATGGTTCCAAATGAAGTCCAGCAATACCTAGGAGCTGTGCGACTGCTTCAGCATTTTGGATGGACATGGATTGGGCTTGCAGCTGTGTATGATGACAGAGGGAACAGGTTCTTACAGACCATGGTACCAATGCTTTCCCAGCATGGAATCTGCTATGAATTCATTCTAAGGATCCCAAAATTGGATTACGTGGATGAGATAATTGGCTGGGCTTGGAAGGACAGGAAGAGCTTTGAAATTGCCTTTGCGAGCAAAGCCAATGTTTTCTTTGTATATGGAGAGCCTCCATCAGTTCAAATATTGAGAATATTGCTTTTTGTAGCACCTGTCTTGGGATTGCCACCACTGTGTAAAGTGTGGATTGTTACTTCCCACTGGGATTTTGCCTTACTGCCTCTTCACAGAAATTGGGATACACAGACTTTCCATGGTTCCATCACTTTCAGTGTCCACTCAAACCAGCCCTTAGGATTCCGCAAGTTTGTGCAGATGGTTAAACCTTCTTGGGCCAAAGGAGATGGTTTCATTCAAGACTTCTGGGAAAATGCATTCAACTGTTTACTAAGCATGGCTGATGTGATGCAGGAGGACAAAGAGAGCTGCTCAGGGGATGAGAAGCTGGAGACTCTTCCTGGAATCTTGTTTGAAATGAATATGATGGGCCACAGTTACAATGTGTACAATTCTGTCTATGCTGTGGCACATGCTGTGAATGCAATATATGAATCCAGCTCCAAGCACAGAAAATGGGTAGGGAGAGAGAGCCTGGCCATACAGAATGTCCAACCATGGCAGGTAGCTGTACCACAGTACTATTTTGCAAACCAATGGTACTTAAAACATCCAAGGGATGTCAGCTCTACATACACAATAACATTTCTTTTATCCTTTTGTAAATACAGTTTTATTGTAGTATCAGTCTGACTGGGATATACCCAGATTTAGTCATGCGTAGAGTTGATGCACAGAAATCTGAGTTTTCCATGAGTCTACAGTACAGAAGTCTATGCAGCTCTGATCTATTCAGATTATTATATCTAACTGACCACACAAATTGAGCTAATTGGAGCAGCATGCCAAGTAGAAATATCAATTCTCCAAATGGTTTCAGGGAAGGAGAATGATGGAGATGTAGGTTGAAACAAGCCCAAGGGATGCACATTGATGCATTTTGAAGATCATGTTCTCCCTTTCTTCAAATTGTTTCTGAATCCAGCTCCATCACTTTCTAAGCAGCATCTCGTTCAATAACACTGCTGGAGACACTGTGCATTTTAATGAAAATGGAGAGTTGGTTTCAGAGTTTGATGTTACCAACTGGTTGCTGTTCCCCAATGGCTCAGTGGTTAGATTAAAAGTTGGAAGGCTGGACCCCCAGGCTCCTGCAGGCCAAGAGTTAACCATTGATGATGACCAAATCAGGTGGCATGCAAGCTTTAATCAGGTGAGTCACAGCTGCAAATGCTTAAATATTTAGATGCTCCTCTTGATTGATGGGGTACTTACAAGCAATTTGACCACCGAGTCTTATGATAGAAGTGGTTGAGTAATGGATAGTGTGGCCCTGTCACCCTTGTGGCTGATGATCAGAAGCTCACAAAATGTGGGGGGTTAAGAGTATCTTGTACAAGGCTTGAGGTTCATAAGACACCACGAGGCTTCATCCTGTTTGAGCCCATTCTTTCAAGCCACAGCATGTGCTCATGTTGTATCAACCCATTCTCAAGACACAGTCATATACTTTTCCTCTTCCACTCTGCTTCTTTGCAGGCTCTACCTCTTTCTGTGTGCAATGACCACTGCTATCCAGGGTACAACAGGAAAAAGAGAGAGAGGGAGCCATTTTGCTGCTATGACTGTGCTGCATGTCCAAAAGGCATGATCTCCAACAGGAAGGGTAGGAGGCATCATGTACACAGAGAGACACATATTGACTCTTATTCATCACTGTTTATATGGCGAATGTGTGCCCCTTCAGAGCACATGAAAATAGTCCTCAACACAAAATTAAAAAAAAACTCAATTACTATTTTTGGACAGATGAAATAAAAATAAGCCGCTCAAACTTCATCTGCTACACTTTAGCTCCAAAATTTGTCAGAATTAATAGTGGTGATGGGAGGCATGGCTGGATTCATTTGCTTGGGAGTTCCAATGCCTACCCAAACATGGATTTCTCTATTATTGAGTGCAGTGAGTGCCATCTCCTCAAGAGGGCAGTATCATAAAAAAACAACAGAGATCCATTGTAAGGCCTATGCACTTTATAACTCAGGAAATGGTAGCCCAAGAAGAGTTTCTATACTAGAATTTATTAGCGAGGAGAAAGTCCTCTAGGGCACAATGCAAGCATATGTGTGTGAAAGAAGTCGACCATGCAAAGCATACCTGTAGGTATGTTGTGGGAAAGGCATGCTGGCAACTGAAGGACTTTTTGCTGTCTAAACCCTGAGTATTGATCCCTGAGTCATTTAAGCTTCTAGACTGCATCATCCAATAATGAGTCAAGATCAGAAAAGAAAAGGATGCCAGGAAAACTTCTCCCATTGGAGGGGCACATCCTCCCAAACACTACCTGTGCTGAAAGTCCACCCCCACACACACTTTCAACCAGATGAATGTTCTGAATACGCTTCCAAAGCTCCCCATCGTACAATGCAGTGAAGCAATGGAGTCTTGCTACACTTTCTCGAGTTACCACCATGACCACCTCCACTTTCCATAGGAACTGGCCTGGCTGGCAGAGCAGCCAATGCAGGACAAATACATCACTCCCCTTTCAGAGGGCTGCCACCTTCTCATTCAGGGCAAGGCTATCAAGCAATTCAGTGAGATAAGACAAATACTATGTTTATTTTCTATTAATTTCCTGGCAGTTTTCATCTCAGAGCCCTGAGTTGAATCACAGAGTAAAAGCAGACTATCAAGTATATCACAGACTTTCAGTCCAACCTAGCTCACAGCGTTCTATTCGTGAGGAAAAGATTGAGAGAAGGGGGAGAATTATGTAAGACACCTTGAGTTCCTTCAAATAAAAAAGGCAGGATATAAATAGAAAAAAATGAATAACTAAACTTGACCAGAAAGGGTATCTTAATTGTGAGCAGGAATATACAGACCTTGAGGTCTGAAGTAGTACAACATTTTTGTGTGAAACAAACAGGTCCAGATTGGCAGCTTTAGTAGAATGGCTGCTCGATGTGCCAGGAGAATGAACCCAGGGATTTAAGTCCTTCCCAAATGCAAAGGACAAATAAACGGCCTTTTATTTAAAATAATGCATTTTACTGTTCTTTTCAGCAAATGTTTGCTAGTGGTTTTTGTTTTTGTTTTTCAAATGCTTGATCAGTGTTTCTTTTTTTCAGACATGGATGCCTGTGTCAAATGTCCAGAAGAGCAGTATCCCAGCAAGAAACAAACCCAATGCATCCCCAGGGATCTAAGTTACCTCTCTTATGGAGAAGCTCTAGGGATCATCTTGATTTTCTTAGCTATTTGTTTCTCATCCACTACAGCTTTGGTGCTTGGATTTTTTCTCAAACACAAGGAAACTCCCATAGTCAAAGCCAACAACCGAAGCATCACATACATCCTCCTCATCTCCCTCCACCTCTGCTTCCTCTGCCCCTTGCTCTTCATTGGACAACCGGGAAAGGTGACCTGCCTTCTCCGACAAATGATTTTTGGCATTATCTTCTCTGTGGCCCTTTCCAGCATCTTGGCCAAAACCATCACTGTGCTTCTGGCATTCATGGCCACCAAGCCAGGCTCCAGGATGAGGAAACGCATGGGGAAAGGACTGGCCAATTCTATTTCACTTTCTGGCTCCTTAATTCAAGCAGCCATTTGTGCACTTTGGCTGAGCACGACCCCTCCATTTCCAGATGTGGACATGCATTTACTGGTTGAAAAAATCATTCTGGAATGCAATGAGGGCTCTGCTGCCATGTTTTATTGTGTCTTGGGCTACTTGGGATCACTGGCTATAGTCAGCTTCATTGTGGCTTTCCTAGCCAGGAAGTTGCCCAACAGTTTTAATGAGGCCAAGTTCATCACCTTCAGCATGCTGGTCTTCTGCAGTGTGTGGATATCCTTTGTTCCAGCCTACCTGAGCACCAAAGGGAAATATGTGGTGGCTGTGGAGATCTTCGCCATCTTGTCGTCCAGTGCTGGGCTGCTGGGTTGCATCTTTGGCCCCAAATGCTACATTATTGTACTAAGGCCTGAGCTGAACAACAGGGAGAACCTAATACGAAGGAAGAACTGAAAGGATGGGACATTCTATTAATTGTATTAAATGTTCTATTAAACATTTGATTAATTTTCCTGGAAATGCTAATACTTAGAATGTGAACAGAATTTGAAAATTAGTGCTTGCATAGACAGACACTCTTGCTTAAATTCTTTTGTGCTCAAGTAAGCAGGTATCCCCCCTTCAAATGGATCCCTATCTTGAATTAACTAAGACCATGTGCTACCTGATACCATGTCCACAAGAAATGTTTCATCATGGAAGCCAGACAAGATGAAAGGTGCAGCTGGCAACTATTCTTCTGCCATATCTGTTAGGAAAGTGAAGACACTGCCAGGGTAGGAACTTTTTCCAGATGAAAGATGGGCATTGCAATACCACTAATCCAAAAGATGCTGCTAATTATAGGACCTAATAATATTCAGCCAATGACCTCTGATTTTGATTGGATTAACCTGAATAAAAAAGAAACAGTCTAGCTCAATTTGCTGAATACATTTATTTTTGGTTATTTTTTTACACTATTTCAGATATGTTGTGTCATCTCTTTTGGAATCTTGTCTTTGTGTCCTTGTAAATATGAAAACATTTACCCAGTTGAACTTTTTTTCTGTAAACTGGAAAACACTGTTTCTTGAAATGTTGTGCCTGTTGTTGTCAAGCATTATTTTAATGTTTCACCCCATACTTTCATCTATTAGTTCTAAAAACTATTTTGCAAAAAACATAAATTGGGGACCTTTTATCATATGTGGTGGACTTGTGACAATGTGAGAAATTACTGGATTAAAGTACATAAATGGCTTGAGGAAATGCTACAAAAACCTTTAGCTTTTAAACCTGAAGTTTTCCTATTAGGCATTATACCGGAAGATATTAACAAACAAGAAATGTATTTGACGTTGCTGCGGCAAGGATTGCATTTGCCCAACATTGGAAACTGAAATAAGAAAGATTCTGGACTGTGCAGAAATGGATAGATTAACTTTACCACTGAAGGAGAAAGAAGATACTGACTTCTATCAAACTTGGGAACTTCTTTATTATGGGCTGGAAAAACAGGACTTGGCTTAGATTTAAAGATGTCTTTAAGTTGTTATAAATAGATTTGACTATGATTATGGAAAGTTAAAAAATATGTAGTAGGGGGCTGACCCAGTATGTCCAATGTATTTGATGATTGATGTTTTTAGTAGTAGAAATCTTAATAAAAATCTTTAAAAAAAATGTGTGGTGTTCCCAAAATGCATTAAATGGGAAGCTTTTTATTGAGATCTAAAGAAGGTTAAGCATCATGCAAAATAACAAATTTTGCTATTTTTGCTAGTTTTTTGGAGTGTGATCATCTCTGTAAAATTAAATGAGAAACTCTGACTTGGGCTTGCTTGTTTAGGAGGAGTGAACATGCATAAAGTGAGGCTAAGATTATTTATTGTTCTGACCCTTTAATTTCCAATTTCTTACCAGAAAGGAGCTTCATGAGGAGCCTGAATAATAAAGTGAATTTGTACCTCATTTCTACTAAAATGAGGCTTGGGCTTACCCCATATTATGCATCTCCATAAGTATTTGACTATCTCATTACAGTTACAGAAGTTTTTTTCTCCAGTCAACAAAATAACAGAAGACACCGTACTGTATGATTATTCTAGGAACACTCAGAATAAAGAATTGAAACTTTTTCTGCCTAAAATCAGCCTTAGTCCATTCCAAATGTGACATCCATGCATCCAATTTTCTATGAGTCTCCCTACCATAGTGCCCTGCCCAGTGTTTCCTTTTGGCATAAGACACTCTCATGGATCCTGCCCGATGCAATGCATGCACTATGCAATTTAAAAGAATAAGAAATGGAAAATCTGCACAAGACACTAACAATAATAGCTACTCTCTGGATATCTGAATATTGTATAGAGGTTACACTCTCCAAATGATGTGGCAGTCAAAGATTATTCATGGATAAGAAATGCCCAGTTCTCCCTCCCTTCCTCCCCTAACGGGGTTCAGATGACACATGAAGCCACAGTGGGTGAGAATGCCGTCCAAACCCAGTATCACTCCCATTGAGTTCTTTATAGCCAGCCCTAGGCTGGGATCCAGATAAGGTCCAGGTTGAGCTGGGCTGGTGGGACCAGATTGTCAGGTTGCCCTATCTCCTGGTTTGTTTAAAAGATACTTCAAGCCCCTGATACTGCTACACAGAAGCTCAGGTTGCCCTGCTGTATGACGTGAACTTTGGTGCAAAGTGGGACTCTCCCCCAGCTGTAGAACAATGCAAGGTAGATTCAATATCCAATAATGGGTTTGTATGCTGTAGAAGACTGAAGAAGCTGATGAAGATGTTGGAATAATTTCTTTGAGCACAAGGCCAAGTGGAAAGGTCTAAGCATCTATGAGTGCATGAATACAAATTTGCAAGGGAACAAAATGCACATAGTCCTCAATGCTAATGGAGCACAGATGGAAGGGAGTGTTCAGCTTATCTTTCAGTTTCATTAATGCTTTGTTTCAAAACAGAATTGCTTTCCTGGTTGAAAGTTTTCTGTACAAAAGCTCCCACAAGGCAGCTTTGATATCCTTGTTCCACATGCTGTAGATTATTGGGTTCATCATTGGAGGTAAAACAGAATATATCACTGTAAGAGCCTTGTACAGATTATATGAAGAACTGGATGTGGAAATGACATTGGAAAAAATACCAGTGAAAATTAATAAGGAGACAACAGGTGGGGGATGCAAGTGGAGAATGCCTTTTGCCTCTTTGCCACAGAAGGCATTCTAAACACTGTACTAAATATTTGCACATAGGATATGACAATAAATGCAAAACAGACAAGACCTAGTATTACACTGAAGAGAAGAGCTGACATTTTACTGAAGTATGAATCAGAGCAGGAGATCTCGATGAGGTGTGGAATTTCACAGAAGAACTGATGGATCTTGTTGGAGCAGAAGGGCAGAGAGAAAATGGTACCCCTGTGCAAAGCAGCATTGAGCAAACCGGCCACCCATGCCCCACCTGCCAACTGGATGCAGCTGCTCCACCTCATCAGAGATGCATAGTGCAGAGGCTGGCAGATGGCAACATATCTGTCATAGGCCATGGCAGCAAGAAGAAACAAATCTGATGACAGGAAAAACGCAAAGAGAAGAATTTGTGCAGCACATTCAGAATATGAAATCTGTGTGGTGTTTCTGAGGGCATTGGCTATTGATCTGGGAATGGTGAATGAACTGGAGCCAACATCAACAATGGACAAGTTGACAAGGAAGAAATACATTGGGGTCTGCAGGTGGGTGTTCAAAGCCACCAGAAGGATGATGAGAAGGTTTCCCATAAGGACAGCCAGGTACATTGCCAGGAAGAGTACAACATGTAAAATCTGAAGCTCGTGTTCCTCTGAAAATCGCAACAGCAGGAAATCCATTATGAGAGTTATGTTAGGCATGGCTTCACGTATATATTGACTGTTGGAGGAAAAGGAAAGACCATAATGAATTCCTTGCTTGTGTGAGAATGAAAGCTGTCATATAAACTACTGACAGTGTTAGTTCCACAAAGATATTTGCAGGTGTAACAATTAGTTTGGAAGCCTCCTTTTTAACCCAAGAGACAGTCAATCAAGTAGCAATTTTCTTTTCGTCAGGAAGGGTAGCATTCAAATGTGATCTAGCACATTATGTCAGTTCATACAGTGGGATACTGCTATTGTGCCAAGTTTATACTTAACTACTTCTGGATATAAAACTGTGTAGCTAGTAATCCTCAGACATGTTGTTGATCAAGCCACATGTTCCCTCAGAAGTTATTGTGCAACTCAGAAAACAAAACATCAAAAGACCTAGTGTTGGATCCATACTTAGCCATGCTTAAAGAAGGCCTACTGGAACCAATAGGGCTTATTTAGGATTTCAGCAAGCCTACATTAACACAACTATGCTTGAATCCATCCCAGTAGTCTTCAGAAAATATTGGTTCATATATAAAGAAATTACAGAGTCCTTTTGCAAGACTTGCCTGTTCTGTGTTTCAGGTGGTGATCATACATATATGTCCTTAGAGGTAAATTCCATGGAGCACAGTAAGAAATACTTCTGAATAAACATTCAATGGATCATGTTGTACATCATCTGTTCCAGTCACATTGCTCACTTATGTATAAAAATAACACTGCCTAAACATTTCTTTTTTAAACATTTCTTTTAACACGTTAAACATGAAAAGAAATGTCAAAGACTTCACATCTGAACAATCACACACACACAGACACACACATACTTCCAGATCTAAGGGGGAGACTGCTCAGAGCTGGGAATTTTGGAGTTCACTTAAGATACCACAGTGGCTGATCTGTGAGGTCAGGAAAGCAACCTAAGAGGCGGGGGGGGGGGAGTTTTGGATGATGAAAAGAGCAGAAGGTATCTTGAAACTATTCCACCCTTCTTCCCACCTTCTCTGAGATGCTGCAGGTAGATGAACAAAAAAAGCATTTCTAGTGGAAAAGGAAATGTGGAAGGCAAAGCATTTAAACAGGACTGGAGGGGTTGCTGGAAGAAAGGGGTGAAGATGCCAACTTTAGTCAGTTAATTTGCTTTTGCATAAATCTAACCCTAACCCTCTGCTTTGCATGAATATGTCTCCTAATAGTTACTTACCTGGAAATGAAGAATGGTATTTTCTTTGCCGAGAAGCAGTGACCAAGTACACCCAGTAAACAAGTCAGCAGCATGTGTTGGGGCATTCCAGGCACCATTAGCCTGATTACCTGCCTGAGTGCTGCTTGTCATGTCATCTGAATTTGGGCAGCATGGATTGTTTGAGGGCAAACAACTGAAGAAAAATTGTCCTAATGACCAAACAGCAAGGGTCAGTTACTTAGTGTTCTCCCACACAGACTCAAAGCGTTTAAAATATAAAATAAACCTCTGTCAAGAAGGTCAAAATTTGTATAGATAAGCATGGAAGCAAATGTTTTGACACCAAATGTCCTCAAAAGACTTGTAGTTCATGATAACCATGTACAAAAGTAACTGAATGTTTTCTGCTCTGATGTTTTCTGTTATTAATCATTGAAAAATTCTAATATATAAATCCACTATGTATGATGACTGTGGCAGCTGCTCTTGGCTGGAGATGGGCTCACTCTTTATTGCTAGTGTGCACCTACAATAAAAAGTCTTTTTTTAAAAAAAGCTACTTGCTGGTGTTGTCTGTCTCTCTCATGGTCAGCCAATGAACAAGAGAGACTTCTTTTTGTTCTCAACTCAATCCTCAAGTAACTCATGGCTGAGCAAGCTGGTTTGATCTTCCAGATAGCCCCAAAATATGCCTTGCTATCTTTTCCATGGAGTATATATCCTTCCCAATTTAGGAACCTAAGAAGTTATAGTACACTGAGGCAGACCACTGGTCCAACTCTGAACCCAGTGCTGCTGACCAACAGATTAAAAGTGGCTTCAGGATTCCAGGCAGAAATTTTTCAAGATGCAAGGCAAGAGTCCTGTGACAGAACCTCAGCCCCTTCCTGTGCTGCTTGCATTGCATTAGCTGTTAGCAGAGGAGAAATACTATGTTGAAATAGAATAATGACAGGCCAGGTATAGCCCTCACCACTCACCCTCCCTTTCTCTGATCTTATACCTAACATATTTACTTGTGTTAAACACATGTTATAGTGACTAGATTGTTAAATAAACAAATAATGGGAATTACATTTTATTGTTTGTATTTTATTAATTGCAGCCAGAGTGGAATTGTCAATTTTTCTATTTTATCTTGATCTATGTTGTAAGCCATCCAGAGACGCAAGTAATGGACAGCACACATATTTTATAAATAAATAAATAAACAAACAAACACATCCTATTGAGCAGCTTGATGCATATATTCACACAACCACAGCAGTTTAAATTTTACTGTTTCTACATGATACAGAGGTGGTTTGGGGTGCAGGAGACAAGGCACAGAACCTGAAGTTCAGAGAAATCAAAACTGCAGGTTGGCCCTGACTGTTTAAAGTATCATTGATTTCCACTGGCTTAAGCTTGGCAAGTGCTGTGAGAAAACGGACCAGTAATTTGAAATGTCCTAAGTTTACTTAGTTCTAATTTCTGTACCTCACTAACAATATGAGGTACAGATAAGCAGCAGTAAAATGAATATAAGATTGGGATGTGGTGTGGAATTGATGTATTTATTTTAAAAGAACATGACAGTGAAATACAGGAAAAGAAATGTGCTAAAGAGATTTCACATTCACTAGGAAAAAGATGAGAAAAGAGATGGTGATGAATTAAGATGTGGCAAAGAAGAAATTTTAAGACAGAAGAAAGTTGAAGGATGTACACGTTTGATCCTTGTAGTTTAAAAGCTTACTGTCTTGTTCTACCTGACCTTGGTAATTTTTCTCCCAGTCCTAGGTTGTCATATCATGCATTCTTGATAGACTAACCAGCCATCCATTGTTCCTTTTTCCATCAATCAGAATAAAAAGCAGAATGTCCATGCTTACTTGGGCTTTTCCTTGTTTAGATTTTTCTCTTCCTTTGTGGTTGGAATTCAGTAAAGCTGCAACAATGCAAGCATGAGCTGTATGCCTTATTGCAACCAACACTAAAAGTTAAAGAGGGAAGGGGGAACAAAAGGGCATCTAACTATTGTAGTATAGTGGTTTCAAGGGATTAACTCCCAGTTAGTTCCAGTTTGTTAGTTCTGCATTAAACCCTAGAGCCGAAACTCTATCCCTTCTGACACCCCCTTTCAAGACAATTTTCTTTTAGCAAGACTCTGTTGACTGTATTCTAATCATCTTAGTGAGGATCCTCCATGGTGTACTACTTGAAGTTAATCTTAGGTGCAATGAAACTCATTAGGGTAAAGGAATGGTTCCTTTGGTGCCATGGGGCATCAAAGGCTCTGCAGTAATATTAACATTTGTAAGAATAACATTTGTAAGAATAATATTACCTTTTGTAAACATGTATTTTATGCATATTTTAAGAGGGGAAAGGAACTATAGACTGTGCAGTGTAATCTTGTCCATGTTTTCCCAGAGGTTTGATCCCTTGAGCTCAGTGGACTTCCACCCATGTAAACTGTGCATAGGATTGCAGCAACATGGTCACCTAGCAAATTCTAAGAGTTGTGTTTTGTTTTGTTTTGTTTTGTTTTTAGTCAGTGTTTCTCTACATTAGTCATTTATTGCACATTCATGATCTCTCAGTCACAGATGTTGTGGGACCTTTCACAACATGGTCATCCACCTTGCCTCTCCTGTGTTTTCTGGTAATTTTTGCAGGGCTTTTTGACAGCAATGGAATCAACTGTTAAGCTTCAGATCACAAATGTCTGGAACCAAAGCTTTATGAAAGGCTGCAAATCCACATAAGAACATTTTGTTTTAGCTTGGCAAGACTCTATTGATAGCATTTAATTATCTAAGTAAGGGACCTCCACAGTATCCTGCCTGAAACTAATGTTAGGAGGAATGATACTCATTAGGGCAAAGGGATTTCCCAGGTTCAATAGGGTATCAAAAGTTCTGCAATATAAAAACAAACAGGTAAGGTCACCACAAGTAACTAATTGAAGTCCCACTAGTGTCAACCACCTTACACTATATTACTATGTCTGGATCTAACCTAATGTCTTCCATTTAGCCTGCCAATCCCTTACACACTTACTTCTGAGAGTAAATGAACAGGGTCATGCTGCATGAAGTAGTAATAAAAGAGGAAGGTTCAGGATCCTTCTGCTCTCACCAATTCTGTTCCACAAATGTAATGCAGTGCTTATGCCACAGAGATGCAATACTGCCATGCTTCTGCTATGGTGCAATGATGCCACAGCACTGATACCATATCTACTGAAGTAATGGCTCTTGTACAAGTGGATCTTGGTGGTGATATACTCCAGATGTCTCTTAATACAGTTGTGAAAATAAACTCTCATCTACTTGATGATGGCAATGATACACAGCACCATATTATACACAGGAACAAAATAATGAGCAATGAGTGATTTGCATACTGAATCAATGTACACATTTGTAAAACATAAATCATTAAATAAGCTCTCCAGTATAAAATATTGTTTCCTTTAGGCAATGCAATGTTTTATTAGAGATTGTGTAGAAAAACTGCAACGCAGAGACAATTTGATATGCATATTTTTCTTTAAAAGGAAAAATGAACATCAATGCATTCTACTAATTGTCTTATTGAGAAAAAAAAGCTTGCAACTCAGAAATTGCATTTGCCATGGCCACAGATCATTACAAAGGCTTTCTAACTAAAAGGGTCTATTATGTTAAGGTAAGCTGTCATTGTGAGCCAAATGCAGAGTATTTCAGAGGTCAATAACAAAGAAACAACCCTTTTTAATTCACATGGGAGAGTAAATTGTAGACATTTTCCCAAGAATCCAGGGGCTTTTGGAAAGTGAAACATGCATCTCTTTCTGTTGGACTTGAGAAGACTGGAAATACTCAATGGTTTGTCCCAGTCAAAATTTGCCCATTTCCCACTCATAACCCTGCTTTTTACATAGACACCAAGGTTTGATCCCTACCCATCAAACTCTGTTCCCCTTAATAAAATTGGGGAAAATATACTTTTTATCCTTCCCTGTGTCCATACAGGTTTGGAACAAAGTCCAATATTTGGTCCCCCATGAAAACTAAAGAATGAAATGAGAGAAAGCAGGGAGGGAGGGAGGGAGGGAGAAGGCTTGCTGAAGGAGGTGTGTAAATCCTTCTTACACAAAAGATCCTTCACATTCTGTAAACTGTCAGTGAAGGGAAGGGAAGGGAAGGGAAGGGAAGGGAAGGGAAGGGAAGGGAAGGGAGGATTCCAATGCTCTTCTGGCCAATGATGAATGAGGATACCTGTTGTCCCTTGACAGCCACCATCTCCGATTGCATTGCTCCAGCTAAGGCTTCAAATCCACACCATTATGCTAGAGTGAACACAGGGCTGTAACCATGATTAACCACTTCTTGCAGGAATGATGTAAATGAGTGTGGGACAACAATGGGAATGCTTTCCTGGGGGACACTGGGGGACTCTGAATGTGCTATTGATCACGATCCACGTGGAGATCAGAAAACCTGACTTTACAGATGGTTTTCTCAATTTCTGACTGGAGAAGGAGTGTGAGCACAAAAGTCCTTGTAGAACAGAGGGAGGAAGCCTATGCCAGCTGATCCAAGAGCCACCTGCACACTCAGATACAGCTGGCACTGACATCTGTCTGGTATCACCTGCTGAGAATGATGAGGTTCCTCTGGTTATTGGAATTGCAAACCTATTCTGATTTCCCATGATGTAATCAATAATCCAGGCTCAGAAGACATGCAAACCTGTCATGGGCACAGAAAACCTTAGAAAAGCTATGAATGGAGGTAGAGTGTTGTTCACCAGGCATAAGTCACCTTGGGGAAATGGGTGTGGATTCACATAACACAACAAGACATCATGGCTGGAAACTCACAATGGCTTGTCATGTTACATGAACCCAGTCATTGTTTTGTTCACTTTTAATGGCATTGCTTTTAGAAGCATGAGTGGAAACTTTGCATGTCTTATGTTATCTTAACCAATAGCAGGGGGTGGGGGTTACTATAACGTTGTAATATTGGCTGGACATTTCCAGTAAAACAGCTTCCATAAGGCAGCTTTGATATCCTTATTCCTCATGCTATAGATTATTGGGTTCATCATTGGAGGTAAAACAGAATATATTACAGCAAGCACCTCATCCAAATTAAATGAAGAGCTGGATTTGGGTAAGACATAGGAAAATATACCAGTACCAAGTAATAAAGAGACAACAACGAGATGTGGGATGCAAGTAGAAAAGGCCTTTTGCCTGTTTGCCACAGACGGCATTCTTGACACAGTGCTAAAGATCTGTACATAGGACATTACAATGAACACAAAACAGACAAGACCTAATGCAGAACTAAAGAGGAGAGCCCACATTTCACTGAAGTATGGGTCAGAGCAGGAGATATTGATGAGGTGTGGAATTTCACAGAAGAACTGATGGATCTTGTTGGAGCAGAAGGGCAGGGAGAAAATGGTACCTGTGTGCAGAACAGCATTGAAAAAACCGGCTACCCATGCCCCACCTGCCAACTGGATGCAGCTGCTCCACCTCATCAGAGATGCATAGTACAGTGGCTGGCAGATGGCAACATATCTGTCATAAGCCATAGCAGTGAGGAAGAAAATGTCTGAGGACATAAAGAAGAGAAAGAAAAGCATTTGTGCAGCACATTCAGAATGTGAAATTTTTGTGGTGTTCCTGAGGGCATTGGCTACTGATTTGGGAATGGTGACAGAGGTGGAGCCAAGGTCAACAATTGACAAGTTGACAAGGAAGAAATACATTGGGGTCTGCAGGTGGGTGTTCAAAGCTACCAGAAGGATGATGAGAAGGTTCCCCATAAGCACAGCTAGATACATTGCTGAGAAGAAAATAACATGTAAAATCCGAAATTCTTCATCCTCTGAAAACCCCAGAAGCTGGAAATCCCTGGTGATGGTTACATTAGGCATGGCTTCATTGGCATAGTGACTGTTGGCGGAAGAAGAAAGGTCATCATATATTCCTTGCTTGTGTTAGAGTGCCATCAGTCACATAACTTTAAACTCCTCTATTTTAGTTTATCTGTAGTCTTCTTTTAATCCAGGAGGATGCCTATCAAGTTACAATATTCCATTCATCAAGAAGATCATCATGAAAATGTGACAGAGTACAGCACAATATGATAATTGTTCATCCAATGAAATACTGAAGAATACATATACTGTTTATCAGGGGTTTCTACCATATTGCCCGTACTCACCTACATGTATCCCAAGGAGATAATGGATTATTTAAGCATGAAAAGCTTGACTGGTAGAAGTGGACATTTTTGCCATGCCTCAATAAATTATGGGGCACATGTGCCTGCCAACTGAACAACCCATTCAGAGCTGTAGAGGAAATATGGTATTTGGATGAAAGCTCTCCTGTTTAGATAGTTTAGACATGAAATCTTCGACAAAAAGAAATATTTAGGTGATATAATTTTCTATTTACCTATTAAGTTCTATGGATCTTTGACCATGTTCTATTTTCTAATAGCAAGAAATATTTGATGTAATTTAATATGCTATATTTTGATGCCAAGTCATATAAAGCATAATCTTAATAAAAATTGAATCTGAAGCTTTCCCCTTCTTAATTGGTTTGAACCCGACAAAACAAAATGTCTGTGTTAGTTTCAGGTGTGTTTATCAATCTTATATAGTAAACTGATAACTGAAATGTCCCTTGATATTGAAAAAATGGACAAGTCTTAGCAAAATTTTGTACCAACCTTCCCTCCCAATATCTACTCTCTGTCACTCAGTCTCTAACAGTGATTTAGCTGAAAGCTAGGAATGCAGGTGGGGTGGGTGGTGGGAGGGGGGTTCTGTCCACAGGCAGTGACCCAGTTCACCCCGTTAAAATTAGCTTGCTTAAGTCAGCAGCATGTGCTGGTGCATTCCAGGCACCATTATCCTCATTACCTGCCTGAGTGCTGCTTGTCATCTCATCTGAATGTGGGCAACATGGATTGTTTGAGGGGCAAACAACCCTCAAGTAACCCATGGCCCATCTAGCCTGTCTGACCATTTTAATATCATCTGTATATACCTTACTGTCTTTTCCATGGACTATATATGCTTCCTGATTTAGGAACCTAAGGAGTTAAAGTGCACTGAGGCAAACCATTGGGCCATCTACTAATTCAGTACTGTGATGAAGCACTCTGTAAATAGAATGATACTAATACTATCAGTAATATACTCTTAACAGATCTGCTGCTATTTAGCAGCAACAAATGGAATATAGGATTTGAAATGTGGTTTAGAATACACACACACACACATGAATACAGCAGTGAATTAGAGGTGGAAGAAATATGATAAAGAGATTTCACATGCATTACCAAAAAAATCAGAAACAGAGATGGAGATGATTTAAAATGTAGCAAAAAAGAAATAATAAGACGGAAGACAGTTAAAGGATGAACAGGTTTGACAATTGTATTTTAAAGGCTTACTGTCTCCTCCACCTGCCCTTGGAAATTTTCCTCAAGTTCTAGTTTGGCATATCATGCATTCTTGATGGACTAACCAGCCATTCATTCTTCCATTTTCCATCTATCAGAATAACCAACATAAAACCCATGCTTATTCCATTGGCTTGTAGGGGTCTTGTTTTTAGTTTCCTCTCCCTTTGTGGTTGGAATTAGGCAACCTGTAATGCTGCAGGCATAAGATATTGCCTTATTTCAAGCAGCAATAAAATTACTTGTGGGGGGGGTGGGGGGAGAAGGAGCAAAGAGATATTTAGTTAGCATAATGGTTTCTAGGGATTAACTTTCTGAATGTTCTAGTTAGCTCTGCAACAAAGCCCCAGAGCCCAAAGTGATTCTGCTGCTGTTGTTGCTTTGATCACATCACAATATGTGACCACAAACATCATACTTAAAAGAACAGATTGTATTACATTTCATTAGAATAAATTACTAAATCAGACCAATAGCTAATATGATTTAGGAGTCATGGTGAAAACTAGAAACCTGTTGAATTCAGGAGCAATATATAGTGGTGGTACCCATAGGCTTGGGAATTCCTACTTGTGTAAGTGGTATATCAAGTAACTTCAGAAAATGCCTAAAGAAGACTAAAGAGTCCTAATGATAGTGGAATCCAATTTCACCTACTATGGGTCTCTAGACAGTTACAGCATTGCCTTGTCCATACAGCAAAACCTGGGTCTTCCTCCTTTCATGAATCCTATTTACTTTGTGCAGACCAGAACACACATTATAAAACACTGTGCTAGATCTAGGGCAACACTTTTACTGAGATATTTGCTTTTTCTTTTAGCTGACTGAAAGTACAGAAAGTTAAAGCAAAAAATAGGGCTTCAACATTTAGCCTATTAATAAGGTAGATGAATGAATTAAAAATAATTGTATCAATTAGAACTTTTGTTAGGATTAAATCAGCATCAATATTTTTAATGTTTTGACCTTCCTAATTGTAGTTGGGTTGTTATAGTAAGACCAGCAAAGGATCTTGTTGCACTTCAGAGTCAAACCTTTAAAACCATACTATGTTAGTCATGACTGAATTGAGTCCATAGTTCTCATTTGGAACTAAGAAGGAATTTTCTCCTGGGTGTATCATGGTATCACATGGACTTAAGTCTGATTCATGATATAAATATGACAAAATTTGAAACTTAGGCATTCGTTAGTATTTAAGGTACCATTAGACTCTGTTAATTGTCTAAGTTCATCTACACACATATACACATAAAGATATACGGTGCAGATAGCAAGCATCATATTTCACAAAACACAGATTCCTTGGGAGACAAGAGGGGGCCTACAGGACGCCATCTTGCAGGGTCAGACCATTGTTCTATCTAGCCCAATATTCTCAAGACTTCTGGGCAGTGGATCCACAGGGTTTCAGGCAGGATTCCTTCCTAGTCCTACTGGGAGAGGCCAGGATTGGACCAGGAACCTTCTAAGTGAAAAGCATCTGCTCTGTCACTCAGCTGACATCCCTCCCAAGAAGATTGCCTCTTCTAGGTCGTCAGGAAACCCTGGCTTCAGCCCAACCTAATTACATCACATTTAGTCTCACTGAAAACAACAGAAAAGTTTAATCAGGATCAACATTTTGCATAGATTTTACATGGACTTCTCAGTCCTTATTATTATTATTATTATTATTATTATTATTATTATAACATTTCTATGCCGCCCCTTGCCGAAGCCTCGGGGCGGCTTACAACACAATAAGATACATTGAAATACAATAGAACATAATAAATAATATAAAATTAAAATTAACAGTATAAAATAAGTAAATCAAGTCTAAAATAAGTATGTTTTTCCTATACAACTGCTCTCATATGCAAATGATAGATATTATTTATTAACTAAAGTTACCTGACATCCAGTGTAACCCTATACATTTATGCATGTCTACTCAGAAGTAAGCCCTTCTGATTTCTAGAAATCAGTACAGTTAGAAAATATACATAACACTCTAGCCCAAGATGGCTCTCCTCAACAATCAAGAACTGGTTAGTTCACTTGTGAATGTCTGAACTGAAGTCATGGACACTGTATACTCCAGTTATATACTCCAGATGCTTCTATATTGTAGTTGTGGAAATAAATTATCATCTTGTTCATGGTGTCAATGAAGCCTACACAAGACTGTGTTCTGACAGGAATGAAGTACTCAGGAATAGTTGAGTGATAGACACTCACTCAATGTATGTATTTGAAACACACACTCACACACATACACACACATAGTAGAAAATTATCTCTGACCAAAAGTGTTTTTATACTTTAGCCAATGCAATTTAATATTAGTAATTACATAGAAAGACTACAGCAATGCAAAGAACATTTTCATGTGCATTGTTTTCTGTAAAGACAAAAGTGACAGTGCACTGTACAAGGTATATTACTGAAAAGGGGAAACAACTGAGAGCATTCATATTATTTTGAATAATATTGTTCCAAAGCAACAAAAATTAGCATCAGGGTATGAGTTGGTATGAAACATTGTATACTTGGCTGGAAGAGTCCCATAAAACATCTTCCACGGGTCAGCTTTGACATCCTTATGCTGTAGATTTTTGGCTTCATCACTAGAAGCAACACAGAAAAAAAATTGTAGCTAGTATCTGATCGAAATGATATGATGAATTGGAGGTTGGCATGAGTTAAGTAAACAGCAGCAACAACAAATCAGTATTAAGTACTATTGAGAAGACAGAGAAATGTGGAATGCAAATAAAATAGGAGAAATGAGAAACCACAACAAAACAACCATGGTAGATAACTAGCCATGATGGGTTGTACTGTTGCCCAAACTCAGTCTACTTCCCACAAATTAGTACTTTTTGCCAGGCAGTCACCCTGACGACCCATGGCTTGTTTTATGGGTTCTTCAACCCATGATAAGTTATTGCTACTGCAAGTGAACCATTTTGTTTTCCACTTACTTCTTCATCAGCGTATTTACATATATTTCTGCTTTTTTGCCTCCACAAGATTACATTACTAAGAAGGCAATATTGTCTGTTACCCTTTTTGGTGCACCTGCTTTTAGAACTCTTTCCCCTTTACTGGTGCTTTTTTCATTGACAGCTAGACAATTTGTCTCGGGCAACAAATTTGTAGTCACTTTTAATCAATGTATTATGTATTCAATTTTATGGCTTTTCTTGACAGTTAAAACAGACAAAAAAGTTGACGAGGCAAGACAACACATCTTACAGTGGTAAGATTGCACTTGCAAAAGACTGACAAAAAATAAAATCAGTAACAAAATTCATAAGTTTTCTGTACCTGAAAAATATGACTTTCACCTGTTGATTTTTGAGGCTCTGATTTTAAAAAGATGGTAGTGTGTGTAAAAGGGTAGCCATTGGAGCGTGGAGGGGAGACAGGGTGGGTTCTGCCATGAAGGCCACTGGTATTCCAGCTGGAGTACAGAGGGGAACAGGAGAACAAACCATAGTGAGCCCAGTCACCTCTCGGGCATACTGTGGGTTGTTTAGCAACCAACCAACCAACCAACCAACCACAGCTTGTTCACAAGGTGATTTAGCATGATGTGGGAACTCATCCAATGTATGAAATTAGTATCAAACTTTTAAAAATCATGTTCAACATACAATCCCTACCACATTTTATTCAATACAATATATGCACTGTAAAATACACTTCTACATGTCTATAATGATAACTGGAAAGCTAAGATAAATCCATTCTAACTCGTAGCTTAGTAGAGAAGACAGAAACTGAGAGATTGTATTGATACTATTATTAATTAAATTGTTCCATAATAAAATAAGGAGGCAAGCATAAGTCACTGGAGGCAACACAGTATACAATGCAGCAAGTATCTGGTCTAGATTGCAGAAGGAGTAGGAGGAAGGCATAAAATATGTAAAGAGAACAGTACCTAATAATAGAGAGACAACAGTGAGGTGGGGAATGCATGTAGAAAAGGCCTTTTGCCTGTTTGCCATAGAAGGTATTCTCAGCACTGTGCTAAAGAACTGGACATAGGATATGATGATAAGGACAAAGCAGACAAGACCAAATATTGAACTAAAGAGAAGAGCCCAAATTTCACTGAGGTATGAATCAGAGCAGGTGATCTTGATTAGATGTGGGATTTCACAGAAAAACTGATTTATGACATTGGAGCAGAAGGGCAGGGAGAAAATGGTACCCATGTGCAGCATTGAGCAAACCAGCCACCCATGCTCCACCTGCCATCTGGATGCAGCTGCCCCAGTTCATCAGAGATGCATAGTGCAGTGGCTGGCAGAAGGCAACATATCTGTCATAGGCCATGACAGTGAGAAGGAACAAATCTGATGACAGGAAGAAAACAAAGAAAAACATTTGTGCAACACACTCAGAATAGGAAATCCATGTTGTATTCATGAGAGCATTGACCACTGACCTGGGAATAATGACAGAGGTGGAACCAAGATCAACAATTGACAAGTGGATAAGGAAGAAATACATTGGGGACTGAAGCTGGGTGTTCAGAGCTACTAGAATCATGATGAGAAGATTTCCCACAATTATGGCCAGGTACATTGCCAAGAAGATCACAAACTGCAAAATCTGAAACTCTTGTTGCTCAGAAAATCCCAGAAGCAGAAAATCCATGATGATGGTCACATTAGACATCACTTCATGAAGGCAGGACTGGGGCCTAGTTGTACTTTTTCTGCCTGTTGTATTGAAGACATAATGCGAGTTATTAAAAATCATTATGTTGTTCTATAGGAAAGGTATCATTTCTGTTTCTAGATTTCATATTATATTGCCAAAACATGTACTGCTATTTCAAAAAGATAATTCTTGGTTCCTAAGTTAACAGGTCAGTCAATTTTAGTCTTTAAAACAAGATCAGTCCAGCTGAATGAGCCTCAAACTTCTCTTCTGACTGTTCTAATGAATGGGTGAAAGACTGAAGTAGAATTATAAAACAGTAATGTTGGTTCTTATGATTATTTTATTATTATCTTAATTAAAAAGAATATAAGAATAAAAATGAAATAATATTAATATTAATAATAACCTTAATATTTCTGCAAAAGAATGTATGGTTCTTTACCCTTTTGAAAGAACCAATTTTTATTTTTATGTTTTGCCTCTTGGGCAGGAGCAGTTGGAACCTGTGATGTCCTCTTCCATGTTTACTAATTAATTTGGTCCACTTCCAAACTATTACTTCATTTATCAACTAGACAACATAGGTGTATTACCAGTAACTATTGACTGTTATGTCCATACTAATCACAGTTAGCATAGTGCTTTTATATATTCACACTATTTCACATAACTTATCTTGCGACAATCAATGCAATAATCTTGTTAGGAATCACTGTTATTGTAGCAGAGGTGCTGAGAATTGTCAGTTTACTAAGTCCATGGCCCCCTTCATGGAGCACTGGCTTGCTGTGGCAAAGAGACTTGTGCAGCGCAATGAAGCTATGAGCTATGCTGCGCAGGGAGAGCTATGCCATCCACTGGAGAAGGAAATGGCAACCTACTCCAGTATCCTTGCCATGAAAACCCCATGGACAGAATATAAAGATAAAAGATATGACATCAGAAGATGAACCCCTCAGGTTGGAAGCTATCCAGAATGCTACTGGGGAAGAGCAGAGGGTTAGTACGAGTAATGCCTGAAAGAATGAAGTGACACAGTCAAAGCTGAAAGGACACTCAGTTGTGGATGTATCTGGTGGTGAAAAGAAAGTCTGATGCTGTAAAGAACAATACTGCATAGAACCTAGAATGTAAGATTTATGAATCAAGGCAAGCTGGATGTGGTCAGACATGAGAACAGAAGACGGAACATCGACATCTTGGGAAGCAGTGAACTAAAATGGACAGGAATGGGTGAATTTAATTCAGACGACTACCATATATATTACTGTGGGCAAGAATCCCACAGAAAAAATAGAGTAGCCAATAAAAGAGTAGGAAAAGCATTGCTGGGATACAATTTCCAAAATGACAGAATGATCTCCATTTGAATCCAAGGCAAACCATTCAACATCACAGTAGTTATTATTATTATTATTATCATCATCATCATCATCATCATCATCATCATCATCATTATTATTACTATTAGAACATTTCTATGCCGCCCCTTGCCGAAGCCTCGGGGCGGCTTACAACACAATAAAATACAATAAAATACAAAAATAACAATATAAAATTAAAATTAAACAATATAAAATAAATAAAAAATATAAAAGATATAAAAGAAGTTATAAAAGTTCAAGTTCAAGAAGTTATATAGTTCAAGTCTATGTGCCAACCACCAATGCCAAAGAGGTTGAAGTTGACCAGTTCTGTGCAGACCTACAACACCTGCTAGAACTTACACCAAAAATGATGTCCTTATCAGCATGGGGGATTGGAATGCTAAAGTGGGAAGTCAAAAGATAACTGAAATAACACACAAGTATGGCTTCGAAGTACAAAATGAAGCAGGGCAAAGGCTGGCAGAATTTTGTCAAGAGAAAATGTTGGTCATAGCAAACACTCTCTGCCAACAACCCAAGAGAAATGACTCTATGCATGGACCTCATCAGATGGTCAACACCGAAATCAGATTGATCATGTGCTCTGCAGTCAAAGATGGAGAAGAACTTGAGCTGAAAGCCAAAACACACAGAGATGCACCAAAACTTCAGCACTTCTTGCTCTCTCCAGAAAAACACATCAGTAGCACCCTAGATTTTTTTTTTTAAATCACTTCATGGGGAAATATGTACTCAGTAATGCTAACACTGAAAAATCTCTTGAAAAGAGGGGACCAAATATAGTCAATTCTTTTAGTCTGCCATTATAACACATGTCCTTCCTCTTGTTAGCTTCTGGTCTTGGCTCAGAGACATGGGATGAGAAAGTACAGTTCAGTCTACATGCATACATACGAAAACAGAGGACTTTGCATTCATGTGATTTGAAGTAATTAATCTTGGATTCATCAACATCAAAATACAAAAGTGCCTGTTCATGTGGTGTCTAGAGTACATATCGAAGAATTGGCCACCATATCATGGCCCTGGACATGTAGGAGAAGGAGAAGGAGGAGAGCAGCAGCTATGCTCAGACACACTGAATTCAATGAAACTCAGTTGATGTCAAGATCCCCATCAATGGCAGAAGAATGTATATCCCCCTACCACACATAAACACACAGGTACACATATCAGATCCTAGCATTAATATGAGGTATTCCAATAGTTTCCTAACATGCTGTGAACTAGTTCCATTCTTAGTTGAGCTTTAACTGAAATCAATGGGACACGTTTAATGGGATGATTTAAATTAGTCTTGTCTGAGTCAATTTTCACTTCTTGCAGTGGGTCTATTCTAAGTATAACTAAATCTGAGTCCATGCTAGTGGTCTTAGATTAATGAATTTATACATTGCTGAATGCCATCAACACTTACAGGGACTTCACTAGTTTATTCAAATTCTGCTGCTTGACAAATGACTTAGTAACACCTGAGTCTTACTGAATGTAAATCCTATATTAAGCTTCATTAATTTCAGTGGAACTTAAATACAATAGATTTTAGCTAGATGAGGGCGCCTACTTACAACATAATGGGACATGCTGTAGCTAACCTGTATGAATACAATTTGTGTACACTTCTCCGCAACTAGTAATATGACTCTAGGCAAGAAGTAGCACCAGATGAATTTTTAAGGATTATTTAATATCTTCATTAATTAATGCAACTTTTTAAAGAGTAAATAATGGGGAAATGAATAGGAATGCAAAAAGCAAGGATAAAGGGAAGGAAAAGCAGACAAGCTAAATATTGTAGCTGAACAGAGAGACTGACAAGAGTACAAAAAGCAGTAGGGAAAAAATAAAGAGGTGCCTCCCAAAGAAGAGGAGAAAAAGAAATTTATGAATCTGCACTCAGGGATACAGAGTTGATGGTTATAGATGAATAAATACCTTAGTATTACTTTCCTTTTTTCCTTAGATATCTTTCCACTGAAGGTGAAAATGCTTCTCTGTGACTTTCATGTTTCCTCATCCATCTCTTTTTTCCTATTACTCGGGATAGCAAATAAGATGATTAAGAATGTATATCATGTTTCTTGCTTACCACCCTCAGCATGCCTCTGTTTCTTTTGCCAAAGATTGGCAGTCAAAGCAGAATGCCTGTCTGCCTGGCTGGCTGATTTCAAGCAGCACTAGAAGTACTTGGGAGTGGTGGCAGAAGGGAATGCCTGGTTGTCCAGGGATGTCCAGAGATTTATTCCTTGAAGTCCAATGTAGCATCTCAGTTGCAAGGACCTAGAGGCACAGGAACAGGGCAGGGGATGGGAGAGGCTTTCATCTGAAGAGACTTTTGGATCTTGCAATACTGCAATCCATTGCATATGCCATAATTGTTTATTCGTGCAAACAAGTGAGAAAAGAGGAAGGTGAACTTTCCTGCCACAGGATGACAAACATAGTGCATAGGAGGAGCACATGTTTTGTTTCAGCCATGTGGTTCTTTGAGTTAGGTGTTACTCAAATGGCATGGAAATAAGCCAGGGAGTGACTCCCATACTGAGATGGTACCATATAGGGCTTGAGAGCAGCACCCCTTCTTCCTCCTGCTGTTTCAATGTCCAAAGCTAAGTCCATAAACCTCAGACCAACTTGCAGAAAGTGAGCTAGATAATGCAACCATTAGATGTATCCACAATTGGCTGTAAATTCAAACTCAAGGAGTGTTCATCAATGGCACATTCTTAAACTGGAGAGAAGGGATGAGTCAGGTGTTGCAGAGTTCTGTCCTAGGACTGGTGCTCTTCAAAATTTTTATTAATGGTTTAGATGAGGAAGTACAAGGAAAGATAATTAAATCTGCAGATGGCACAAAGCTGGGTGGAATAACAAATACCCTGGAAAACAGAGGTAAGATATAGGGTGAATGAAATTTGGAAGGGACAAATGCCAAGCCCTCCACTTAGGAAAAAGAATCTAGATGCATTACTGAAAGATGGGAATACTTGGCTCAACAATACTGCCAATGAGAAAAATCTTGGGGTTGTTGTAGATCAAATATGAGCCAACAATGAGCTGCAAATGGGAAAACACTATCTGGGGTTGCATTAACAGAAGTAATACTTCCAAAACACTTGAAGTACTAGTTCTCCTATACTCAGCACTAGTCAGACCTCACCTGGAATATTTTGTCTAGTTCTCGGCACCTAAATTTTAAGAAGAGGCTGAAAATCTAGAAAGGGTATGGGGGGGTGGGCGAGGATGATTCAGGGACTGGAGGCAAATCTCTGTGAGGAATGATTCAGAGAACTAGGCATGTTCAGCCTCAAGAAGAGAAGATTGAGGGGTGCTATGATAGCACTATACAAGTACCTCAAAGGCTGTTGCAATGAGGAAGGATGAGATCTATTCTCATTCTTTCCAGAGTGCAGGACATGGAATAAGTAAAAAGAAACCAGATTTAGACTAGACACCAGAAAGAAATTCTTCACTGCCAAAGCAATATGAGAATGAAACATACTACGTGGGGAAGTTGTAGGCTTACCTTCACTACAGACATTCAGAAAACATCTGCAGAGTCATCTAAATGGAATAGTGTAACTTAGTGTCCTGCAATAGCAGGGGGTTGGTCCAGATAGCCTTCTGGACACTTCCAAGAGAAACATGTAGGCTCAGCACTGGATGCCTAAACTGGAATGGCAAGCAAAAGCACTGCTTACTTGCACTTCCTCTTCCCAAATTCTTCGTACAACTTAAGAATGAAAGAAAGAAAGAAAGAAAGAAAGAATATATATATATATGAGAAACATTCTTAAGTTGTACAAAGAATTCATTCATTCATTCATTCATAGGATGATTGTTGTTGTGTGCCATTAAGTCATTTCCAACTTACAGTGACTTTATGAATGAAAGTCCTCCAAAATGTCCTATCCATGGCAGCCCTGCTTAGCTCTTCTAAATTCAAGGCTGTGGCTTCCTTTATCCATCCATATCAATCCATCTCATGTTTGCACTTCTTTTTCTTCTTCTGCCTTCAACTTTCCCTAGCATGATTGTCTTCTCCAGTGAATCCTGCTTACTCATGATGTATCTAAAGTATGACAGTCTCGGTTTTGTCATTTTTACTTCCAGGGAAGGTTTGGGCTTGATTTGTTCCAGGACTATAAGACCAAGATTTGGGTATAACTTAGTCACTAGGTGGCATTGAACCAAATTTTATCTGGGTACCTAACTGGAAATTTCCTGTTGCTGTTCTATTAAGCAGGGGCAATAAAGGGTCATGCTTCCTGCTTGCTTTGTTCCTTAAACCTCAACAAGTACTTGTTCCTAATTTCAAGCCGGGAAGAATTTCCTGCATGGCATAGAGTCTGAGCAGGGCTTTCTTTCCCATGGTTCAAGAGTAAAATCAGAGTGACAGGAGAAAGATGGCTGCCTCTGGAAATGCACTTTAGAAAAACCTTTTGTGTTGGTAGAGCCAGAGGAGATAAAATGATGAGTACACTATAAGGCCCCTTGAAAAAGCACCCTTAGTACCTTTGTATCTAGGTAAGGACCAACCATTTTTTAATCAGAATCACACAAATAAAACAATGGCATAAAAATGAAATAGATGTTAGCCTGGGTGGCTTGTCTGTAACACAGAAATGTCATAAATGAATGATGATTATTGAAATATTAACAAAAATAACACACACATTATCAGCTCTTGAATTTGTTCATTCATTAAACTAATATTCTGCTATTAATTAGTCTGAGGACTCTCTAATTCTTTGTCTTGCTGATTTCCTACAAAGTTATCTTCACCCTGTGGGAGAAGATGACTCTGTACTTATTAAAAAGTTACAAATTGAATTAATCCCATAGGGAACCAAACCTAAGCACTTTCCAATCTGCTGTTTATTTTTTTAAACACATTCTCTGATTGAAAAAGTGCTGTAAAATCAACTTACTTCAAGAGAATCAATCAATATTGTACATGCCTACATCTTGATTATCTATTTATTTATTTGTTTGTTAAATTTATAATTCCAACCTTTAGTTTCCTCAGTGGCTCTCAATAAAACATAAAGGTTATTCTTCAGCCCCAATTATGCACTAACTGAGAAAAATCATTATTACCTCAATCCAAAGAATTTCATACTGAATTACATACTGAATTGATTAAGACCAAGGCTAATTCTCTATCCATAAATAGAGTACATACTTTAGGAAATTGGGAGTACCATACAGAATCTTTGAGATTCAGGCATGCATAGTTTCAGAACCATGGAAGACATACAAACAGATGTATTTCACATCAGAGTATTAGTTGTTCTCAGGTGTCTTCAGCAAACTGCAACAGGCTAGGAAATGCATGATGCAAATAACAAAAGAATACTTTCTGCTAGATACCAGAGTCTGCATATGCCCTATGAAAAGCATCTAGCCTTGAACAGTTTAGAATTTTGAAAGTTTTCTGCCTGACAGACTAGAGAAAGGAAAAGTGGCCAGCTCTCCCCAGTTGTAGCTGAGTGACAGGGGACAGGGGACAAGGACTTGGTAAGATAATTTTGCAGGATGCCCTTAGACTGTGGCTTCTTTTTCCTTCTTACTGTTTTCAAAGCAGGACACTGGATTTCCTCTACTGAAATTACTGACATTGGAGAGCCTTTAAAACAGTCAATGGTGAAAACTTGGCTTCAGGTCAGTGTCTCCTTGACGGAAAGAAATTGAATAGGGATCTTATATGGAATTAAAAGCAGATGGAATAGTGTTGATGAAGATGGTTTTAAAGCAAAATACCTACAGCAAAATCCTTTTTTTTCACATCTGCACAAGATGACCCATCAAGACAAAATGAAAGCATGAATGACATTTAGCTATGAAAATGGTGTTTTGAAGGATTCATTCACCCTTCACAATAATATGCTCTTCTTCTTGCCACTCCCCATTTAGTTTCCAACAGTGTGCACATTTTGCAGATTGTTCAGAGACTCTAAGTCCTGAAGAAAGTGCAGAAGTGCCTCTCACCCCTTTTTGACAAATTTAACAACTCGCTTTGGGTACATTTAATAAGGTTATCTGTGTTAAATTCTGGACTGGGATTCTGGACTGGATCTACACAGACATTTGAATGACTGCTTTTCACACTTGCTCTCCCCAAAGAAAGTCCTGACAAGCCCCAAATTGTCCATGGAGAAAGGGGAAGAAAATATTTCATTTCTCCCATGGTGTTGCCTAGGATACCTGCATCAGGACTAAGAAGGGAAAAGGGGGAAAGAGGCAGAGAATGACCCAAGGAGAGCTCAGCCATCTGTTCTACTTACCATGGATTGTTTGCATTACTAGAAACATAGAAACAGAGTGAATCAGAAGGGATTTCCCGGCCCATCTAGTCTGACCCGCAGCTCCAGCCAGCTCTGCTCATGACATGCCCACCATGTGCATGTCTAGCCTATCCTTTACTACTGCGGCTTGCAGTCTGGGTGGGTTAGTGTGACATGTGAACAGGCCCGTGCAGTCTGCAAAGGATTGTGTAAACAGAAATGTGTGCCTGCCTTGCCCCTGCCTGTGTATTAATGCCTTCAACTGGGGAGGAATAGTCACCACTCCTTAAGCCCACCAACTCCAGAATAGGGTAATATTTCTTAATTTGGTAGATTCCACTGCTAATGAACTTTTCATTGTTGTTTGTGGAAGATAAACAAAAACAGAGAAGGAAAAGCCTCTCAACAACTTTTTCTGCTGCATTACTGCTGCACTCCAGGGAGCAAGTCTCTGAGCTGCCAGGGCAGACATGAATAAAAAGTCTGCTTGGTGAACAAAATGCTTGAAGTCCAATATGGGTGGCAAGAAAATGCATACACGGAGCTAAGGTTCAAAGGGCAAATAAAAATATTTCAAGGTAAAGTCAAATGTTCATGCCTAATAACCTAAAACCATGAAGGAGGAGGAATGAACCTACTATTCAGCAATGTTTATGAGGAACAGTAAGTAAAAGCTGTCTCAATTTTGTTTCCCCTGCTCTCATGTCTCCTCTCCAGTCTCCAATCTGTTTGCTTTCTCCTCTCTCTTTCATCCCATTCTTCTTCCCTTCTCATCCCAGTGCCGTTTTTATCTCCCTTCATTCTCTGAGGTGCCAAGATCAGCCCCAGTCTATAACCAGTGGAAGGGGAGGGGGAATTCTCTCTAGCCAGATCTCCACATTACAATACTGGTCCATTTCTTGTCGTCTCTCCTCTTTCCTCAATGGCCAGGTAGTGAGTTGCACCCCCTTTTTTCAATCAGTACAACTCCTCTCTTATTCTAAATCAGGTTTAATACTTGAGCATTCTGCTCTGATCATGGGGTACTTCACCATGGATCAAGTTATTACCATGGACAGTAATGGAGGTTTTAAGCAATGAGCAGTACATTAATTTGATCTGCACAATATGCTTTCTCCAAGTGTGGAGGACTTTTCCATAGCTATAATGTTATTCTGCTGTGTGGCATTTCCATGATAGTAATCATGAAGTTACTCTGTGCAGGTAGTGGTGAAGGTGACATCAACAGAATTTCCATCAACTGCTTGGACAGCAAGAGAATACCTAGTGAGGCGAATATCTGGCCAGAAGTATTTTATTTTTTGCTCTCACCAAATGGCTTTCCATGCTTAGCCATATCCTAAAAAGCTACCAAGCAGAGATTAAGATTGTAGATGCTTGGGATCACTAGGAGACCACTTGTTAGTGTTGAATAATTATCATCCTAAGTATGCAAAGCTTGCAAGACTTGTGTGCAGAAGCTTGCTTGTACAATGAGCACATGGATGACAGGCAGCATGTGAGCAAGTCACCCTCCCTAGTTATACCTGTGCTTCTGTAATATAATACACAAGAGTTGGACCCACTTCCCAATGGATGCAGATGTAAATGCATGATACAAGTCCAGTTTAGAACACAGCTAAAGGTGATTGGAATCTGGGGAGAAAAGCTGAGAAAACCCCACTCCCAAAGCAGACTCCTCATATAGTGCTAAATAGGACCAATTGCAGCTAACATGGGTTGGGCTCAAGTAGCCATTCAGATCATATTCCCTGCTTCACCAGTGCTATTTTTATTAACTAAGGACATCCAAGGGTGAGCAAACTAGAGTGCTGTGTTATATCTACCAGATTATCCAGAATATATGTAGTCATGTGGAAAGAGAAGAATTCTCTCAAAGTTAAAGTAACACCTTTAACACATCCTTAACCAAATGCTCCCCTTGGTTTAAGCTTCAGATTTAACCAAATGCTTCCAAAGTTGATTGACATGATGAAACTAACTTTCAGGAGGCAGAAGAATGATCACAATCCACTCCAGAGGATTCAAAACTCCTGATGGATTCTTTCTGCTCCTAATCTCATTTGTGACGTTGGAAGAAACTGATCGCCTAAAAGCCCTTAGATAAGGTCTGGGCAATGTGTGGCCCTCCAACTCCTGATGGACTAAAACAGCCTCCATTGTTGTTCATCATTGGCCAGGCTAGCTGGGCTAAGCAGCCCGGAGAGGCAGTCATGGTTGGTATATTGACTGTTTATCTTCTTTCTTCCACAGGTAGCAGCACACAATTTAGTGCTGAATAAAGAATGGAAAATCTTACTTCTTTCACTTCCGAATTTCTGCTGCTGGAATTCTCCCGAGTCCAAGAACTACAGATCCTACACTTCCTTGTGTTCCTAGCTTTGTACCTGACAGCCCTGATGGGGAACCTTTTCATCATTGTGATAATAGCCATTGACTATCGCCTGCATACTCCAATGTACTTCTTCTTAATGAACTTGGCCATTTGTGATCTTGGTACGATTTGTGTCACTGTACCCAAATCCATGTTCAATTCACTCATGAACAGCAGGCTCATTTCCTATTCTGAATGTGTTTCTCAAGTCTTCTTTCTCCTCTTTTTTGAAACCTCAGATCTCATCATCTTGACAATCATGGCACATGACCGGCATGTTGCCATTTGTAGTCCTTTACAATATGAAGTAATTATGAACAGAGAGGCCTGCATTCAAATGGTAGCAATTGCATGGGGTATTAGTCTTCTTTATGCCACACTGCACACAGGAACTACCTTTTCAGTGACCTTCTGTTCCAATGCTGTTGATCAATTTTTCTGTGAGATACCCAGACTTTTGAAACTTTCTTGCTCTAACCTTTACTTAGTGGAAGTAGGCTTTCTCGCACTGTGTGCAGGTGCAGTTATTGGATGTTTTTCCTTCATTATTGCAACTTACGTGAGGATCTTCTCTGCAGTCTACAGAATTCCTTCAGTACTGGCACAGCAGAAAGCCCTCTCCACTTGTCTCCCCCACCTCCTGGTAGTCTCTCTGCTTATATCCACTGGCCTCTTTGTCTACGCAAGACCCCCCAGTAATATTTCCTCTACTTTGGATTTACTCCTTGCTGTTCTGTATGCTATAGTTCCTCCTATGTTGAATCCATTCATTTACAGCATGAGAAACAAAGAGATTCAGACTGCACTGTGGAGGTTACTGAATCTTAAGCACTTTTCTAACACTACCCCCAGATTAGTTACTAATTGTTGAGGTTGTGATATCTGTGCTTTATGAAAATCCCCTACCTACCACCTCACCCCACCCAGTTGTTAAATATGTTCGTATGAAAATGTTAGTAAGGTACATTTACACACTACCTTCTCACCTCTCACTGTTTATTTATTTAGAGTATTTGTATGCCATCCCATCACATAGCCTCGGGATGGCTCACTACCAAACATCTTCCCTGCACTGCACACGTTTGGGATTTGACCCACTATCTGCCTTCCATGGATAGACGGCTGAACTCCTAGAAGGTTGCTTGTGAGGAATCCTCCATGTATCATGGATCACCCCATTCAGCAGGGTCCACCAATGTTATGTGTAGCACTTTCAGTGCACCAGACAGAATGCGGTGGGGAGGAGGCAAAGCTTGATGAGGTGCCTATGTCTAAATCTAGATCCAACCTATTTTCAATTCCTGATTCTTTAAAAATATCCTATTATTTTCAACTAAGTGTCCACAACATAGATGGAAAACACTACAATCTAGCCAGACTATGAATTTTATTTGAGGTACAACTGTGAATCAGTGCTCCATTTCAAAATGAAACTGGTGCCACAGAGCATTAAATGGTGGGGTAATTCAGCATGTACCAGTACAGCATGACCACAGCAATATTATCATGCAATGATGCTGCAGCCTTTTTGCAGCTGGAGACCACAAGTGCAAGTCCAAAAGAGTAAAGCTAGGGCCTGACTCCAGCCTGACCTCGAATACAGTAATCAAAGGGACAGTGGAAACTGGTTATAGCCGCCATGAAAGTTGCAAATGTGCAGGGAGTAAGAATATGGCAAGCCTGCGTGAATATCAAGCAGATAAGAAATAGACATGGGAAATATCTGGTCCTTGACAGAAGAAAGGACTCTTTCTCCAGCATGGGAGGGGGTGCATACATTGATGTATCGATGTATTAGATGTGTATTAGTTGACCTAATTGGTTACCTAGGGTATAAAACGCATGTACTGGGGTGCAACTTTTGAGACACTGCTTTGGGCTGAATGTCACCTTTTGTCTCCCTTTATTCTATAGTGCACTAGAATAAAGCTGGTTTTGGTTCTAAGTGTCATCTCAGGCTCTGTTTGACTTTAGGTCTGGGGTCCACCCGGGTTTGCCCCAGCTGTTGACTGGCTGAGTCCAGTAACAGTAAGGCCACCACAGCGGGAACAGTCACATCAGTACTTTCAGTCTACTTTTTGGGATGAGGGGTACAGTGCAGTAATGGCCCATATATTTTTGGCCTCCCACCTATGGTCACAAAATGTCAGAGCATGGCAAGTCAGTAATGTTCTAAAGCAGAATATGGATGGGATCATCAGGACATGTACACCCTTCACTTACAACACAGACACTTAGAGCAGGAGGAGAGGTATCCACTTCTGACTTCTGCTTCTCCGCCTCTGTCTCAGTTTTGAGCTTTCCCATAACTGCCTTCCAGTTTATGTGTGGATTCAGCAGGTCCTGATTTGGAAATTTTGCAGTCCTATCTAATCAAATTTCTCACCCATCCCTTCCACATACAAGCCCCAAATTGCCCATGGAAACAGAGGGAAGAGGGAAATATTTCATTTCTCCCATGGTGTTACCTAGGTTACCTGTAGCAGGACTAAGAAGGAAAAAGGCAGAAGGCCGAGAACAACCCATGGAGAGCTCAGTCATCTGTGCTGCTTATCATGGATAGTTTGCATGACAACTAGCCTGCTCTGGCTTGCAGTCTGGGTGGCTTAGTGTGACATATGAATAAACCTGTGCAGTTTGCAAAGGATGCTGTGGCCAGAAATTTGTACCTGCCTCATCCCTGTTTGTATATTTTGGTAACATTTCCGTATTTGGAATGTTCCAATGATAATTATTTTTTCAAGTAAGTTTGTGGAGGATGAACAAAATACTGGGGAAGGAGGAAAAAACTCTCAGCAACTTTTCCTGATCTACTGTTGTTACACTCCTGGGAGCAAGTCTCTGAGCAGCCAGAGAAGACATGAATAAAAAGTCTTTCTCATGCACACAATATCTGAAAGTCAGTATGGATAGCAAGAAACTACAGACACAGTGCCAGGTTGCAGCAGATGAATAAAAGTATTTCATTCAATAAATGTTGATGCCTAACAGCACAAGAAGGGGAATTTAATCTACCATTAAGCAGATCTAATCAAGAACAGTAAGTAAATGGCTTCAAATGTTTGTTTCCATTATTCTCATCACTCTGATTCCCATGCCCCCATCTGTGCGCTTGTCTATTCATCCAGGTTTCTTTCCATCCATATACCCTTCTCATCTCAGTATCATTTTAATCTCCCATCACTCTCCCATCTGCTAAGGTCAGGCCCAATTTGTACACTTCTTCATTTCCTTGCTAACCAGTGAGATCAATACTTCTGCTTGACCGGATCTCCACATTACAATGATAGGCTATGAAAAAGGTTTCCATGTGAGGCCATCAGATCACATGGCTGCTCCTCTCTAGAGCCAAGTAGTCCCAGATTACAGTAACCACACAATTCAGTGAACTGTTGAATGCATGGGTGCTGCAATGGAAGGGTCAGTGTGCACATGCATAGAACTCTCTGTCCTACACAGTCCTTGAGATGCCTCCTTTGGAAACTATTGCACTATTCCATGCTGCTAGGGGATCTTGTTCCCCCACACCTGCCACAGCTCACAGGCAGGGTCTCCTGACTCTCTGTGTAGCAATTCCAGGAGGTTGAAGAGCCTGCCCTGGAAAGGTTAAGTGGGAACATCCACTTCCCTGTGTCTCAGATCCAGGGTGAAGGTGGTTCCAACCATAAAAGTGTTACACACACAAGGTCACTCTTCTCTCCAGGTTTAACGAATTCAGAGATGCCACAGCACATGTCTTCATAATATTTAGGAAGTCACTTTAAACAATTTTAATCCATTGGTCAATCTTGGGGAGATCTGCACTAGAGTCCACTCTGTGCATGGAGGAACACAGTTCCAGTACTGATGCAAAACACCTTTATCACAGTTGAGGCTCATGCTTATGAATGCAGCATGGTTGAAAATGTGAGCTATTGTCACAGAAAAATGCAACTGTGGAAGATGTCAAAGGAGCTGAAGCAGTAATGTTTGCAGGGAAATGACCCTTTGGGGCTTATTTGGTTTTCAATTTGTTTTTTCAACTCAATTCACTATGTGGAGGTTCAAAAGCGTGAAAGAACAGATTTATTTTAAAAAGAGAAAATATAACTGACAGCTCCCCTGCTCCATCACAAAATAGTTGGGAACAAGAAAGGGTACTGCTCCTTCTCCTGTCCTCCTACAGGTAGCAACACATAATTTATACTGAACACAGAATGGCAAATCTTACTTCTTCCACCTCTAATTTTCTGCTGCTGGAATTCTCTTCAGACCGAGAACTGCAGATCCTACACTTCTTTGTGTTCCTAGCTTTGTACCTGACAACCCTGGTGGGGAACCTTTTCATCATTGTGATAATAGCCATTGACTATCGCCTGCATACTCCAATGTACTTCTTCTTAATGAACTTGGCCATTTGTGATCTTGGTACGATTTGTGTCACTGTACCCAAATCCATGTTCAATTCACTCATGAACAGCAGGCTCATTTCCTTTTCTGAATGTGTTGCTCAAGTCTTCTTTTTTTTCCTCTTTGAAGTATTAGATTTTGTCCTCTTAACAATCATGGCACATGATCGCCACATTGCCATTTGCAATCCACTACAGTACGAAATAAACATGAACAAACAATCCTGCATACACATGGTAGTTATTACATGGATCATTGGTCTTTTTTATGCCATTTTACATACAAGTGGTACCTTCTCCATTAGGTTTTGCTCCAATACTGTTAATCAATTCTATTGTGAAATACCAAAACTACTGCAACTGTCTTGCTCTAACCTGTATCTTATTGAAATGGGACTGCTTGTAATTAGCTCAGGTGCAGTTATTGGATGCTTTGCCTTCATTATTGCTACTTATGTGCAGATCTTTTCTGCAGTCTACAGAATCCTTTCCATACAGGGACAGAAGAAGGCCCTCTCCACTTGCCTCCCTCACCTCCTGGTAATCTCTCTGCTTACATCCACTGGCCTCTTTGTCTATGCAAGACCCCCCAGTAATATTTCCTCTACTCTGGATTTACTCCTTGCTGTTCTGTATGCTATAGTTCCTCCTATGTTGAATCCATTCATTTACAGCATGAGAAACAAAGAGATTCAGACTGCACTGTGGAAGTTAGTAAAACACTAACTTAACAGCAGCAATATTAATAACAGCAAGGAGTGGGAAAATAAAAGGTGAATTTTATTTGTGAACAAGGTCTATTAAGTCTTTTGAATGGTGCCAAGGACTGACAAACCAATCACGTTGTTCTCTTATTATATCTAAGATGCCCTCAAGTCTCAACTTGCTTCTGCCTCCTTCTGCTAGCTCTACCCCATTTAGTGCAAAGCCATCCTGGAATTTATGTTGTAAGTAGAAACCATGGAATACAGGGGTCTGCCTACCTGTGAAGCTCTTCTGCCTTCTCACCTGTTGCTTCTCTGGCAACCTTTTGCCATCATTTCAGTGGCTACTCCATCCGAGGTCTGCTGCTGTCCAGCTCGTGAAAAAGAAATTGTGTTCACCACTTAAATTACTGCCTCCTTCAGTGAGAGGAAGGGGAGGGGAGAAAGACCAGTTTGCCATTACGCTGGTGCTGCCTGCCAGAAGATGAGGCACTGCCCATTATGGCTTCAAACTGCTCTGCCCACCTAGAGGAAAGACTGCCCATTGTGACCTCAGGCCAATGCTAGCTTACATGAGAGCACTGGCCATTGTGACCTCACATAGGATGCTGCCTGGTCAAATAAATAAATAAAATGTACAGAATTCAGATCACATCTGGAGGAAGGAAAGGGGTCAGGCTGGATGGCCCAGGAGGCCCCTTCTGACTCCCTTTCTTTCTAAGTTTCTGTTATCAGAAAATGGCCACAAAAATCACACTGACTAGGTAAGCATGTGTAGCTAGAAAAAAAAGGATTCTACAGTAAAATTTTGTTCCAAAGTAGACTCCATTCAAGTTAACATTTCTTCATTGATCTCTGAATGTTTACTTTTGATCTAAATTGGTAGATAATTTTGTTACATATTAAGAAGTGGCCCTGTATCTTTAGGCACTGGGCACTGTATTGCAGCCCTGTGTCCAAGAAGGTTGGGGACCATTTAACCGGATGATTAACAACACTGCAAACCATGCTGATAGGAAACTCCAAGAGCTTCCTCCTTCACCATGTGATGTGGATCAACCGAAATGTTATCCAGCCCTGCAGAAGCCCAAAGTAGTGATCTCATCATGACAAAGACCCTATGATGCATCCAGTGTTATCTGGACTTAAAGCAGGGGCAATGAAATGAACAGAGCAAAAGTTTAACACTGAACAGAGGCTCCGAGAGATATGTTAGGCATTGCTTCACTTCTAGATTTGTAAGCTGTATGGAGGGTCTTCTGGAGGGAAAATGGGATAAAGTTTGTTATGAAAAGCTTCCAAGTGATTTGAATAGACTTTTGCCTAGAGCTATCCACACAAAACAGACAAAAGGAGGTAACAAGAATATGGCTAATATAAAAAAGACCATTCACACACAAAAGATGGTTACCATTTATTATAATTTAGCATGAACATTAAAATAGCATTAGAAGTTAATAGAATTACAAAGTTTCCCTGATGCAGTACTTAAAAATATCAAATAATCCCGGAGTCATTTTTATGCATCATACCCAAGTTTATATAGAAGGAAGCCAAAAGAAACTCAGATGAGAACTCAGTTCTCTGCTTCTTGCTCTTCCCCATGAATAGGGGGAAATTATGCAAAATAAGCAATTGTGCATGACTGACTTCATTTGCATAATGCACACAGGTCACAGGGTTGGTCCTTTTTGGCAAAAAACATTTTAAAAAACCACTATTTGATCTTTCCTTCAAGGAGCTCAGGTGGTATAGAAGATGCTGACTTCTATACAACATGTAACATCTATACATCTTCTCTACAAAATTCTAACAATGGCCCTGTGGTTAAGGCTGCGCTGAAATGGCAGGCCCACTGTGAGCTGCATGGAGAAATGGGAGATTTAAAACTTTCAACCTGCATTATGGAATTTCTCAATGATCCCAGACTCACATTCTTTTGCTAATTTACAAAAGTGTAATTATACTTTTGCCTGGGGTTATAAAAAGACCTTAAATGGAAGTAATGCTATATTTCATATTGATGCAAGTTGAAGGTTTAAAACCTTGGTCTCCCTGATGCTAGTCTGACACTCTGAATATCATTGACATTTACATAGGAAATTTGCTGGTAAACAAGACCTGCTTTCACCTCTCTATTTCACATTCTCTTAGTGTTTAAGATCCACCTACCCTCACAGGATTTTCCTATACTCCCACTTTATGCTTCTATCTGGGAAGCAATGATAGGGAATGATTGTGGGAGGAGGGGATAATATTGCAGTACATGGATTGCCATTCCCAAGAACAATCCAAGAATCCCTGGATTTCACCCACACTAAGTAAATGAATGTGCAAGGGGATGGTTGCATGTGGATTATGGAGAAGCACATTTGAAATGTGCAAAAGCCTTTCTTCCTATTATAGGATAATACATCTGTCAAAGCTTGTGTGAATAGGATTGCTCTCGGGAGCAGAATAAGGCACCTGCTTTTCTGGCAAAGAGGCATGAGAATTGTCAGATGGTTTGGAAAGCACAGACACAGGATTAGATTGGCTTGGAACATCATGATCTGTATCGACACTTGAAGAGGGAGAGGAAGGCTGGTCACACGGGTTGGCAACACAGTCTTGAAGAGAAGTTGCCGAGTACGGAGGTTTTGTCAAGTCCATGGCAGTACTCACACTGTTAGCACATTGCTGTTGATGCACTAAGGCCGGGGGCTCTGAAGGTAGACCATCTGAATCACTGCAGACACCAAACGTGGACAAAGGCTCTTGGGATAGGCTGCTGGCAGTGTCCGGAGGAGACAGCAGTGCGTTTGCCAGACTCGTGTCCAAGGTGGCCACGACATTGTTCCCATTAGTGTCTTGTTGCTGAGGTGCCAAGGCTGAAGGGGCAGTGGGCAAGTCCTCAGAATTGTTGTTGATGCCTGATGGAGCACAGGGGAGCTGACAGGATGGGCTGATGGTCGAGCCCAGAGGATAATGTGGTGAGCATACTGGTTTTGTGCTTGCGACAGTACTCCCATTGATGCATGGCTGCTCAGAAATGAAGACTGAATGGTCCAAAAGCTGAACGTTGGAACTACTGTTCAAAGTAGAGGGAAAATTGACAGGCTGTGGGGATGCCTTGCTGGGAGCAGACTGCACACTGAATGACTGTGCGCTTAAGCGGGGTAAAGGAGAGCTCACATCATCATATTGTTCCTTACAGCTGGATGGTAGAAGCTCAGAAGGGTTTCTGTTCAAAGATGCAAATGTGGAACACTTATCTGGTGCAGAAGCAGACGAGTGTTGCAGATCACCCAGCTGCATAGGGTTGTCACATTCTGGAGGCTGGACTGTCTGGGATTTCTGCAGGCAGATGGCAGTTGACTTTTTGGATGGTGAAGAGACAGGTGTCCTTGCAGAAAGCCCATGAGCGGGGCTTTGGACACTTTGCAGACTTCTGGACGGTTTCTGGCTCTGATAAAATGGATCCAGTACTGGAGCAGCATGAACATATACCCTTTGATTGGTAACTTGGATGGATGAAATTGGCTGAAACAGCTCAACTGAGGGCACAGGCTGGATACAATAGGAGCTCTGCAACACAGGTTTTGGAAACTGGATTGTAGAGGTGTTTTCAGAAACTGGAGGAAATGATGCTGGGTGGAGAGGGGGGATCTTTGGGATTTCCAGAAAAGACATGAGAGGAGGGTGCATTAGTTGATGCATGCAAATGGCAGGATTAGCAGAAACAGACCTAGAAGCCAGAGCACCATTGCCAGAAATGCCAGGCTGAGATTCAATGCTGAGCAGCTTCATACTTTCATCCCATCCTGCAGCTTGGGAATCTTGAGGGCAAATCACAGGTGAATGTGGGACTGGCTTGGAGCTGGTTTTCAGCTGCTTTTGCACAGAAGTTATAGGTTTGGGTGCTTTCTGGGGCTGCAGCAGCACATGATTTGCTTCGTGGATTGTGGCTTCAAGGCAGTTAGAAGACTGGAGAAGAGAGAGATGGGGCTGAGGGACAGGCACATTGTGATGTGAATGCTTAAGGCAAGAGTTGGGGGCCTCTGCAGGGTTGGCATCAGGCAAAGAATGACCAGGAACAACTGTAGCCTCTTTAGGCAGGTCTACCTGACCTGAGCAATCGACTCCACTCCTCCTGTGGCTTTCCCTAGGAGCTATAATTTTTGGTGCTCTCAGGGATTGACGCGGATGGAAAAGGACGCCATCCTCACTGCCAGGCTCTCTGGGTTGGTCTGAAGCCCAGGCAGAAACAGGACGGGGCCGAGGTACCACTGGAACTGTAGGAGAAGAATGCTTGAGAACTGTTCCCGATTTGGTTGTGGACACAGTTTTGGGCAAAGAGGGACCAGGAAGCATTGCAGCGTTTTCCACTTTGGAAGAGGCAGGCTGACCTGAAGAGACACAAAAGAATTATGGATGAAATAGATGGGAAAAGAAAAGTGCAGGAGAAAAACAGGCGAAAGGAAGCTTCTTCCTGAGGCTTCATATGGAAAGAGAGGAAACATTGGAGAAATAGTAGTCTTGGGCCTGTTGAAGAAACATGGAGCACAGTGCCCTCCTGTGGCCAAACCCAAAACTGCAATACTGATATCAACATGCAACCCCAGGTGTGCTTCTATTACAAAAAATGCAAGCCATAGTCAAGTGACTCCAGGCAAGCTTCTCATTTGTTCTTTACTCTTCTATTGTCTCCACCTGGCTTTTCTTAGCAGTTCTTTGCCTGGGGCATTTCCCATACTTTGCTTAATGGAGTTCTCCTCCAACTTGGGACCTTCCAGATATGTTGGACTACAACTACCATCATCTCCTTGACCAGTGGTCAAGCTGGTTAAGGATGATAGGTGTTGTACCCACTTGGGGAAGTCTGTTTTAAGGATATGATCTTAGAATTTCACTTCCACAGCATAGTCCCAATTCAGCTCAAAGATTTTGCTGCCAGTAACTAAGCCTTAGGAGAGGCACTTCAACCTTTTGGAAGAGAGGAAGAGTGCACAAAAGTGGGGAAGCCACAAAATCCTGGGAGGATGGAGGAAAAGACAGCGCTTTCTCAGGAGCCCTAGAGGTTCTGCAGTCCTCTTCTACTGTCCTTTCCATCATACACTGGCACATCACACAGTCTGTTCTCTCTAATTCTTCCCTGAATGACCTGCTACACTCACACAATTTAGGACAGTGGAGGCTGTTTCTTTCCCCCAAGATAGCTCTTTTTGCTGGTTGATGCACAAAGCTTCAATCTTCAGCTGAAGACCGAGTGCCCAGCTCAGGGGTCTCCAACATTTTTGGATGTGGGGGAATTTAAGAAGCTGCTGTGGACGCCACCAGAAATTGCCTGCCTTGGAGTCTTCATGTTGCATCTTATGAATCTTAGGCTGAGTCTTTTTCAACAAAAGCATTTGTTTCATGCCCACTGAACACCAACAATATCTCTTTAGTAAGAGACTGCCTAATTCAGCTTATAACTGGTGGTGCAATCAGCTAATGCTTCCCTTAACAATATGCTTTGGTAATACTCAGCAACTCAGTAGTTGCTTCTTTTGGAAGTTTATTACATAAACACATTTTGTACTGGAATAATCTTTAATATTCACTGATACACATGCCCCCTTAAAATATTCACCTACTTTCTGGAAACTAACAAATGGAAGAAAAATGGATTCTCAATGCCCTTTTGACAGGTTACAGAACTGGAAAGATAAATATTTGCCTCCTATAATGCAGTGAAATGAGGACCTTACAATGTTTTTGATGGATGAATGGATGACATAGAGATGCCAACTCCAAACAGATGTATTTGAATATCTGATCTGCTTCTGATTATCTCTATATGAGTGCTAGCAAGAAAGCATTTCAGACACATGCGTATGCTTATATTAAAAAACCCAGATATAATCAAGAAAACGCTTGCATGTCACCTGTTGGGGACCCTGGTCTAGTGCCTACTGAGAGAGACTCAAGTGAGCACACATGAAGGCACTTACCAGATTTTGCTGGAGACATCTGCTGTGAAACTGGCAGCAACACAGTTTGGACACCATAGCCCTTCAGACAAACCACATCTGGCATCTCCAGAAGACGGTGCTTGGCAGAGGAAGCAGTGCCTAGTGGCAGATGTTGCTGATAGATAGCACTGTAGGCAGCACGGAACTGGAATAGGGACATGCCCTTCGGATGCATGGCTAGGATTCGGCTCACCTGCCACTTCAGTTCATTCAGGTCCTTTGGGGGATGGGGCTTGGTCAGGCTGGGTTCACTTGGCCGGCGGGCATCTGATGGGCTCGGTGCCTCTTTCGCTGGTGGCAGACCACCAGACCGGCATATGCTCGGCCACTGGGGTGGGATGCCAGAGACAGACTGGGAGGGATTCTTGTCCGCTGAAGCAGCATGGGACTCCCGAAGGGATGGAAAGTTTGAAATCACTGGTGATTCAATGTCCTTGCTGATGCGGAGACAGCTTTCTGTTGGTTGGGACACTAAATCAACAGCAACAGGGCAACTTGGAATTGGAAATTTACTTGCAGAGATATCATCAAAGGTGAATGAAGCTGTAGGCACCTCTCTAAACCCTAGGGAAGGAGAAGGACTGTATCACTAGAGAGTGAGGTAGACAAGAATATTGGCAATGCAAATTCCCCAATGTAGCCAGCAAAGTGCATGGCATCTGTATGTGCATACATGTGTGTGTATCAAATGATACATGGATGCTAACTTCCTGCTCCCAGCCATTTCTGTGTCCCTCCACATCTCACACTGACATGGCTGCCAAAAAACATGCTTCTGAAAACCACCAGAGTTCTGCTTGTAAACATGGCTCTCTCACACCCCAGGATGTGCCACTTGGCCAGCACAGGTGAACCTCCTTTGACCTGAGACCCCATCAGATGCTTTGGACAACAACTCCAAGGCTTCCTGTCCATTGGCTATGCTAGTTGGACTGTCCAAAACATTTGGCACTGTGAGCAGAGGACAAGTACAGGTAATGCTGAGCAAGATGGACCAAGAGTCTAACTTGTTATAAGCCAGCTTCCTGGTTTTTGCCTTCCTTTCATGAGACTCATCCAAGCAAAGGAATATAAATAAACCCTATGGGTTCCCCGGCTGGTGTCTTTGTGTTTTGCACATTTTCCCTTTGTCTCCTGTCTTCTCTCTGTGTTCTTTATCTGTATTCTAAAGTCTGCTAAAATCCTTCAAAGGGCAGCTTGACCCAAAAAGGATCCATGAGCAAAAAAATGTGCTATGTATTCTAACTGAATATACAAGAATTACCTAATTCTCTTTTCATGAATTACCAGTCACGGACCTCTGGCCTGATAAATGCCAAGACACTGAAATGGGACATACAAATGACAAAATGGGAGAGAGGACCCCTGTTGCTATCCCTTGATCCAGCTGGATCTAACTATGAAGCATGTTACAGAGCTCTGCCTATATTTTCTAACTGATACATTTGTTTAACAGAATAATGAATACTGTGATCTTTCAATATTTAACAGTGAAGTCTGTAACTGTTAGGAAATGATTATGTGCTACATTTTATATAAAGTGAACCAAAGAATTCCAGTGCTCATCAGTCCCAGCCAGCATAGCCAAAGATCTGGGATGATGGGACCAATTATGCAGAAATATTTGGTTCCCCACCTCTTATAAAGGATAATCTAAACTGTCAGGAAGCAGTATTGCTACCATAGGTGTCAACAAATAACCCAACGTTTCCTGGAAAAGGTAGATTTCCCACCAGCTACACTAAATAATGAATCTTCATTAACCAGCGCAGTTAAGTTAGCTTAATTTGTCTGCCAGGATGAACTGTCTCCATCAGTTTGATTGTTGCTGTCCTTTGCCATCACCCCTACATGGATTCTAATATGAAGAGGCCAGCTTAGAAACTTACCTGGTGCAGCATTTACTGACTCAGCCTTTCTTGATGGCCCCAAGAACTGCACAGGGGCATTACTCGAAGCAGGGAGGGAGACAACAGCAGGACCTAGTAAGGAGAGCAGAAAAAGCCATTATTAATCAGCAAAGACCAGAGAATCATAGAATAGTAGAGTTGGAAGGGGCCTATGAGGCCATCAAGTCCAACCCCCTAATATTTGCATGATTCACCAAAATAAAACAAGAAGACTAGATAACCACACAACTGAAATTAGCTACAGATCACAGTGGCTGGGTTGATTTCAACAGTCGAAGCATACAAAATCTTATGCAGAACAGCAGCAAAGGTTTTACAAAAAATGCAACATTATTTTTTGTAAAAAGGAAGGGAACAGTAGCCGACTCTCTGGGTTGCACAGTAGCCCAAAATATTTTCACAAGATCACTTAAATCAGTGAACTAAGTGAGGAACTTGATCAGCTTCTGTCAAGCTGGTACCCTTCAGATGTGTTGGATGAGAGATGATACCCGACAGCTGGAGGTCACCAGCTTGCAGACAGTTGAACTAGGTATTGCATGAGAAATCCAGGTTTGCCAGTCCCATACTTATTTGTAAAAAGAAGCATGGAAAAGAAAAGCAATTGCACAGGAATTGATGGGTGAGAGAGGATCACATTAAAGGGTCTGACCATACATGAATGGCATAATTTGAGGTCATCCTCTGTGTTTATTCCATCACCATGACTCCCTCTATCCTGCCATTTAGGTGAAAGCATTACAACTAATGTAATTTGTATATTGGCTTTTCCAGTATTGGGATCATGTTTTTTGAATTCCTATTTTTTTATGAAAGCAGACCATCGGACGCATGCAGCTTGTAAGACAAGCATCGCCCACCCCTAGAGGAGCTGACAAGACGGAGAAAGTGAGGCTGGAATTCAAGGGAAGGCTTTGAAGATGGATGTTCAATTTAAAAAATTGATAACTAATGGGCAGGTAGCTTGTTCCAGGCTGCAGGGAGCAGAAATGCCACCAATATTGGAAGGCTTGCTGAAATTATGAGGAGGTAAATAGATTGTACAGATTTTTTCCAGCTGTCAACTTACACTTGCTGCTTGTTTCCTTTTGAACCTTTGTACAAGGCTGTTTGCTGTTTCTGTCTTCTCTTCCTAAGACAGAGAGAAATGAGACAAATCCATGTTTAAAAGAGTCAGTATTAACTCTGGAGCTGTGCTAACATTCTGATGGTGACCTTCACAGCTGACCATCAGCTTACTTATGGATAACCTTCAGAAGCTGCATAGTACCCTTCCAGTGCAAACCAGAGACAGCCTCAATGCGACGGATGACCGGTTCAAAATTGCAGGAGGTTATTTTACTCAATGAACGGCCAAAGATTTGCTAGAAAGACATTGATTTTGAAAACCCTTGGCAGAGTAGAAAGTGGTAAATGATATTGATAGCTTTTTCAATATAAGATATTCCAATTTATTGCCCTGAGACTGCAGGTGAACACCCAGGAAAAGAACCAGCACATGAGTTTCCTCTTTTCCTTCTCAATCCTATATGTACGGTTTTTTAGTCAACATGACAAGGGAAAGAGACAACCTGCACATTCCCACCGAGGTCAGGCTAAGGGCAGAAACTGCAGAATGGGCGTTTTTGGTGGTGGTCTCCAAACTGCACTTTTAGACTGAAATCTGGACAGCAGGGGCTGCTTTATTACTGATCTTTGTATTATCGCCCTGGAAAGTTCTTTCAGCAGAAAGAGTGGGATAAAATGCTTTATAAGAATCACAGCTGAATCACGAACTAGAATTTCATCAAGGCTTGGTGAAATGACCCCTACAACCTCATCATAAAGTATGTCATTTCTTACATACTTCAGCATTTTTTTATTTTTTTTTATTTAGATTTATATCCTGCCTTTTTCCTACAAAGGGCTCAAGGCAGCTTACATTATCTCTCCTCCTCCATCTTATCCCCACAACAACAACACTGTGAGGTAGGTTGGGCTGAGAGACTGTGACTGGCCCAAAGTCACCCAGTTGGCTCCATGGCCGAGCGGGGACTCGAACCCAGATCCTCTGAGTCCCAGTCCCATGCTCTTAACCACTACAC